>NC_063174.1:46582144-46885174 GCF_023159225.1 Perognathus longimembris pacificus | reverse complement strand
CTTCCCTTGGATTTGATAATTCATGCTTAATTCTTCTTCCTGGGCTATTACTGGAGATGTGTTCAATTACTACTTTCTTCTATCAATTCATTTAGTATTCCATTGTTGGTGCTTTTTAAGGGAGAAAAAGGATTCTGCTCTAATTAAACAAATTGCTGCGCATTTAAAAGAGTTTGAGGGTTTTTTATTTTTTGCCTTCCAACTAATCTGCTTACATTTAAACTGTGTTTATGTCGTGTTGTTTAAATTATCAAGTCATTAAGGATGTTGTTTTGACTCTGAAATACTCTGCTCTGCTTTGGGGCAGTGGCAGGTTTTTTTTATTCAGCAGAGCCAAGCCCACAAGACTATTAAGTACGTTCCTCATCAGGTCCTCCAGAAAAGGAACAACCAGAAAGGCAACTGGGGGTGGCCACCATTCCTTTGGGATCTGTAAACCATTCCTTTGGGATCTGTAAACCCAAGTGAAATATTCAAGACTGGGAGAAAAAACAATATAGTTGTGGATTGGCCTGACCTGTAAATATAGTGCTGGCTGTCTGATCTGTGCCTGCCTAGAAAATAGAGAATAGCTTTAAACAGAAAATGTTAAAGTCTAATAGAGAGATACTTAAACCTCCAACATCTACCAGCATGACTTCCTTCAAATCTCTATTCCTTTTGAATCTCAGTTTCCCCATTTATAATATGAGCATGGGGGAATGAAAGGAAGAGAGTGAGAAATAATCCAGCCAGGGCTTTAACCTTTAAAAGAGGCTCCTGTTTAGGTTACTGAAATTGTCTTCAAATAACATATGCATGGGTATAATTAAAATATAAAGTTCTAACCAATGCCTCCATCTCCAGATTCTTTTCTGGAATTCCTATAATCATTCAATGGTAAGAAAATGGAAGACAGAAAATGCTGCAACACTCAGACAGTGATCTCTTTGGGTAGAATAATAAATGACATAACAGTATTATTTGACAGTTGTTCTTATCCTATGATATCAAGTAGGGCCAGAAACAAATTTGTTTCTCCCTTCCCTTCATTTAGAACCATCTGGAAATTCTTGCAAAGTAGTCTTTGGTGCTTTTCGTCTTACCCTTTCCAATATCAATAAATGCTTGTTCAATGGAGAACTCAATTCTCTAATCAATTACCAGCAATATCACAAGCTGATCCCTCTGAAAACATACATAAGAAAACTATTTGCTTTTTTTAACGATATTCTTTTCACAACTTGTTTTTGGGCATTTTCCATAATTGAACTGTCTAGAAACAAAACAAGAATCACTGCTTCTAATAGTATGTGGCATTTCATAGGTACCTTTGAATGAATTGTAGCAAAGCACTTTAAACAAATGTTCGTCAGCTGGGTAATTTTTTTGAAGCCAGGACACCAAACATTTTTTACATGAAAGAGTTCAAGCATGTCTAAGAGAGAAGAATAAATTTGTTTCACTAAATATGATGGCAAATGATGTCTTTTGGCCAAAAATAATAAAAAGAATCACTGTCTTTTTATTTCATTTAATTGAAATCACACTTCTATGAAATCTAGCAAAGTGTCATATTTTATGTCAGCTATAGAAAATGACTTAAAAATTCTAGAACACGAATCCCTGTTACCTATTCTATCTTATCCTGTTGTCTGTATATCTTCTTGCTTTTCAACCCAGGTCTACTGCCCAAAAATGTTTTGCTCCCACATCTCTGTCTAAAAGGACCCAGAAAATATCAAGCAGTGATAAATGGGCCATGCAACCAAGAGTCTTTTTCCTTCCAAGATGAAAAACCTGAGAACCCAAAGGTATTGGTGTAAGTCTTAGATTCCAAAAGCCAGAAAGCCTGGATATCCAGGGCAGAAGGAAAAGTCTGTTCCAGCTCTTGTAGAAGAGACTGCCACATTAATATAACATGCCTTGAAAACAGAACATACATTTTAGCGATGCCCTTTTATAAACATGGAGCACTGGCTTTCAAAGTGCAGTCTCCAGATCCAGCAGCAACAGCCATCATGCAACAACTTATTGGAAACATACATTGTTCCCACATTCACTGACTCATAAACTTTGAGCGTGGGGGAAAAGCTGTGCATTATGACACTCCCCCAATGGATGTTAATGCTGACATGGAGAAGAACTGTCCCAAAGCTAATGGCTTCAAGTCATCCTGAATTGTGCTTTCTGCCATCTCATTAGTAGAAACAAAACTTCCTTAAATGGTTCATTCATAGACTTGCATTGTGTGCTTCTTAAAATTCTGTCTATGGAAATGTGTATCGTGACAAAAGTTTTCACTGACACCCCAGTGAAATGAGATAAATGACCCTGAGTTTCTCATGAAGCTAAATTTCTTTACTCATTGACTTTTTAAAGTCCTTTCAGAAGATCAAAGCTACCTTTTTACCATTAAATCTTTCTTCATAGCTGGAGAAATGCAAAGAGGTCCACAGATGTGTAAAAGTTATAGCTAAGAATAACAAGTTTCAGTGTAGTATTCCACCGTACAGTGACTAATAACAATAAGGTATATTTTACAAGCTAGATGAAGGGTTTGAGTTCTCAACAGGTTAAAGGAGTGCTGAAATATGTTTAACCTGGTTAAAATTTTACACAGTGTCACATGTATTCAAACAACTCCTGGTACTATGTGAATAATTTTTTTCTGTTTTTATATATTAGCTTTAAAAATAAATTTTATAATAAATGACATCCTGAAAATGTTAATAAATAAATCTTTCTTCATTTATAGAATTGTGATTTAAAAAAAATTAGCTATGTTTTCCTTAAAGTTAATTAGCAAAATAGATTATTTCAACACTTTTTTTTTTTGACTAGTCCTGGGGCTTGGACTCAGGGCCTGAGCACTGTCCCTGGCTTCTTTTTGCTCAAGGCTTAAGGCTCGAAGTACTCTACCACTTGAGCCACAGTGTCACTTCTGGCCTTTTCTGTATATGTGGTGCTGGGGAATTGAACCCAGGGCTTTATGAATGCCAAGCAAACACTCTTGCCACTAGGCCATATCCCCAGCCCCTATTTCAACACTTTTTGACTCTCAAAGGGCTTGTGTAGAAAAGAAAATATTCTGGTCTAAGAAATCCAGGCATGTTTAAACCACTGAAATTGACAGCAAATGAAGTTTTGCCAAACAAAGCCATCCAAATAATTTTTTAACCTGGAAGTCAATAATGAGAGTTAATAAGATTTTTATGTCATATTTCAAAACTGTTCAAACTGAACTTTGAGGCTCATAAAACCAAGTTTTAGTAAGACATATCTTTTTTAAATGTCTATCATCTACAATGATTTTTATTCTAGGATTACCATTTTTTTACGAACTGTCATTCGGAAGGTGTGTGTGTGTGTGTGCGCATGTGTGCGTGTGTGCGTGTGTGTGTGTGCGTGTGTGCGTGTGTGTGTGTGTGTGTGTGTGTGTGTGTACGCGCACGCTGGTTGTTTGGTAGCTTTTTGAAGATTCCCAAGTTCCTTGCTAAGAGAACAGAAAGGGTGAGTAGAGACAATATCATAAATAAACTATTATTATTTATAATGTACATTCTTTATTCTCCTGCCTCAATGTACGTTATTTATTAGTTTAATCACTGTGGTGAGGAGTGTTATTATTATTTCATGAAATAAAACTGAACATGGAAATTGGAAAAGGAAAAAGGGAAATACATTCTATCTTGAGGATATGTAAGATTTACTGTATCTAATCTGTACATAGACAAACCGTACTTATTTCAGCAACAGTGCCTCCTTTATCAATGTAGTAAATTGCCTCCCACTCTAGTAGTCACTAGAGCATTAGTGACCATAGAAACACAAACCTCATTTCTTCCCAGCATCCCCCACATCCTTCGCTTTGTTGCTGATGAGACTCTAATCATCCCCTTCTCACACTTCAATACCTGAAGCCTCAGATTAGCACTGGTCAGAGCAGGCCACTTGTGCAGGACCAGGGGGATGAGGGGAATGCAAACAAAAATTTTTTGAGTGGATCTATTTAGATAGCCTTGTGCTGATTCTCAGAGTCCCCTTTCCTTCTCCTCAGTCATCTTGGCTGGGAGAGGGACTCCTGCTGCGGTGCAAATTTAACCTTCTCTGTAAAACACCAGTTGTTTTTGTAATATTGTCTTTATTTTTATTAATGGATTTCTTGATTGTGCCAGTCCCGGGGATGGTATTCAGAAGCTGGGCACTGTCTCTGAGCTATTTTCCTCAAGGCTAGCACTCTACCACTGGTTTTATATTTAAACACTGATGGTGTCCTGTAACTTTTCCATCCCTCTGCCTATAATATAGGAAAGAATAATGATGAAGGACCTCACAGAGCAATGGCCTTAAGCTATCCATGGTCACTCTCAGTCTTTCATTAATGCCTGGATAGCTCCCAAAAAGAGCCATTCAATTAATATTTTCATAATCACACATTTCCCACATCTACCCCATGCCCAAGTGATTGTATCCACCTGTGCATTCCTTTCACTGGTATCCCCATCCACTCCACTACTGTCCCACTGCATCATGCCAACATCAATGGAGCATTCATTGCCAACGGCTCCAACCATCTTGTTATAGAGTCAATCCCTTCCAATGCTTTAGTCTCTATTGGCTGAGGTCAGTTCACTAGGACCTCAGCCAGTAGCTTTCCCTCCAGCAAGTGGACCCAGGAACAGCCATTTGCATGAGAAGAACTTGGCAGAGGAAGATACTGAACTGAGGTAACCCAATTAAGGATTTGAGGTTGGGATCCAGCTTGGGCCAAGAGGGCTGTGCCTAGCATCCCACATCAACTCGTCATTGGACAGGGGTTATACCAGTGAGTGAGGTAGCTGTCTCCCTGAGAGGGAGACTAAAGCAACCTCTGATTGTCCTAAAGAAGGCATCTGAAGCTCAGCATCCACTTCATTCCTGACAGCCAACAACAAGAATGATATGAATGAGGCCTGGGCATGTGGCTTAGTGGTAGAGTGCTTGCCTGGCACTCATAAAGCCCTGGGTTCGATTCCTTAGTACCACATAAACAGAAAAGGCCAGAAGTGACACTGTGGCTCAAGTGGTAGAGTACTCCGAGCCTTAAGCAAAAGAAGCTCAGGGACAGCACCCAAGCTATGCGTTCAAGCCTCAGGATTGGTTAAAAAAAGAAGAAGAAAGGAAGGAAGAAAAGAAAGAGAAAAAGAAAAAGAAAAAAGAATAATACAAATGATAAACATGGCCAATGTTTCCTAGTTTAGCTTCTGCTGACTTCTTTTATGTATTTGCTTTTTTATGACCTGTAAGTAGTTATACAAAGGAGAGGCCATTCAACAAAGCAGCTTATAAACCCACTGCCTCTTGATTCAGGTCACCCCTTCTATTCATCTCCCCCATCCCTCCCAATCCTACCCCTGCTCTCCATTTTATTAATTTGGTAGAATAGGCACTGAATTTTATGACTTCGGCTGACTTCTTGATCCTCCTCTACACTGTCACAATTCAGATGTCTATAGACAAACTAACCTCTCAAATGTTCCCTTAGTAACCTGCAAACCTTGCTGCCTCTCAGCCTCAGCACATACCTTGCCTCTGGCAGCAACACTCCTCTCCTTTCCTTCTATTTTTCTGGATGTTGTTCCTATCTTTTCCAACTCTTCTAAAACATTTTTATCAAGGACTCCAGCCCATCATGCTCCAAGCCAATGACTTTACCAATGCACACCTAAACTAAGCACACAACAGTGAGAATGTCCTCTGTCTACTATTTCACAATTTTTGTATACTTCCTTAACTTCATCTGCACTGTAAATTCTTTTAAGTCGTTAGGATACAACCTTATACATTAAGTATATCTCCAGGGGCTGGGAATATGGCCTAGTGGCAAGAGTGCTTGCCTCCTACATATGAAGCTCTCGGTTCCATTCCCCAGCACCACATATATGGAAGATGGCCAGAAGGGGCGCTGTGGCTCAGGTGGCAGAGTGCTGGCCTTGAGCAAAAAGCACCAGGGGTGGTGCTCAGGCCCTGAGTCCAAGGCCCAGGACTGGCAAAAAAAAAAAAAAAAAAAAAAACAGTATATCTCCAAGCCTCAGGATTCCCGTATGTGTTTAAGCTAAATTCATTTATTACCTTTTTGTTTATTATCTTTTTGTGTAGCCCTAGGGCTTGAACTCAGGAGCCTGGGCACTGTCCCTGAGCTTTTATGCTAAAGATTAGCACTCTAAGCCACAGCTCAACTTCCAGCTTATTTGATCATTATTAGAGATAAGAGTCTCATGGACTTTCCTGCCCAGGCTGGCTTCAAGCCACAATCCCATATCTCAGCCTCCTGAGTAGCTAGAATTATAGGCATCAGTCACCAGCACCCGAATCACTTATTACTGTAATAACTACTTTTGTACCTATAATGTGTCAGCCCTAATGGTAATTCCTTTCTTTAAGAGCTGAGAAAGGGAATGATCTTGAGGGAATCTTAAGTTTACCCTATAAAAGCCAGAGGAGGTTAATGGAGAAGTCACAGCCTTAGTGGTAAGATAGAGTCCCGAAGAAAACAAAGCAGCAAAATCCATACTCTGAATCCATACCTATTTTCTGCAGTGACTGTCTTTCTCTGAGAATCATTACTAACACCTAATGTCTACATACTGGTTTGAACTCAATTTTCTGAGATCTTCAAGAACATACTCCCCTCTCAAAATATAAAGAGCAGATCAGGATCAAATGGAAAAATCAGAAAAAGTCAATGCTAAGGTAACTTTGAGTATTAAGTATGAGTCTTTCCATCTATGCTAGTTCTTTAGGATCCAAGGCCCCAAAGCAACGGCCATTCTTTATGCCCAATGTGCTTGATTCATTCCCTCACAGGTGTTTGTCTCATCAGCTCAAAAATTGTGCTCTTAGCATGAACTTCTCCAGAGCTGGGGTAAATAAACATCCTTCTTCCATGAGATCATGTCTCCTTTCTTATAAAGCATGTTTTTGTTCCATTCTTCTGAAATTTTAAATGGGTGCTTTCTTGACTTTGCAAATTGGAAGACCCTGGAGAAAGAAGGAGGGGAAAGGTGAAGAAAGAAGGGGCAGGTGGGGACTGAATATTTGTTTTAATACGTTAAAGCACAAATCTCAGGCCGCTACTGTCAGAGCATCTGCCTGAGGCTCCTCTTGAAAGAACCACATGCTTCTCACCCACAGACATTCAATCCCCGCAGAAGGGGAACGTGGCCAACACATCCGCTAAGCTTCGGGCTAGACACTTTAGGTCTAAAAAGCTGGAAGAGGCAGTAACGGCCCCTTCCTGCCTGCTGCTCAGTGGATCTAACTATTTATTCTTTGCACTATTTCATGACCCATTTTCTTTCATCACAGGATGTTGAATTAAACTCCCCTCGGTCCAGCAGTGGCAGGCAGGGAGCTTCTTAGTTCCTGAATGTGCTACCATCAATTCCTCAGCTGCCAATCGGCATCTTTCCCCCTTAGCTTCTCACTTGCTGATGCCAACTCTAATTTTGTTCCTCCTGGTGGCTTTCTGGGGCTGGAAATATACACATTCTGGACTTTTCCATGCCACTCCCATGGACCATCACAGAAAAGAGGTACTTCTCAGTAATGCTTCCAAGAACCAAGAAGAGGAGTGAGGATGAGAAGGCTCCCTAGCCACAAGGATATAGGTCGAGAGACTCATGTGTTACAGGGATTATAGCATCCTCGTGTGTGGCTGTGGGCAATGAGAAGCAGTTTTAGAGTCAACCCTTTCCCTGGTCCAGTTAGAAATTCTTCACTGCTCCATCATCCAGTCATCTACTATGCCACCACAGAAGTGCTTATTCTAAGTCAAAGTGCTGGATTCTTTGGCCATGGCATTGCCACTAAGTAGTAACTGAGCCTAAACAAGTTTTCCAATCCCTGCATTCCCGTGTCTTTTCCTGTATTGTGAGGATGTTGAGCCAGATCAGTGCCTTCAAGGTCTCAGTACATAGAATGACTCTTGGCCTTCACACACACACACACACACACACACACACACACACACACACACACACACACACACATTCTCTTACAGCTTCTCCAACGCTCCTTCCTTTCCCTCTGAGCAAAGTGTAATCCATGTTTCTTTTTGTATGTTTTTCAAGAGAAACCATTAAGCGTGTTTGGTCATGGGTCAAAGTGAAAATCTCTATTTCTGACACACATAATGTAGGGAGGAGAAAAAAAAATCCCAGCTTTGTGTTCCAAGAGTAATTTCCCAGGGCTGGGAATATGGCCCAGTGGCAAGAGCACTTGCCTCGTATACATGAAGCCCTGGGTTCGATTCCCCAGCACCATATATATAGAAAATGGCCAGAAGTGGTGCTGTGGCTCAAGTGGCAGAGTGCTAGCCTTGAGCAAAAAAGAAGCCAGGGACAGTGCTCAGGCCCCGAGTCCAAGCTCCAGTACTGGCAAAAAAAAAAAAAAAAAGAGCAATTTCCCCCATTGAGCTTGCTCATTGCTTTCTATGTAGAGGTCATCCTGACACAACCAACAAGCTCAGCTTTAGGATCCACAGTTTTCTGAAGAAGAAAACTGTGTGGGAGATATGGGAATTTCACCTTTCAACTTTGCCCTACTTACCTGTCTCTGAGCAGCAAAGGAGGGCTGGGGTGTGTGTGGTCAGGCCCTTGCTACCTTACAGCCACCAATCCTGTGTTTTCCCTATTGTTTAGATATAATATCCACTGCCTATTAACATAACATATTTGGCTCTCATTTTCAGCATTACATTGTTATTATTTCATTCATTTTCATGAACACATTTCCATATTTGTTGAATGCATAGTAAGTAGACTAAAACTCCATTACAAGGTCAATGAAAAACTAACACCTATGAGTGTTCTCAGACCTTACTAGGTGTGATGGTTCACGGGAAAAAATGAGTCATGGCATCATTAAGTATATGTAATGATGAATAAGGTCTCACTGTTCTCTTGGAGCTTCTGTGATTCTCCTGGAGCCTGGAAAGAGTATCAGAGTCTCCCAGACAGAGTTGCTCTTCTCCTTGACCACCTGACAGTGGCTGTGTGTCACAAGAGCTTGTCTATCTGTAATTCACTGGGACAGACAGCAACCAATGCTGGCCAGCCAATGGTCCTATCACCCTGTCTTCAAGTTGTTGTTTTTGTTGGTTCTGAGGCTTGAATTCTGGGCCTGGGTGCTGTCCCTGAGCTCTTTATCTTTAGCTAGTAATCAAGGCTAGTAATCTACCTCTTGAGCCACAGTGCCACTTCCGGTTTTCTGGTGAGTAATTGGAGATAAGTATTTCACAGACTTTCCTGCCCAGGCTGGCTTTCAACCGCCATTCTCAGATTTTTTTTTTTTTTTTTTTTTTTTGCCAGTCCTGGGCCTTGGACTCAGGGCCTGAGCACTGTCCCTGGCTTCTTTTTGCTCAAGGCTAGCACTCTGCCACTTAAGCCACAGTGCCACTTCTGGCCATTTTCTATATATTTGGTGCTGGGGAATCGAACCCAGGGCTTCATGTATACAAGTCAAGCGCTCTTGCCACTAGGCCATATTCCCAGCCCCTGCCATCCTCAGATTTCAGCCTCTGAGTAGCTAGGATTACAGACATGAACCACCGGAGCCCAGATGTCCTCAAGTTTTTTTAGGCAGTTCATAAAGGATATCCTCATGGGGAAAAAAAATCGTCTCAATGTATCCTTCCTTTTGTTTTTTCCCTCTGAAAAATAAGGGAGAAAATGCCAAGAAAAAGTCAAATCGTTTTGCTATTACTCCCTGAGCAAAATGAACCATCATTTATATCTTGCTGTCTTAATTTCTAGTTATTTCTTTGATTTTTTTAATTTAAAAAGATGACTTATTTTGGTAAAAATGATATCTGCCTATTATAATAATGTAACAGTACAAAAATATCACAAAATCAAATGTAAAAAGAAAGAATGCAGTTGGGTGCTGGTGGCTCACGCCTATAATCCCAGCTACTCAGGAAGCAGACATCTGATTATCGCTGTCCAATGCCAGCCGGAGCAGGGAACATATGTGAGACTCTTATCTCCAATAAACTACCCAGAAAAAACTGGAAGTAATGAAGTAACCTTGTGGCTCAAGTGGTAGAGAGCTAGCCTTGAGCATAAAGAGGCTCAGGAACAGTGCCCAGGCCCCAAGTTCAAGCCTGGGGACCAGCAAAAAAATAAGAAGAAAGAATACACATGACATGAGCAAGAATTTATCTTAATCATCTTATGTTTAAGTAATCATATCTTACAATTCCTAAATAAAACAATAAGGAAAGATAAGTACAAAGAAGGAAGAAGGAACATTAATCTATAAAATTGTTTATGTTTGCACTTTCATTATTAATTTTAAACTTACTTTGGTTTTTAAAAGAAGTAAATGAAACTAAAGTAACATTAAAGACACTATTGAATTTCAGATAACTGCTCCTTTGCTTTTTAATTTTTTAAAGGATGTATCTAAGATTAAGAAATGGGTTTATATTATTGGAGTTTCTTTTTTTTTTGGCCAGTCCTGGGCCTTGGACTCAGGGCCTGAGCACTGTCCCTGGCTTCTCTTTGCTCCAGGCTAGCACTCTGCCACTTGAGTCACAGCGCCACTTCTGGCCATTTTCTGTATATGTGGTGCTGGGGAATCGAACCCAGGGCTTCAAGTATACGAGGCAAGCGCTCTTGCCACTAGGCCATATCCCCAGCCCCTTGGAGTTTCTTTTTTTTTTGGCCAGTCCTGGGCCTTGGACTCAGGGCCTGAGCACTGTCCCTGGCTTCTTCCCGCTCAAGGCTAGCACTCCGCCACTTGAGCCACAGGGCCGCTTCTGGCCGTTTTCTGTATATGTGGTGCTGGGGAATCGAACCTAGGGCCTCGTGTATCCGAGGCAGGCACTCTTGCCACTAGGCTATATCCCCAGCCCCCCTTGGAGTTTCTTAGAAGGTCATTTTGGTAGAGACCTACTGCTCATTTCACCCTGAACTTTCCTCACATTTTCTCTGTATTTTCCTGCTTGTAGTTATATTATCTTACCTACATGTTCATGTTTATTACATTCACATATTGTTCTGTAACTGCAGTTCTCATGGTTGTTTTAGAATTGTTTGTTTCAGTGGATTCAGCCTCCACCAGCTGCATCTGCCAAAACTTCTACTGCTCTGTATCCCCTATCTCAAGCCCTACCGTCAGTGGTTTTACTTGCTTGTACTTCCTTATCAGAAGGCTTTTTTTTTTTTTTTACAAGCGCTGAATTCTTTGAGGCTTTTGTTTTCTTACTGAGATAAGAATACTTCAACATGTGATCTACCTTCTGGAACTTTCAAGTGCACAATGCAGTATTGTGAACTCCAGGTAATATATGGTAGAGCCAGTCTCTAGGACTTAATCATCTTGCATAACAGAACTTCATACCCACTGAATAACAACTCCCACTTTCTCTGTCCTCCAGGCTCTGGCGATTACCATTCTATTCTTCTTCTATGTACTTGGCCACCTCATTATATGTCAGATCAAGTGTAAAAAGCTATAGCTATCTACACACTTTTATTCAGTATATTCAAGTGTTTGTCCTTGTTTCAGTTAGCAAATCTCATCCAGTCTCATCCATGTAATCACATAAGGCAAATTGTTCTTCTTTTTCCTCAAGCATAACATTCCACTGTTTGTATGCATCATGATTTCTTTACCTATTCATCTGTTGATGGAAATTTGGGTTGTTTCCACAACCTGGCTAGTATGAATAGTATAGCAGTAGATACGGGAGTGTTGACATCTCTTCAAGATAATGATTTCAGGGTTTTGTGTTTGTTTTATTTTGTTTTGTTTTTGGATAAATGCCCACAAGTGGGATTGTTGGTTCGGTTGGTAGTTCCACTTTGGATTTGTTGAGGATTTCCATGCTGTTGTCCTAAGGATGGTACCATTTTGCACTGCCACCAGACAAGCATAAGAATTGGATTCCCGGGGCTGGGAATATGGCCTAGTGGCAAGAGTGCTTGCCTCGTATACATGAGGCCCTGGGTTTGATTCCTCAGCACCACATATACAGAAAATGGCCAGAAGTGGCGCTGTGGCTCAAGTGGCAGAGTGCTAGCCTTGAGCAAAAAAGAAGCCAGGGACAGTGCTCAGGCCCTGAGTTCACGGCCTAGGACTGGCCAAAAAAAAAAGAATTGGATTCCCAGCTTTCGTTTTGTCTCCAATTCATGTGAAAGTTCTGTTAGTTCCTTGAATATTTCTTTCAAAGACACCCAGTTGTTTATATTTAACAGGGCTTTTATGTTGTTTCTCTTTTATGGTTGTTTTTAGTTTTATACCTGTGAACTTCAATTTCATTACTTTAACTTTCATCTTTTTTATTACATTTACTTAGACCATCCTCAAACCTTTATCCTAGGTTAATAATTCCAACTTCAGCAATGTTTAAATTTTGTTTCTTCACTATTACTAGTTATTAGTCCTAGAATCATATCATTTTGTTTTTGAACTTAACTCTATAACTAACATTTGTACTGTCTTATAATTTTATTGGTCTATTTGTTATAAATCCAAATTGTTCTAAATCATGAATTTTCCTGTGTTCATTCAGTGGTGTCGTCTTCTGAAGTGGAGTCTATAAAGTATACTTTTTATTTTCTTCTTTTAGTTAGTGGGGAAGAGTTGTTGTTTCTTCTCAGATGTTAGGTGCGCATCACTGCCATGCTGTTCATTTGTGTTTTGTTCATGCCATCTCTCGTACAGACTCTCTCTGGTCTGATAGAGTGGACTGTCTTCCTGGTTCTATTTTCAATGTATCTCAAAGCCCTTTACTTTCCTGTTAAAGACATTGATAGAAGAGGGCATCTCAGGTGCAAGCAAAGCAGATTTGATTGGAAAACCTAATCCTACTCTCTCTTTTCTAACAGGTTGATATGCATGCTGTACACCTCATCCAATGCAGATGGCCATATGTGTCTCATGTTCACTGCTCATCTCCAGTTCATGAAGCTAATTCATGGGCTCATTTCTTCCAGTGTCTTTTTCATAATTCCTCAGACAGATGAGGAAAAATATATTTGAAGCTATCAGTGAGTCTCATCAAGCTAGCCTTTGGAAGGTCCAAGCAAGGATGGTATTCTATTTTGTCACAGAATCTTGTGAGCTTCCTCATACTGCCTATTTTCATTTTGTTGTGTTTTTTTTTATTTCATTGTGCCAGCTGGCTCATATGTGTAATTTAATCCTAGCTACTCTGGAGGCTGAAGGCTGAAGATCGCAGTTCCAAGCCAGCTCAGGCAGTAAAGTCCATGAGACTTCACCTCCAATTAATCACCAGAAACTGGAAGTGGCACTGGGGCTCAAAGAGGTAGAATACTAGCATTGAACACTCAGAGACAGCGCCCAGACCCTAAGTTCAAGCCCTATGACTGACAATAAATAAATTTCATTGTACCATTTTATGCCCTTTTCATTTTGTTACTGCTTATATTTTTATCTTACTATTAATATATATTAATATGTTTGAGAGAGAATGATACAGTTTCAATCCACCATGTTATCCTATACATTTTTTTCTTTAACTAGGTCTTACTAAACTGCACAACATACTCCCATGATGAGCATTTTCTACTACAAGAATTGTGCCTCCTTGCTTTCTCTCCCACTCAAACATGTGGATATGGAAGGAAAAGAAAAGCTATCCACTCCAACAGTAACCCTGATTTCACAGCTACTCTGTGCTATGGACAAGAGAGACTAGAAGCGGACACAGTCAGAGCCCTTCTGGAACTTAGAATCTATGGAAACCAACAGGCATTAATCAGATTATAACACAAATAACATAAAGTTACAATGATGTCAGTCTGGTAAAGTGGAAAGAGCTCTGTGGATGGTTGATGGTGATGGTGGTACAACAATGTAAATGTACTTAGTGTCAATGCGAATATACTTAATGCCACCGAACTGTACACTTAAAAATGGGTTGGCAAGTAAATGTTGTTATGTGTGTGCTACTACGATTTTAACAGGATGAGATTAAACATGATGAAAGGGAGATAAATGGTGCTATGAAAGCCTAGAAGAGAGGGGGTCAGGAGATCCTTTCCCCCGAGGAAGAAATGATTGAGCTGAAACACAAAGGAATAATACAATGGAAGTTATTATAGGGATAACCTTGAAACCACTCCAATTTATAAAAAAGATAAATCATTCACAGATGTCGGCACTATATTATTGGTATAGCAGGATAATAAATTTGAAGTATTAACCCATACTTTTTCCTTGTATTTATTTTCACCTTTCTACCCTTCTTCTATGATTCTCATGCTCCAGCAGCTAGCTTAGACTTGTTTTGTGGGATGAAAGAAAGCAGAGAGATCCAGCCAAGAGAAAATAAAATAGCCTTAAAGATTCATTCTGGGGATTTTAGGTAAAATAATGAGAATTGGGGGGAACAGGGGTTGTTGTTTGTTTGGGTTTGTTGTTTTTTGGGTTTTTATTTTTTTGGTGGGTTCTTTTTTAGAGGAAAACATGAATAAAAGTAAAGATTCCTCAAATTCCTAGAGTTTTTTGCTTTCCTTTTTTTTTTTAATTCTATTGTGATGATGATGCCAAAGGGGTTACAGTTACATAAGTAAGGTAATGAGTACATTTCTTCTCACATATTGTTACATCCTTCCTTGTTTTCTCCCACTTTCTCTCATCCCCCTCTCCCCTCCCTTCTTCCAAATTGTAAAGTTCATTTCCAACATTGCATCTTGTGAGTATTGCTGTTGCAGTGGTTCACCCTTTGTCCTTTGTCTCACCATTTTGTTATTCCCTTTCCCTTTCCCAAATCAGGTAAACATATAGGTGGGCACCAGTGGCTCCTGCCTGTATTCTTAGCTACCCAGGAGGCTCAGATCTGAGGATCGCAGTTTGAAACCAACCCCCCGGCAGAAAAGTCCCAGTGAGACTCTTATCTCCTGTTAAGTATTCAAAAAAGTTGGAAGTGGCGCTGTGGTGCAAGTGGTAGAGTGCTAGCCCTTGAGTACAAAGAGGCCCAGGGACAGTGGCCCCGGGGGGGGGGGGGGGGGGGAATCCAGAATACACATATATACAAGACACAGGGTACCAAAATCAAAAATAATGACAACACAGAGAACCAAACAAGAAAAAAAAAATGAAAGAAAAAAATAATTTCACACAATACATTCAAAAACAAAGAAAAACCCTCTTGTTTCCATATCTTGGAATTCATTTAGATTAGCCTAATGTTATATGGTCATATGTACATAGCTCTTGAGCTATTGTGATCCTCTGCTAGGACTATCCTTGACATATACTAATTATAACAAAAGAGGGAAACCATGGAGCCTATGTTTCTTTGGGTCTAGCAAGGGCCTCATATCAAAAATATATCTAGAGCTCAAAAATTAAACCCCCAAAAAGAAATCTTCAAAGGAAGATGCCACTGCCACATTAATAAGTGGGCTAAAGGATTTGAAAGAGACTTTTCTGGAGAGGAAATATGAATAGTCAATAGACACATGAAGAAATGTGCAACATCTCTGGCCATGAAAGAAATACAAATCAAAAAACTACATTGAGATCCTACCTCACTCCAGTTAGAATGGCCATTAGCAAGAAAACAAATAATAACAGGTGCTGATGGGGATGTGGCCAAAGGGGAATGCTACTACACTGTTGGTGGGAGTGTAAACTTGTTCAAACGGTGTGGAGGTTCCTCAAAAGGCTAAACATGGAGCTCCCCTATGACCCAGCAATGTCAATCCTGGGCATCTACCCAAAGAATCACCATCAAATTCCTAGGATTTCCCAAGCTTGAGGCAAAACGCTTTAAGGAGAAGCTGAGAGATCTGGAACTCTCAATGGAATGCTAAGGCAGGAAACACCTTAGGCCAAACTCAAGGAGATGCTCTTGTTCTTGGGGAAGATCCGTGAAAAGAAGGATGATACAGACAGGCGATAGTTACAGGGTGCTTCTGCTACAGGTACACAGAACCACGGGCAGCCTCATACATTTTGCTGAACTACAGTGTGAAGAAGCTGTTCCTGTACCCCACATACCTATAAGGAGGGGCCAGAAGCTAATGAATCTCAAACTTCAAAGAGGATGGGAGTCTCCTTGGCAAGCTGAATAAACTGTAACCAAGGAGGACGCATCTTGGGGCTGAGGATATGGCCTAGTGGCAAGAGTGCTTGCCTCGTATACATGAGGCCCTGGGTTCGATTCCCCAGCACCACATATACAGAAAATGGCCAGAAGTGGCGCTGTGGCTCAAGTGGCAGAGTGCTAGCCTTGAGCAAAAAGAAGCCAGGGACAGTGCTCAGGCCCTGAGTTCAAGGCCCAGGACTGGCCAAAAAAAAAAAGAAGGACACATCTCAACAGATGTCTGGGAAGCCAGATGATAACAAGATAAGCAGGGAATGTGGCTTAGTAGTGGAGTGCTTGCCTAGCATGCATAAAGCCCTGGGTTCGATTCCTCAGTACCACATAAACAGAAAAGGCTGGAAGTAGCACTGTGGCTCAAATGGTTGAGTGCTAGGCCTTGAGCAAAAGAAGCTCAGAGACAGCACCCAGGCCCCGAATTCAAGCCCCAGGACTGGCAAAAAAAAAAAAAAAAGAAAGAAAAAAGGAAGATATTAAGGAAGGAAGGAAGGGAGGAAGGAAGGAAGGAAGGAAAAATTTAAAGAACCAACCTGCATATACATACCCGTAGGGGCAAAATAAAGTTCATATGACTCATAGGAAGACAAAGCAGGCTATAATCCTGCTGATTTGTAGGCTGAGATTCATTAGTAAAGAAAATTGCTTCTGACTTACTCCTTTCCCACTGGCATATCACACTGGTACAGTCTGACCTATCAGCTTATTAGAAATGGAGGAAGGAGGTTGGAGTGGAGTACCCTTAACAAAGGGACCTACAGATAGTTGCAGGCCAGCCATGGCATAACGTGTAACTTGCTCCTATTCATTACTATTCCATTCAGGAACTTGATAAATCTCATCTGATTCTTAATGATATTTTCTCCCTTTCTTTTCTTGAATGCAATGCTGAATGCTGATCCCCTAAAACAGGAGTGTGTAGAAGATATTCAATAAATATGTGTTGAGTGAAAGAGTCTAACATCATATCCTCAGTCTAACTTCATATCCTACAGTGTTTCCTACTGAGTTACACAGAATTTAGGTAAACTTCAGCTTGCAGTTGGAGGCCTGAGTTTAACAGTTTGAACAACTCTGCATGAAACTCTGAACATACCTGAAAGCAGCCTAATACTTCTAGATAACTTGGCATCATTTTTAAGATCCAAGCATTCACATCCAGCTGAGTCCTCATTTGCAAAACTAGTTTCAACATCTGGAATACAGAATGTTTAATTACTGTTGCTATCGATAGCCACTTGAGTAGAATCCTGGAGGTTAGGACCTGCCACTTTTAAAATATTAGACTAAGCTGTTTAGGTCTCTAAATGTTGTGTTAAACTCATAGTATGTGAAGAATGCTGTGTTTAATGCTGCAAGCCATCTGTGTGGGGAACGGAGACTCCAAACTGTGGGCATACTGCCCTCTGGTGGTTAGATGCTAGAATTTGAACTACTTCCATGGAAAAACTTCCTAGACCACTAATAATAATTTGTGGGTACTTGTGACTACTGCTAATAAATTAATGCACAATCCAAGTCTTCACAAATTCTACAAATGTGTGTATTTCTGTTAATCTCCATAAAGAAATGACAAAATTCAGAGAAGTTAGCATGTCTGAGTTCGCTCTAGAGCAAAAAGTCAAAGAGCTGGAATTCAAGCCCATGTTCACGCAAGCCTTCCATTAGATCATATAGTCATCTGCTCTTTGTCTGGTGTTTTACATATAGTAGATCCTGAGACACCCTCCAAAGGCCCATGTGTCTAATAAAGGCTTGGTGACCACTCTGTGGCACTACTAGGAGACAGGAGACCCTGAAAGAGGTGTAGCCTAATTTCAGGGAGTTAGGTCATTGGAGATGTGCCCATATAAAGGATATTGGGCAAAGCTCATGCCTATAATCCCAGCAAGAGGAGCCTGAAATCTAAAGATTGTGGTTTGAAGCCATCCCAGGCAGAAAATTCCCTGAGACTCTTATATCCAATTAACCAGAAAAAAAAAGAAAGAAAGAAAAACAGGAACAGCACCTAGGCAAGACCTATACAAAAGCTGCCATGAGATAAAGAAATGTCCTCTGCCATGTGGTGTAGTAATGATATATTGTGCTACCACAAACTCAAAGCAACAAAGAGGGTGACTATGGATTGAAGCCTCTAAAATCATGAGACAAAATAAATGATTCCTTCTTTTGATTGTCTCAGGTTTTCTGGTCACTGTGACAGCTAACATACCCACTAAGCATTTGTTGATAGCAGCAATTGTTGCTTTACAATTACATATTATAAATATAGATGGCCATGTGTCCATATGTACATATGAAAATATGCACATTCCAGCATTATCACATGCCATGCGCATGACTCATTTTACTTTGCTCAAGTAGGGAGAAGTGAACACTTGGATTGATATATAGTTAGCATAATATTCAAAAGCATTTAGAGTATGTTCTCTTATAGATACAGACATATACCATTCAACATGTATTTATTGAGGTACATGCCTATTACATGCCAAACATTATTGGACATGAAATGAGACCTGAAAAGTTAGAGTGATGAATCTAAACATTTCACTGCCGGTCTCTGGCTCTGTCTTTTGTGTCTCCAAGATCGGGAACTGGGCCACAATTCTGCGTCTCTTTCGTTTGGCATTTAACAACATGAGCCTTGATTATTGCCATCCCAGATTGTCTAAATTCCTTAATAGTTACTAGCATGTAATAGCTTTTAGAAGCAGAGGAAATAATCTGTGTGTTGTGTTTTTTAATTGCACTCATCAAAGCAGAATTGTCAGTATTTGGAAATCTGACCTGCTGGCAAGTTTTGTAGTTCTCAAGAGCCCCACTTCAGAAGACAGAAGTCTGTGGTAAGACCCAGGATTAAAGTATAAAGACCCCAAAGCCACCCCCTGTTTCCCAGCTTAATGAGATACTTCACAGCCAAATACTCATGAAACCACAACAAGGACCTGGAAATCTGAGAGAAGAGCAGCATCTAATACAAACTGTATTTAACTCAAAATGAAAAAAAAAGTGGAATATATGTTATTGAATCAGGGTTCAGACAGTAAGAAATGCAAATCATTCAATTACTAGTTGTAAAACAAGGAAACTAAATAATCACTGGAATCCCTTTCATCTTCCAAATATCCTAACTGAGAAGAAAGGATAATTGCCTGTATCCTCCCCACCCCACCCCAGATCAGAGACTCAGTATTAAACAGATCTCACCAAATTTTCTCAAATTTTCACACTTTCTTTTGTGACCACAATTTTATTGTCAACAAAGATATGTGGAATAATGTGCGTGTCCTGTCTTAAGAAGGTTCTGGGGGGCTGGGAATGTCGCCTAGTGGTAGAGTGCTTGCTTAGCATGCTGAAGCCCCGTGTTCGATTCCTCAGCACCACATAAACAGAAAAAGCCAGAAGTGGAACTGTGGCTCAAGAGGTAGAGTGCTAACCTTGAGCAAAAAGAAGCCAGTCGCAAAAAGAAGGGAGGAGGAGGAGGAGGGGGGGGAGGGGAGGGGGAGGGGAGGGGGAGGGGAGGGGGAGGAGGAGGAGGAGGAGGAGAGGGGAGGAGGAGGAGGAGGAGGAGGAGGGGGAGGGGGAGGAGGGGGAGGAGGAGGAGGAGGAGGAGGAGGAGGAGGAGGAGGAGGAGGAGGAGGAGGAGGAGGAGGAGGAGGAGGGAGAAGAAAGAGGGTGCTGGAAATATGGCCTAGTGGCAAGAGTGCTTGCCTCACATACATGAAGCCCTGAGTTCGATTCCCCAGCACCACATATATAGAAAATGGCCAGAAGTGGCGCTGTGGCTCAAGTGGCAGAGTGCTAGCCTTGAGCAAAAAGAAGCCAGGGACAGTGCTCAGTCCAAGCCCAGGACTGGCAAAAAAAAAAAAGAAGAAGAAAAAGAAGAAAGAAGAAGGTGGTGGTTCTGGGGATGGACTTGAAATGCAAAGACTTGTACCTTAGGCATCTGCACTTGTTGGCTCTTCCCAGCCCTTGAGCAAGTGTCTGAGGCCTCCTCCTCTCTTAGCTGAAGGAGATCACAACCTATAAGCTGCTTTCCTGCTGCTGGAAGACAAGTGGAGTGGAGAGGAAATGAAGAGACAGTTTTGGTGGTGAGGTAAATCCTGAAGTTCTGCTTCATTTAAATTTTTAAAAAGCATTATTGAGCTAGATACTGGTGGTGCATACCTGTAATCCTAGATACTCAGGAGGCTGAGACCTGAGATTTGTGGTTCAAAGCCAGCCCAGGTAGGGAAGTCCATGAGACTTTATCTCCAATTAACCACCACAAAGCTGAACATGGAGCTGTGGTTCAGGTGGTACAACACCAGCCTTAAGCAAAAAGAGCTCAGGGATATGGTTGTCACTATGATGAAAATGAGCTATACATGTGGCAGGGACAGGAGGGAAAACCTGAGAGAGAGCCAAGAAAGGAGTGACATTGTCCAAAAAGAAATGTACTCATTACCTGACTTATGTAACTGTAACCCATCTATACATCACCTTCACAAAAACTATTTAAAAAATTAATTTTTTAAAAAGCTTAGGAGTAGGAGCCAGGTCAAGTTCAAGCTCCAGGACTAGCACCAAAAAAGAAAGAAAAAAATCCAGCTGCCATTCCAGTGGCCCCTTTATCCTCAAATTCAAAGTTGTCAACGAAGTGCCAGTCGGCAAACACAATTCCAGCTTCCAGTCAACTTGCTCACAAAATAGGAAAGGACATACTATTATTGTTTTCATATATATATATATATATATATATATATACACATATATGTATGTGTATATATATATTTATTTAGATGAGATTGTGTTCTAAATTACATACATTCAGAATGTGATCACTTACTACTTTGGATGTTATATTTTGAATACTTTAGATAGAATAGACTTAACAAACAGAAGGTGAAGTGTCTTAGTCTATTTTTTTTACACTGAAGGCAGGGACATACAAGATAGGCAGCTTCACCTGGTGAATCCTTAGCCTCGTGAGGACCCCCTGCAGAGTACCAGGGTGACCTTGTTGTGGGCTCCACAGATGACAGTCAATGAGACACTCAGATTCAAATTTTAAAAAGATGTTACTGGACTGCAACACCAGAATTGCAGATGGGATCTCAAGATGCAGCCCCAGGCCATCTCAGAAGGCTGCTTATACACCCCAAAACTACAGGCATTTTCCTTTTAGCTTAACTATAGGGGCTTTTCACTTCCAAGAAGTGTCACCTTCCCTGGTTACTCCCAAGAGGTGTCAGTCACAACAAGTCAGGGCATCTTGATCTTCACTGGAGACCATCTAACAACCAGGTGGCAAAACAGGATGAAACTTTCCAGGGGAGGGGGGGTGTTACAGGTGCCATCAATCCAGAGCAAAACAAGTTCAAAGCAAGTTGGGTAAATAACAACTACATAACTTTACAGCAGGGGCCAGCTTCAGAAAAGTTTTACATTGAACACTACAGAACAGAATTAACAATACTTTGTTGTTGAAAGCTAACATAGCAACAGATTATCTTCATCACTTGAGTAGTAGCATCACAGGCCACCATAGCGCAGGTCCCATGTTCTTTTCTTATAAAGCCACAGCCTCTCTAAGTTAGACCCTTAGAGTGAAATTTAATACTATCCACCCTCCCAAAGGTCCCATCTCCAAATACTAGAGACAAATTCACTTTCTACCCTTTTAACAGCTCATCTTATAATGAAGATGAGATTTCAGCATGAACTTTGAGAGAAAAAACTGGAATTTGAACTCAGGTCCCACAGTTACCAGGCAGGTAACTGTATGAGTCATTCCGCCAGACCATTCAGCATGAATTATGATACAAACATCCAAACAGCAACAATAAGATAAAAAGGAAAATTTAAAGATGGGTGGGATTGGGATAGAGGAGAGGGGAGAGAATGGTGGAAGAGATGACACTGATCAAGATAAATTGACACATTGAATTGAAACCACTTATGCAACTACTTCAAGATAATAAAAAAAAAATTTAAGTAAAATTCCTTCAAAGAGGCAGTTTTCACAAATACATTTAAGTTAGAAACCAGAAAAGGCACATTTCTGTCTAATATGACCCACATAAAATTCATGACCCAGATATTAAATATTATCTATATTTAAAATTACTTAATTGCTGGTGGAAAATTCAAATAAACAAATTTTTTCATCAGTTCACAATCTGTACAAGTTAACTGAAATTCCTACAATCAAATAACACTTACAATCAAATGACACTTTTTTTAATTCAAAGCCAGGTGCCAGTGGTTCATACTTGTAATCCTAGCTTCTCAGGAAGCTGAGATCAAAGGACCACAGTTCAAAGCCAGTCCCAGTAGGAAAGTCTGTATGACTCTTACCTTGAATTAACTACCAAAAAGCCAGCAGTGGAGCTGTGGTAAAGTGGTAGAGTGCTAGCCTTGAGTAAAAGAAACTCAGGAAGAGTGCTTAGGCAATGAGTTCAGGCTACACGTGCACACACACACACACACACACACACACACACACACATCCAAAAGCATTTGTTTGTGTTCTATAAAATTTATTTCTGGGAGAAATGGTTTTATCTTCATTCTTCATAACAATTCAGAGTTGAAAAATAGTATCTTTTGTAACTAGCCCAAATGTGCTATTATGACAAAACACACATGGATACTACATATAATTTGACTCATAATAAAAATATGGCTTACATGCTATCAAAACAACAAAGTTCTGTTTAAATAAGATCAGTGGGTTGGCAAAATAACATTCCCAAATAAAAAACAAATTAATTTTAAATTTGTGCTACCTGCATTTATTTTGTTTGATCTACTAGTTTTTGTCTGTTTGTTTCAGGGGGATTTTTTTAGCTTTTAAAAAGTAACCCTAAGCCGGGTCTGTTAGCATTTCCCTAGCCTCAGGTCCTCAGCTCCTCCCACTAGACCCCAGATCCACCCATACCTAATGAGCCACTCCTACTCACTACCTAACTACTTCCCCCTTTACCCCCCCCCCCCCCAGAAGCTGCCACCTGGATAAGATGCAGACGCCATGTAGCTCCCTCTTCTGTGGGAACTATAGCCCCACGAATAAACCTCCTTATGAACCTTCTTCTCCTGTCTGTGATTATCTCCACATGGTCCTCTGGGATGGCCGAGGTCTATGCTTTCAGGGTTCAGTGGCTCATGCCCAGCTACTCAGGAGGCTGAAATCTAGGAATAATGGTTGAAAGCTAAGCCAGGCAGGAAAGTCTTTGGAGGTATGGCTCAAGTGGTAGAGCACAAGTCTTGAGCTTAAGAGCTCAGAGACAGCCCCAGGCCCTTAGTTCAAGCCCTAGTACCAGCACACACACACACACACACACACAAAGTAACACTGAGTAAGTAATGCTGAGAGGATTGCATTTGGAGGCCAACCTAGGTAAAGTCCCAACACAAAAACGTGGACATGGTAGTGCACACCTGTCATCTAGGGCAAGAAGCAGCATGAAGAGAAGAATCACTATCCAAGCCAGTGGAAGCAGAATGTGAGATCCTATTTTTTTTTTGTTGTTTTTTTTTTTTGGCCAGTCCTGGGGCTTGGACTCTGGGCCTGAGCACTGTCCCTGGCTTCTTTTTGCTCAAGGCCAGCACTCTGCCACTGAGCCACAGCGCCACTTCTGGCTATTTTCTGTATATGTGGTGCTGGGGAATCGAACCCAGGGCCTCATGTATATGAGGCAGGCACTCTTGCCACTAGGCCATATCCCCAGCTCCTGAGATCCTATTTTTAAAATAAAGCAAAAAAAAAATGGCTAGAATTGTGCCTCCAGTAGCTTGCTTAGCAAACACATATCCCTGAGTTCAAACTCCAATACTGCCATCAAAAAATAACACAATAAAAACACCTACATTGACATTAATTTTTTAAAACAATAAGTATGTGTAAATTTGCTAAATTGAAAGTAACTGGTGCAACCTATATAAGAGAGGTGACATTCTGATCAAATGAACAGAATTTAGAAGAAATGACCAAGTTTTCATGAATACAAAAGAAGGGATCACATATCAGTAATTCTGAAACAAATTCACAAAGGCTATTTATTCCCTGGCAAATCATAAATCGAGGTATATTCTTAACTGAAAAGAGACTAACAAATTTAGTATGAAACTAAACAACCTCAGAGTGAATGAGCCTAGATATTGCTTTACAAGACAATTAGAATCATCGTAGGAGATAGTAATTTAGATGATGAATTAAAATGCATTGTAATACTTTCCAGAATCAAACTAATTAATCACATGCAACTCCATAATTCTGTTTGAACACATTAGTAATATTTATGGCTCATTTTGTAATGAAATGCTATTTAAGAAACTTTTTGGCAATTCTATATAGCTTCAGCAGTGGTTTCCCTAAAGTGAAATTTTAAAACCATCTAAGAACTCAAGAAAGATTAATTTTGCACTGCTGTTGGGGACAGCTGTGCCTTTAAGAGGCCACAGCTGGCTTTAGCCCATCCCCTCCCCTTCCATCTTTAACAGGAAGAGAAGCCCCCGCCCCTGGGGTAGAGCACGTGTCTGATGGCCAGGACCCCAGAAACCCAATCCTTGGGGGGCTGGGTCTCCGCCCACAAAGGAAGTCCCCTGACATCACTTGAGGGACAGCCCTTGTGGCCAACCTGTAGTCCCTCTCCTGTGCCCCCCTTTGGGGGTATATCTGTTGGCTCCTCATTTGAATAAACAGAACACCCCCAGAGGCTATCTCCAAGACTCCCACGCGCCATGGCGGGCCTGGAGTCTCGCAACCACACGCGAACCGAGGCTACATTGGGACCCCGCTTCGGAGATTAACTTCTACTGGACAGGAGGCGTGAGAGAGCGAGAATGGATCCCACACAGAAGAGACACACAGGCCCAGGACCCCCTCCCACGCAGATGGGGAGGAGGTAGAGCAAAGCCGGGGCACACTGCTATCAGCAGAAAATACATTTTGTAAAAATCAGAATTAAAGAGAATAATTGGAAATACTGCTAATATTAAGGAAAGAAATATGAAAAAACTAAAAGATGCATATAACTGAAATAACCATATAACTTCTAATTACATATGTCCTTAGCATATGACTCACCCAAATGTGCCCAACCCATGAAGAAACCACCTAGGCATATGCGATAATGAATATTTCTAAGGGGTAAAACATTAATTTCTAATGTGTCTTACACTGACACTAACAAATAGATTATAAAATGACTGCAAAAAATACTACCACAGCTAGAAACCCTGACTCCTTCTGATTGAGATCCAAAAATGATAGACAGGGTTGTGCATAGTGACTTTCCTTCCAAAAGTACAGTACAGAATGGGGCCAGGGAAGAAAACCTTGACAATCTGGCAAAATCTGGCAAATTCTCCATCAATGGCTAATCAAAGTCAACTTCAACCCAGCTCAGCCATATTGATAGTATTGCCCTTGGTGAGATGTCTTGCAAACAACTGCCCATGATCTTCCTCACAAAACTTAAAAGGACAACAAATCCCAGTTAAGGGACACTGTGCAAAGTATCCTACTACTATCCCTCAAGGCTATCAATGTCATCAAAACAAGAAACATAGAGTCCAATGGTGGTGGCTGGAACCTGTAATCCGGTCTTGGTTGCAAGCCAGCCTGGGCAGGAAAGATTCTTATCTCCAATTAACCACCAAAAGGGCCAGATGGGGAGCTGTGGCTCAAATGTTGAGCCACCATGGAGGAAAACAGCTAGGGGACAGCACCCAAGCCCTGATTTAAAAAAAAAAAAAAAATCTAAAAACTGTCATGCTAAGACGCACCTAAAGGCACATGATTTTTTTTTAATTGTAGGTGGGATCTTGAAGCAGAAAAAGACACTATGTAAAAATGAAAGAAAGCTGGATAGCCTACCAACTCCAGTCTAATAACTGATCAGGATGGTGAACTGAAGAGATCCTTACCCGAAAAATTAGAATGGTCAGTGTCTGAGCTGAGACCAGACATTGAAGCCCAAAAGACAGGAAGAGAATTGAAATCAAGGAAGGAAAAAGACAGGGGGTTGGGGGTGGGGGGCCAGGAACAGTGATAAGAGAAAGTATCCACCTGGCTTTCCCAGTTAGGGAAAACAACTCTGCAAGACAAGACAAAATAAAGCAACCACATACTTCAGACTCCAGTGGAGGGGGGAGGGGAGGGGAAGTTCCACCCGTTCCACAAACTGCAAACCTCCATCCCATTCCAGGGAGACATGAGGCAGAAAGAACCTCTGTGTAAGAGGCTGGACTTGGCGATCCACCATTGTCTGGCTCTCACTGCACCCCCACCATCGTGGGTCAGAATCTGCCATAGAGGCAGAACTCCGTGGGAGACACACCACTCAGTGATTAGCAGGACCTTCCCTCATTACAGCCCAGGCACAACTCAGGCAAAAGAAGTGATTTGTAGGCAGGACTGTCGGATAGAGGTCTACAGAGAGTTTAATCGCTGTGAGAGCAGGTGCCAGGGACCAGTGCAGATGGGGCCTCCTGCCTGCCAATCACAGCCCCAGGGGGACCCCCCCTGCCAGCACAGTGTGTCCCACATAGGCAGCCATCCTGACCACAGAGGAGAGGTAGGACTTCCAGCCCTCAGGGCCAAAGGCTGGACCTCTTCCCTCCCAGGATGCCTTCAGCCAGGTCTCTGCCCTAGGAAAACGACAAAGAAAGACATAAAACCTCACCTGAAAGCACCTTTCTAAAGACCTGAGACAGCTATTGCAAACATCCGACAACAGGGATAAGGAGAAAATCCATCTTCACTGTGTCATCCCTGGAAGCTGCTTTAAGCTGTAAGGTTGGAGAGAGTCCCATGTCACCACAATCCCACCCTCACTGTGGGTACAGACAACAGTGCAGCTGTAAGACAACAATGTGAAGAGGAAGAAATTCCAGAAAGGGGGGGGGAGGGTCCTCACACCTGTAATCCTAGTTACTCAGGAGGCTGAGGTTTGAGGGTCACTGTTTAAAAACAGCATGGGCAAGAAAGTCCATGAGATTCTTATCCTCCAATTAACCACCAGAAAGCCAGGGGTGGAGCTGTGACTCAAGGGTTAGAGTGCTAGCTAGCTTTGAGGGGAAAAAAGCTAAGGGACAGCGCTCGGGCCCAGAGTTCAATCCCCATGGCCAGCACAAATATACATATATATACATGGCCTCTTCAAGAGAATAGACAAAGCAGAATCGCAAAATCTGATGGTAGTTCAGACATAATAGAAAATCTAGAAGAAAACACACACAAGAGGAAAATAACTGAAAAGAATCTACAAGAACAGCAGGACTCCATCAAGCTAAATAACCAGAGACTCACTGGAATGCTGAGAGGAGATGCTAAATAAAGACAGACATATTTAACAAACTAATAGCAGAAAATGTTCCCATGTATTGAAAAGAGAGGACCCCATTCAGGTACAAGAGGCTTTTAGAAGCTCAAACAAACCAGACCAGAATAGAACCTTTCCTCCATAACACATAATTTAAGCATCAGGCCCAGAAAACAAATAACTAGTACTGAAGGCCTTAAGGGAGGAAAGTAAGATCACTTACATGTGCAAGTCCATCAGAATGACAGATTTATCTACAGAAACTGCAAAAGCAAGGAGGACATGGACTAATGTATTTAAGCATTGAAAGTAAATAACTGCCAGCCAAGAATACTATACCCAGCGAAGCTTTCATTCATCAATGAAGGGGAAATAAAAGCCTTCCATAATAAACAAAAAACTAAAACAGTTTCTTACACCAAACCATCACTACTAGAAGATATTCAAAGACATCCTGCACACAGAAGAGGAAGAGTGAGGTGAATCTGGAAAAAAACAATTAAAAAGTGGGAAAACAACGCCCACCAAAGTAATAAACAACCATATGGAAAACAGGAGACAAACACAACTATTCTGCAACTCTCAAACAAATGTTCCTGGAGCTGGGACTGTCTGTGGCTTAGCAGTAGAGGGCTTGCCTAACATGCATGACGCCCTGGGTTCAATTCCTCAGTACCACATAAGCAGAAAAATCTGCACATAAGCAGTGGCGCTGTGCTCAAGTGGTAGAGTGCTAGCCTTGAGCTGAAAGAAGCTCAGGGACAGTGCCTAGGCCCTGAGTTCAAGCCCCAAGACAGAAAAAAAAAAAAGGAAGGAAGGAGGGAAGGGAGTTCCTGTTTTAATTGAGTGCAGCATGTATTAACAACAAATGGCCTCAAAGGAAGCCTTCTTGCAGGACAAAGGACCTAGGATTCCAGGCAGACTCACCTCAAGGAGTAGAGACTGGATTTGTAACAAAGGCTCATCCTAGGTTTCAGACTGTTTTAGGAGGGGCCCATCTGATCACAGCAAAGAACTGATTCTAGAACCTTCCTTCCTCATCCGTCTTGACACCGTGGAGATGCTTTGTAGAAACAGTATGCCATCTGTCACCAAATAGCCATACTCTTCAAACAATCCTTCCCTCTTAGCTGCCCCTGGGTGAATTGCTTCCTAACCTCCCACTCCAAGTGCAATCCTGTCAAGATGGCCACGAGGGGGCGTGAGAGGCCATCAGAAACAACAGACGGCGCTGGTCAGGGAGCAGGCAACAGTGGCCTTCAGCCACGGTACAGACTCCAGAGTGACTGTGGATGTGCTAGGCGCTTGCTGCCCTGCTCACCGCAGTGGAGTAGATGCACTCCAACTCACTTCCAGGTCTGAGTTTGGTGCCAGCAGCCTCACTAGTGGAGAACAGCTAATCTAATCAATATAGAGCTTCTAGTTTTCTCTGTCTAAAATAAAATGTATTTTTGTCATTTTGGTTTTGATTTTGTCAAACACACACACGCACACCTTTACCGTCTTAGGGTTCATCTTGCATTCAAAGAAAGTTGAGATCACAGTGATGTATCTACTGGGGCTGGGAAGGTTCCTGGAGTCCTATTCTGGTGTAGTGCATTGTCTGCTGGCCTGGATCACAAAACCTAGCCCTTGTATCTAGGCGATTCCATGAGATGTCTGCTATTTATTTCATCCTTAGTGATTTAGGTTACCTATCTTTCCAATTTCCAGCAAGCAGTCCCTCGGTTCCCATGGTCCATTTTCAATCTCATCAGGAAGGTAAAAACATTCTGACGCAGAAAAAGAAAAAGATAAAGGAATAACCAACCCTCTGGCATTGGAGGCATGGCTCAAGTTAGTAGAGCGCCAGCCAATGAGTAAAAGCATCAGATACCAAGCTTGAGTCTGGGTCTCAGACAAAAAAAGGAAGGAAGGAAGGAAGGAAGGAAGGAAGGAAGGAAGGGAGGGAGGGAGGGAGGGAGGGAGGGAGGGAGGGAGGGAGGAAGGAAGGAAGGAAGGAAGGAAGGAAGGAAGGAAGGAAGGAAGGAAGGAAGGAAGGAAGGAAGGAAGGAAGGAAAGAAGGAAGGAAGGAAGGAAGGGAGACATTCAGATTCCCTTCACCCTTGTTACACTTTGAACACTTGTGCGTTCAAATATCCTATGCCCCCAATTTCATAGCTTCTCCATTCATAGTGATGTGAGATTTTGTGAGGTCAACGTCTGAAAAGGTACAGGTGGAAAGAGAAACATGATTATTATCTATTATCCAACTATCCAGTTCCTTTTGTCCAAGACCTTCCTCCTGACTGTAAGCAGCACACACCCATACACATGCACAGAGGTTTCTAACAGATTGATGGGAGGAGGGAGAGTGGGAGGTATAAAGAATGCTATGTCTCTTTTCTCCCTTGAATTTCACTAACCCTGCAGCTGCAGCTCCAAGTCCCTTTTACTTGTCTCTCCAGATGGTTTTCCAGTGATATTGTAATTGAGGACATAAATGACAGGACCAACGGCTTTATAAAAAGAGGAAAAAAGGAAAAGATATCTTCCCACCTTCAGAACTGTGAGAACATAAATTTTGATGTTTTCACATTTTGTTGCTTCACTGCAGAGATATTTAAGACAGTTATTGTGTCTCTTTTTATTAAAATGGATTCTTGAAGGTGAGTATCAGTAGCCCCTTAAGTTGGGTTTTCAACATATTTTCATAATGGGCTTTTTTCAAGGTAATGTGTGTTATGCAGTTCATAACACTTGCTTCAGTACAAATACAGTGATCATTTTAGAGTAAAACTGTTTAGCAAGTTACTTTACATGAAATAAAAACTAAAGTATCCTTCATGAATCCTGTTTTGCCTTTCCAGTAGATAGATAGATAGATAGACATATCAACTTTATATCTTTCATATGAACACTTGCACATACACTTATGTAAGTAAAATTTGTAAAATGTATAAATTATCCTATGAAATTCTTTGTTTTGGTTTTTTGCCAGTCCTGGGGCTTGAACTCAGGGCCTGAGCACTGTCCCTGGCTTCTTTTTGCTCAAGGCTAGCACACTACCACTTGAGCCACAGCACCACTTCTGGCTTTTTCTATGTATGTGGTGGTGAGGAATCGAACCAAGGGTTTCATGTATGCAAGGCAAGCACTTTACCACTAGGCCATCTATATTCCCAGCCCCCTATGAAATTCTTTTACGTCTTTGTGCCTAGTCTCTGAAGTCAGGCTGGGTTGAAAGGCTAGCGTATGCAGCCTGAGCTATTTAACCTGGGAAGGTTGCTTTGCCTTTGACTATGACTTGCCTAACTGAAAGATAAGAAATAACTATAAATGGGAGAGTGAGGGAAAGGGTGACATTGTCCAAAACCAAATACGTTCTTTATGTAACCGTATTCCCACTGTATATCATCTTTATAATAACAACTTAAAAAGTAACTATAGATCCTCCTTCACATTATTAATGTCTTAGAATAATGCATGTAAGGTGCTTGCCACAGTGCTATGCACATAATAAACCTTAGTTATTATGGCCTAGAGCCTAGAGAACCTTCCAGAATGCTAGCAGGAATTTAGGGATAAGTATCAAAGAAACATAGCTTGCATGGTTTCCCTCATTTGTAATAATTACAATGTGCTATAAATCTACAAGTAAACCCAAATGATAGTAAAAGGAAAACAAGGACACTTTGATGTGATAAACAGGACTCTAAACAGTCACACATTGAGACCAAAGAAGAATATTCTTAGGAGAGGATCACAGGTTCAATACCTATTTGCATATGACCATATAAAATGATGCTTATCGAAATGAGCTCCAAGAAGTAGAAACGAGAGATTTTATTTTGCTTTCTGTGGTTCTTTTTATTTTTCTATTTTTCCCTTTTGTTGCCATATTTTATTTCTGTACCTTTTGTCTTATACATAAGTTTATCTGATTTAGGGAAGGGACACTGTTCAAAAAGAAATGTACTCATTTCCTGATTTATGTAACTGTACATTACCTTTACAATAAAAATAAAAATAATGAAGAGGAACATATTTCCACAACAACTGATGGGTCTTAACTATTACAAAATAAAAAGTTATTCAGAAATTAATTGGAACAGCCTGATAAGTTGTCAGTCAATCTGGGCACTGATGGTTCACACCTGTAATCCCAGCTTCTCAGGAGACTAAGATCTGAGGATCACAGTTCAAAGTCAGACCAGGCTGGAAAGTCTGTGAGACTCTTTTCTCCAATTAACCACCAGAAAAATGGACCAGAAGTAGTGCTGTGGTTCAGAATAGTAGAGTGCTAGCCTTGAACAAAAGAGCTCAGGTACAACACCCAGGCTCTGAGTTCAAGCCCCATGGCTGACAACAACAATAAAAAGAAGTTACTTTGTGTGTCTGCTGTGGTGGTACATACCTGTAGTCTCAGCATGCAGAAGGCTGAAGCAGAAGCACCATGAATTCAAGGCTTCCAGGGACACATAGTGAGTTCCAAGGATGTTATGTGATTTGCCAAAGATGTCAGATACCACCAGTCCTAAATCAATTCCACGTCTGTTTATGCACCATGAGTTTTTTGTGTGTCTTCCTTTCTTTTCCTTCCTTCCATCCTTGCTTCCTTCCTTTCTTTCTTTCTTCTTCCTTAATTCGTTTATACTTGAGACTACTCACTTATCACATCTTTAAAATATTTTAAAATGAGGGCTGGGGATATAGCCTAGTGGCAAGAGTGCCTGCCTCGGATACACGAGGCCCTAGGTTCGATTCCCCAGCACCACATATACAGAAAACGGCCAGAAGCGGCGCTGTGGCTCAAGTGGCAGAGTGCTAGCCTTGAGCAGGAAGAAGCCAGGGACAGTGCTCAGGCCCTGAGTCCAAGGCCCAGGATTGGCCAAAAAAATATATATATATATTTTAAAATGAGGTATATATTTGTTTCATATTGCTGTCATCACAAATCAGCACAAACTTATTGGCTTCAATTAACATAATCATTAGGTTATGATTCTGAATGTCAGAAATACAAAAAAATAATGGGTCTTACAAGAGTAAAAATCATGAATTGGCAAGGCTGTGTTTCTTCTGGAAGCTCTAAGGGCCTTTTCCAGTCTGGGAATTCCATTCCTTGTCACATGGCCCCTCCGGGCTCACCCCAAACTTGGCTTTCATCCTGACATCTTCAGTTCCTGATTTTCATCTTTTCTCTACCCCTCTCTTGCAAAACACTTGTGATTATAGCAAGGATATATTCACACACACACACACAAAAGGAAACAAGGCAGTCTTCTCATCTCAAGAGGCTAATTGCATCAGAAAAGTCCCTTTAATCATCCAAAGTATACATTCACTGATTTGGGGATTAGGACATAAACACTTTGAAGGGATGACTTTATGCTGATTATCACAAGGTATAGTTTACGTGTAGTAAATACATGAATCTTGAAGTCACAGTTGTACAAGTTTGACAAATGTGTGTATTCCTGCTACATACACACAATTCCACAATAATTTCTGACACCCAAACCTTCCCTCTGACCCTTCCTAATCAATTTTCCTATGACTACTTTCATCTCCAACAACAGCTTTTGGAACTCTATCACTATAGGATTCATTTCCCCTGTTCTTAAAACCACATAGAAATGGAGTGATAAAGTATGGGATCATTCATGTCTAGTTTCTTTCACTCAGCATGTTTCATGATGTGTCACCCAACACAAGATTGTACCCCATAATGTTGCTCATAGCATTAGATCTTCCCTTTCTATTGTAATGTTCTTTTCTATGATTATGTAAGTTTAAACACTCACTAGCATGTGACTATTTTTTTAAGATGTTCCTAAATCTTCACTATTGTGAATACAGCTTCTATGAACATTTTTTTTTCTGATTTTGTGATATTTGATTCAACCTTTCTTGAGTAAATACTTGCAGCTAGCTTATGTCACACCAGTCAATTTCCTTTCTTTGCCCTTTCTGTTATTCATCTCATTATTTGGCACATTGAGGCAAATGTCCACACTTGACCTGTGGAACTTCTGTAGTTAGTCTATGGCCTAGAACCCAGGTTACACAGTGTTGAACCATATCAAATGAAAGAAAAGCTAGGATATTTTTGTACACTAAATAACTCACCAGGCATCTTTGGGTACAAACTCTTTTGGAGATTTGTTAAGTCTTAGTTTCTGGAGAGAGACTGGGTTAAACATAAATTTCAATAAGGACTTAATTAGACAAACTTTATAAAGTGCAGACACAAATCCTTTATAGCTCTCATTTAATTCAGTATTCATAACTGTTGAGTAGATAAGAATGTATTTTAATTTTCAATGCTGAATTAGGAATGTTGTATTCAAAACCATCATCTTTTTTTCTTCTTCTTGCCTTCCGTCTTTCCTGCCTTCTTTCTTTCCTTTCTTTCACAAATATTCATTGAGCATTGCCAATGCTTTCCAGAAAAAGGCCACTGTGAGCATACCACAGTTGATCCCATTAGCTTTATTGCTCATTACATTGAGGGAGAACACCCGATGGGCTGTCTCAATAAGAGGGGATTTATTCTCTCCCTCTGGTGGAATCCATGTTGTGTGGTGATATGCACAGTAAACAGATTTTTCTTGGAAATCTGTAGTCATGATCTAGAATAATGCCATACACAGACTACATGGAGTACGCACAGCTGGACAAATATTAGACAAGTCTATGTATTAATAAATAATAACATTAGCGTTTTGAACAGGTAGAGTGAGTACATAACCTTCACTGGGAATATTGGCTGGGAACCTTGAGGAGTGTATGCTCAGATTAAATAAGGCTATGGAGATTTGCACCTTTTTTTTTCTCTGTTCTAGTGAAATATCCTGTAGTACAGCAAGCTGACCAAATAAATCTGATCCTGTTTTGGAAACTTGAAGTTTCTCCAGGAAGTCAAGGTCCTAGGCCCATGTCAGTTACTGGTTGCTGGTTAATGGCAAAATCTCTAGCAATGCTAGATTTTCAAAGTAATGAAATAAAATGAATGCTCAACCTTTACAAGCAATCAGTAATTTTTACCTAAATCTCTCTTTTTTTAACTCACAACCAACAAGTAAGATATACCTGCCAATCAACAATTATTATCTAGTGCTAATAGATGGTAAGTTCAATGCTAAATAGCTGTAAACAGAATCACACCATCATCTCTGGCCTTCGCAAGTTTAAATCCATTTTAAAGGCAAGGTTGAACATGTTCAATAGATATTTGGAGAAATGTAGATTAACAAGGACAGGACAAGATGAAAATGTCTCAGCCAAGAAAAAAGGCAAGTGAAACTGAGAAGTGAGGCAAATTTGTGGCAAAAAAAAAATTTAAGGTTGTTGGAAAGAGGTTTGGGGAGCCCATAGAAAGGCAAGAGTACATTAATGAAGAAGTCTGTAAAGCAACAAAAAAAAAAAAGTAGAAATCAATCAATATAGTACCCATACAAGAAGTACTCAGTAAAGACAAAATGAATTAATAAAAAAAGTTGAGCTTTAATTAAGTAGTCTTTCCCAATCATATTAACCAGATAATAACTACTTCTTATAGGAAAGGCAGAAGTTGTTTCCCTAGATCTTTCCCTGAAAAGGAACATGTAGTTACATGTGGTTACATGTTCCTGTTTTGTGAGTAGAGGAAGCTCTAATATTTTTGATTCTATGAAATCAGAAGGCATTCAAAATGTTTTAATAAGTTTATAGACAGATTTAGAGGAAATAAATATAGCTATCTAATGTGGTATTGATAGCATATGTGACTTATAGGTTAGAGCAAAAGGAGAATGATGTCACTGAAATAGAAATGGATAGAAATGGAGATAAGAACCAAGGAAACTGCACAAGAAAAAAGAACTTGTGTGTAATATTTGTCCTTCATCCCTTCTGATTTGAATAAAAAACAGCTGTTAGTTTTATACCCTCTTCCTGAAAAGTAAATAGCTTTTTTTCTCAAAGAATATGGGAGACAACTGTCCACAGTTGTCAAGACAAAGAATCAGAGAGTGTTTTCCAAATCTCTGGACATTCAAAGACGTTAAGAAGTAGAGCAACATTCCCAAGCCCTGAACATAACCTGACCAGGCCCAAGGTCTCAGAGCTGATTCTGAGAAGGTGGTGGTAAAAGCAGAGTATCACAGTCTTATAGGGAGGGGAAAGGGAGCTGGAGCGTCAAACCAGGGCCCTGCTTCTCATAAGGAATGTTTCTGAGTCAACACTTACTACATAACATTTCTGCAAAATCTCCCTCCTTCCCTCCATCCCTACACATATCACCTTAACTGCTAACTCTGAACAAGAAACACAACACTACAATGACCCACCAGATGAGAGGTGTAAGGACGATGGTTTAAAAGGGTTTTGCAAAAGCTCTTGGAACATTTTCTGGATAGTTATTAGATCAGGAAGCCCTAGTGAAAACGAATACCATCATTGAAATAATCTACCCTGGGTGCAATGTATTCTCTTTTGTTTTCTCAGGGAGAGGAAAACATTGCCCTCTGGTTTCTGTAAATCAAGATACTGTTTTATTTTATTTTTTCATATACTTAGGGTTTTTTTGTCTTAGTTTTAATAAAATTGAAAATAATTTAATCTAGCTATTGCACCCTTGCTAGTGACTCGCATCTTTACATACAATTAATATTTTCCAAGTAAAATGAATAGGAAAAGGTACTTATTCTGCGCCTTGATGCTTTTAGATCAAAAGAAGAAAGTGTGTGTGGGGCGGGGGAGGTTGAGGTAATGTCTAGTCCAGGTATTAGTTACAGCCTCCTAACTTTCACAGCCACCTGCATTTGTAAAGCTTGCCCTATGATGGACTACATTTCCCAAGAGCATAAGCACAGTGACTCCCGTGAAGTGCCTTATGGGAGTTGTAGTCCTGACTAAGCCTCTTTTTCCCCAGCCCTTGAGTGTCTGATTCGGGTGCTACCAATTAGCTGGAGCCATGTCAGTGAGGCCGTGGTCCAATCAGAAAAACCCAGCATCAGAGTCGAGCACACTAATTGGCTTGTAAATGACCAAGTAGGCGGGACAAAGAGTTGGGCGGGAAACCACGAGGATTGGGCGAGGTGTTCCCAAAGGAAGGCAGGGATTGGCTGGACGCCGGGTCCGGGAGGTCTGGGAAGGGGCGGAGTGAGGAAACAAGAGCAGGAAGAGCGGTGGTGAGGCGGCAGCAGCGGCGGTGTCGGTGGTTGCAGAGGCGAGGCGACGGCTCTGGGGGGTGGCGGCGGCCGCGAGAGCAGGATGCGGGTCCGGATCGGACTGACGCTGCTGCTCTGTGCGGTTCTCCTAGGCGCGGCCTCGGCGTCCTCCGGTCAGTATCCATTTCTGGGGCTGAAGGCCCTGAGCCGCCGCCCCCCCCGGCCTCCATCCTTAGACCAGGCCCTGGGGGGCTCCCGGGGGCCTGGACTCCGTTCGGTCGGGTCCCAGCCTGCCTGTCACTGGCGCTTTCCTTGGGGGTCAGCTACCCTGGGCTGAAAGGGGGTGTTTCGCGACCGGAGGTGAGGGAGCGAAGGGGCGGTTACCTAGCCCAGACGTGTCTCCCACGAATGAAACTTTGCCCGACTCCTCACGAATCGCCTCCGTGGGGATGAGCCCCATGGCTGCTTGAGACCCACTTGTGAGCCCGGGGGGCTCCCAGTCCCTCCTGTAGGCGGTGTCTGGCCTGGAGTATGGATCCCAGGGTGTGGGATGTGTCCCTGACACCCTTCCCTGGAGCTGTCACTTCGGACAGAGACAGCTGGTGATGACAGTGGCTTGGTAGCTTTTCATAACACCTGGTCTGTTTTATCTTTAAACAAACAATAACAAAAACAACAACAACAAAAAAGACCTCTGATCTAATTGTCGCCTCTCCCCCAACCCCTTTTAAAAGCCTTCCTGTGAAGGTGTGACCTCTGTCACGCTATTTCTACGGTGGCCCCATGGTTGTTGGTAGTTTCTGATATTTTTTTTTTTTTTGGGAAGACTTGGAAGTTGTCAAATGAATAGCAAATAATTACACCTTTTAATATAGATGACGAAATTAATGTGCTTTTGATTTTCAATTCATTGGTATGTGTGTATGTGTGTATATTCTAAAAATAATTTTCTTTCCTGTTTCCACCTGCCTACATCAGAAAACTTATGGTTTTAGAGTGCTAACCTTAAAAAGACTTTGTATTCCTAAGATTTGGTAAAGAAACATTTAGTACAAGTAAAGCTTTGGAATTTTCATCAGTTTCAGTCAACAAACAGCTGTTGTGTGGCATTTTTTTTCCAAACAAGCAAAGTATAAATGTCCACCCTTTGTTTTCCAATAGAAATTTTCCCAGATGGTTATTTGAATCCCCAAATTATCTGTCCTAGTTGTAAACCAAAGCCATAACGTCATCCTGTTTCTAAAATAAAAGGCCTAAACCAAAATTCTGTTCAAGATAAGTTTTGAGACTACATTTCAGAAGTAACAAGCATATGCTATCCTGCAGTTATTCTTTTTTTTTTTTTTTTTTTTTTTTTTGGCCAGTCCTGGGGTTGGACTCAGGGCCTGAGCACTGTCCCTGGCTTCTTTTTGCTCAAGGCTAGCATTCTGCCACTTGAGCCACAGTCCCACCTCTGGCCTTTTCTATATAGGTGGTGCTGGGGAATTGAACCTAGGGCTTCATGTATGCGAGGCAAGCACTCCTGCCACTAGGCCATATTCCCAGACCTCCTGCCATTATTCTTAATGTCCATTCCTTTCCCTTGCTGTATGGTTTGTGCTCATGACTAAAACTTTAAAGTACATAACTCCTGAAGCATTTGCAACCATTATTTGATCGAATGAGGTATGAGATGAAGCTGTGGAGTTTAATGGGTGAAGTACCTGATGGATTATGGATCATCTGCAAAAGAATTCCTCTTAGGAGGTTGTTAAACATCATTTTTAGGTCTAGAATATACCCAGGATCTGTACATAAACAAGCTCTGTATGTGGCTCTTCACACTAAATTTTGAAATTTATAATAATTAAAGAACATAATAGGTATTCCTCTGAATTCAGTTTGCAGAGCACAAGCATACAAACTTCCCGACACCTTCCTTTGACTATTTCAAATACATTGAACCACGTGTAAGGGGAGAGGATATTTAGAGACCAACAGTTGGCTATACTAAAAGACTGACTACTGAACTGTTGTTGTATCTTGGGGTTGTGTTGATGTAAGCAGACGACTGAGATTAAGAAATGTGTGCTCTGATTGTCATCATTTTTGTGGTCGATGTAAAAATAAATTCCCCATGATCAGATTCAGCCAATCCAACATAAAGATTGCATTTTGTACTGAACACATACAGACTTTTTATTGTAGTCATTATTTCTTTCTTGTTTGTTTTTGTTTTTGTTGCCAGTCCTGGGGCTTGAACTCAGGGCCTGAGCACTGTCCCTGGCTTCTTTTTGCTCAAGGCTAGCACTCTGCCACTTGAGCCACAGCGCCACTTCCAGCTTTTTCTATATATGTGGTGCTGAGGAATCGAACCCAGGGCTTCGTGTGTACAAGGCGAGCACTTTACCACTAGGCCATATTCCCAGCCCTGTAGTCATTATTTCTTAACGAGTACAGTAGAGCAAATACTTATACACCATTTACATTGCCTTCGCTGTTATTAGTAATGGTGTAGGTTATCTGCAAATCCTATGGATTTTGGTGTCTTGGACGGGGGAGGGTTGGATTGTAGGTCCTGGAAGCAGACCTCCACATATACTTAGAGACAACTGTGCTGGGCTCACATAGAGTTCAACTATCACAAAATAGGTGTTGTACAAAGTTTTATAACTTAAAGGATTCAATGTTTCATTGGTCTCTTGACCCATGAGAGTGCTTATTTATATAGAAATTCAGCCTCGTTTTAAAGTTTAGCTTTGCTCCTATAAAGGTGAGGTTTTTCCATTTGAAATTTTGAACTTAAATGTTAATGGTACCCAAGGTGGGTTGCATTTATAACAAGGTAGTATAAACATATACCATCTGATCCTGTCACTCGCAGCAGCAATCAAATAATACTTTGTTTTAGAGATGTAAAACATGGTACTTGTATTAGAAATGTCTTCCCTCTGGACAAATACATTTACAAGGCAAGCACTCTTGCCACTAGGCCATATCCCCAGCCCTGAACAAATACATTTAAAGGACATTAAAAGGGTATTTCTTCTTTGTTTCCTCCAGATAATAGTGAAAACAATCCTTTTTTGGAAGGACATACTTTCTTTTTTAAAAAATTGTGCCAAAAAGTGTTACAATCTTTAATTAAATCCTTTGCCAGATATTTCAAGTACTAGTTATATTAGGATCTTAAAGTTGAAACAGTAATTTTTAGATTGAAGAAGATGTTTCATTTTACTGCTTTAGTTATCCCTCAGAATGTCATTGTGAATCACCAAGATGTGGAGAATCACCTGTTTTCAACATTGAAAAAATCCAGTCTTAGCAAGCTGTGGGTAGTGAAGGATGTGTGTCCACATTCATATTTTATTAAGCCAGGCCTCAATCTTAGATTTCCACACTTGAGAGTTCATGTCATTTAAAACTAGGAATTTGGGGGCTGGGAATATGGCCTAGTGGTAGAGTGCTTGCCTCACATATATGAAGCCCTGGGTTCAATTCCCCAGCACCACATATATAGAAAAGGCCAGAAGTGGCGCTGTGGCTCAAGTGATAGAGTGCTAGCCTTGAGCAAAAAGAAGCCAGGGACAGTGCTCAGGCCCTGAGTTCAAGCCCCAGACTGGCAAAAAATAAGTAAAATAAAATAAAACCAGGAGTTTTCACAGAGCCTAAGTAAAGTGGCAGAGTGGAAGACAGGCTGTCTAATATCTTCTCACTGAACATATCAGACTTTCTGTATTTGAAGGAGGATCGGGGATTTGCAGTGCAGGTAAAATGAATTGGTGCTAATTACTTTTCCTTGAAAAATATCCCTAATTGCAGCTTTATTGAACTAATACAGATGAAAAAAAATAGACCTTTTTCAAAGGAAGATGTGCCATTAATAAAGTTGTTTGAATTATTGAATGTCGAATATGACACTGATAAGAAACCTTAACTGTATTGAATCTTTTTTGTTGCTTGATGCCACATTCTAATGAGAGCAATACTATTTTTCTTTCCTGATGGATCACTTCAGTGTCTAAATCTTACCTGCATACTCCATATCAAAAGTACTTAGCTCTGGAAGCAGCTTTTTTAAAAGTATTATGTGAATATCAACTTAAAAAAGAAAATAGGTTTTGGCTTTGAAACTACCATCTGGAGTAGGCTTTCTCAACTTGGCAGCTAAGAAAGAAATCTCTTATTTACCAGTAATCTTAGTACATAATCTCATTTGTGAAGAGAGAGAAAGAGAAAGAAGTATGATGCAATTCTCATGAAATAGCCCTGTTGTTACCAGTCATTTCTCCTGGAGTCCAAAGGAACATTTTACTCTTCCAGTGTCTGAGAGCTTACACTGTTTTAAATATGTATTGGTTAAGTTTATTTCTAGATATTTATCTTGTTAACCTATTACCTACTATGGTAGGTTTCTGCATTTAGTCATAAGTGATTTAGATCTCCAGCTTATCTAGAGTTTCTATATTTGGAGATATTTATCATAAACATTTGCACACTTAATTACTGCTCTTGATGTATTAATTGGTTGATATGTGTGATTACATTTACAAGTATAACTTTGGTACATAATGAGGATGAATTTATTTTTCCTTTGTGCAAAGATTTTCTGAGGATGGGATTTGAACTACCCGCTAGACCTTGAGCATTGGTGTCTTGGGAAGAAGTTAGCAGGAAGGATGGTTACTAATTAATTGATATCTCTACTGAAAGGTTATGTACACTGTGAAAAAATACATGCCCTACCCTCACCCCCCATCTGCCAAAAATTAAACATATTGAAGGTAATCTAAAAATAAGGGAATATGAACAGTAGCTTTTAATTTAAATTTTCTTTGAAATGACGGCATCTTCATATATGGCAAAAACTTTGCTGGTAGATTTGGTTTTCTCAAATGTTCAAAACAAATACTGTGACATAGAGTTGTATATTTTATATATGAGTTGACTATTCTTAGCTCATATTTTGAGAACGAAATTCTGAAACATCTCTATTCTAGTTATGTTACAAATAATATTTAGGTTATAATCATCTGAGTAAAGATGATACCAAATTATCCAGTAAAATTTAAAAAAATAATTGCATGGTCTTCCAGCATTTTATGGTTAATTTGCCATGTAGCTTATAGACAAGGTGGTACCAAAACTGTTTCTGTATGAAGTCAGGTAATAAGGAAACTTAGACATCATCTAATAGTTTTACTTCTTTAAATTGGCAATGAATACAAAGATCAAACATTTGTACTTGAGTTTGTTGCATGTGTTTATATAAGAACAGGAAAAAAGAATAACAACTAGCCAGAAGAGTAGGAGTAGCTGAAAACGTGACAAGAGGAAAATGAGGTAATCTGACAAAAGCATTATGAATTTGCAAGGAAGGGGAAATTAGAGCTAGTTTTTCAATAGAGCTAATGCATACTGATTATCTCATTAGTAAAGTAAAACACAAATTCTAAATATTCTATCCAAATATATTTTCAGTAACTCTGTTGAAAATATTATTGGTTCTCATCCATAAAATGCCATTAACACTAAATTAAGCTAATGTGAGTCCAGATCCTGAGCAAAGGAACAAAAATAGGTGGAAGCCTAGAATGTGTGTGTGTGTGTGTGTGTGTGTGTGTGTGTGTGTGTGTATGCATGTGCATGTGTATACAGAATAATTAGAATCTGAAGAATTTTTCAGGGACAAGGATGAGGGAGCATTGGCTTTCATATCTATAAAAGAGAAAATAAAACTGCATTGTTTTTCACTTAACCTTTTGTGAAGAGTCATTGAATGCAACCATTTTTAAATGATGGTGTTTTATTTGTTGTATTTACAAGATACTTGTTAAAATATGATTTGTAATTCCCAACAAAAAAGGTGACCAGATTGTTTAAAATTTCTTCACAGATGACGATGGCAGCCAGGATGAATCCTTAGATTCCAAGGTGTGTACAAACTTTACAATAGCTAATCTTTGCTGTCCCATTTAAAGGCAGGCAATTTCAAGCTGGATGCTGGTGGCTTGCTCCTATAATCCCAGCTACTCAGGAAGCTGAGTCGGATTGTCAAGGTTTAGAGACTCATCTCCAGTCAACTTATTAAGTAGCCAGAAGAAAAGGTATAAGCTTAAGAAGTAAGGTGCCCAAGCAAAAAAGTCAAGAAAGAGTGCAAGGTTTCGAGTTCAAGCCCCAGAACCAGCACCAAAAACAAAACAAAAAAGTAGGCAATTATGTACCTTAGAAAGGATATGACGACTGTATCTCTTGAGCAAAAGAATTGGATTTTTAAAAGACAAATAGATTTTATATTAGTTCTGGCTTAAAGAAAATAAGTAACCTATAATGAGAACATAGTAAATGTTTCCCTTAATAGTATTGGCCACAAGTTTCATTTCAACTTGAAAATACCTCTTCCCCACCTCAATTGTATATATGTATTGCCTTAAGGTAGTAAAATTTCTGTTGCCAAAGAGAGATTGATTTTGTTCCTGTATTTTGGGATTTTTCTTTCTTTTCTTTTTCTTCTTGTGCACAGGTCCTGAGGCTTGAACTCAGGACCTAGGTACTGACCCTGAGCTTTGTTGCTCAAGGTTAGTGCTCTCCCACTTTGAGCTGCAGCTCCACTCTCGGTTTTTCTGAAGTGTCTCAAGGACTTTCCTGCCTGGACAGCTTTGAACTGTGATCCTTAGATCTCAGCCTCCTGAGCAGCTAGGATTATAGGCATGAACCTTCTGCCTTATGGGCTTTTCTACCCAGGTTGGTTTCAGTCTTCAGTCCTCAAATCTCAGCCTCCTAAATTGCTAAGATTACTGATGGCATGAGCCACCAGTAATTTTTTTCTTTTAATTTTGAAAACTTTACCTCCACCATTTGTTTCTCCTTATATAAAATTTACCCTAAATCTAAAGTGTCAGTGGTTATGACAGATTCTTCCATATCCACAGAGACCAATTTGATTATGAGCTCTGATCTCCAGATTAGAGGTAATATAGATTCAAAAGAGGAAGCTATAATGCAGTTATCACAGAGAAATATAAGGTAGGTTGGGAGCAGACTTTGGAGATTAAAGAAGACTACCTGGGGAAAGTAACAGCTAAGTTGAAATTTTTAGAAAGGGTAAGAATTAGACAGGTGATGAACTGCGATGAAAACAAGTCAAAGCCAGAGCTGAGCCAGTGCAGCATTTTAAGGGGCTGAAGGAACCATCTATAGTCAAAGGAAGGCTAGGATCACTAGTCAAAGGAAGGCTAGATTTGGGTGGAGGGAGTCTTTGGACTGTTGGTGACTAAGAAGGCTTCCATCCTCTCAGGATTCTCTGCCATCCGATGAGTCAGTAAAGGACCACCCCACAGCAGGCAGAGTAATCGCTGGTCAGATATTTCTTGATTCTGAAGAGTCAGAGTTAGAATCTACTGTTCCAGAAGAGGAAGACAACCTCAAGAGCTCAGAGGGAGAAAGTGCTGCTGAAGAAATTGGCTTTCTACAATCTCCAAATCCAGACAACAAGGATTATGAAGAGCCAAAGAAAGCTCAAAAGCCAGGTAGGCTTGACTTTTTGTTCTTTTTCTATTTTTGCCTGATTGAGGAAAGAGACAACTGAAAACTTAAACCTGAATATAGAAGGGCACTGCAGAGAATTGATCTTACTATTAACTACATTCACTGTATAGAGGACAAAGAATTGACTATATGATGTTCTAGTTGTTACACTTTTTACTAAACTACCCTATCCCTTATCCTAGGTAATTTGATTATAGGTGTTTATTCCAGTCTAATTGAAGCTTATGTAAACATGTTAACTGTAATCCTCTGTAGCTTTCACCCACTTTATACTTATTTTAAATTTAAAACTTTGATCTTTCTCACTGCAGAGTATTCTAAGTGTCTTCCCTTTTAAAAATTAATTATTAACATGTTCACTCCACCCTATCCTGCTTCCACTCTGTCATTTAGTTTGTTATTTTAAAGATCATCTCTGTGGCCACTAATTATTTTTTATTAACAACTGTCAGGAATCAATCCAGATTTAAGCTTTTAAAAATTCAGATTTCATTTTTTATGACAAATGTTCCATATTCATGAATAGAAAAACCATTTTTTAAGTGAAAACACTTTAATACTATCAACTAGACATAATGGCTAATAACATCAGATAAAACACTCTCACAAGCCTATATAATTATATAAACAAACTATGTTAGATTCATTTGTTTGATTTGTTGTAATCTTCAATAATGATTTAGATTCATGTTTAATACTTGAAAGGGTTTACATACTTACATATATTACATACCTATACATATAAGCTGCCTATGCATGACTTCATGTGTGCTGATCTGACTATATTAGAATTGGATTATGTGGCAATTGTTTCTCAGTTGCTTCTTTTCTTAACTTTTCATTCATGATGTTGCCTTATTAATCTTTTCCAAAACCACATTTGATCCTATAGCTCCCATATTTACAACCGTTAACTCGCGTTTGCTTTATAAGATGAAATACACACTCCTTAACCTGTCAGGCAGTCTTTTGTGTCTGACAAAGCCAGCAGCTTCAGTTCCCGGTCTACTGCAGCCCTCCCCAAGCATCCTTTTTCAGAGGTCTTCCAGTAGTCCTACAGTTTATGCCTGGGGCCTTGGTGCAGCCTTTCCCAGCTGTTTAAAAAGCCTTCCTCGCCTCCTTAAGCAAATCTATCAAATTTCTGCTCATCCTTAAAGGTAAACTTACATTTCTCCTTTCTGAAGCAATTCCTAAATGCAATAAAAGAGCTTCTTGGGTTTAGAGCTTCCTTTCTGGCATGCCTGCTTTCTCTCCTTTCCTCTAAAAGTCAGTTCTCTAACACCAGCCATATTGATCTTCTTTACTCAGAAGCCTCCCATAGCTTTCGGTCCTCTTCAAAATCCACACTTCTTACCTTTACTAATAATGCCTTACAGTGATCAGGCCTTCCTCTCTCTGCAAGTTCGTCTTCTACTCCTCCCCTTCACCACAAAACTCCAACTGTACTTGGCTTCTGATGTTTATTGGACATTTCATGTTTACTTCTCACTAGCGAAGGTCTCTAAGACCATTCCCAGGTTCACTGATTCACTTGCAAGGCTCAAGGGTTTCAGCATACATTCCTGGCTATGGTTTATTACAGTTGAAGATGAATACAAAGCAAAAATCAGCAAAGGGAAGGAAGGGTATGTGGTATGAAGTCTGGGGAACACAGGTGCAAACTTCCAAGGGTCCTGTCGCTGAGTAGTCACACAGGATGTGCTTTACTTTCCCCACAATGAGTTCCAAGTACATGTCAGAGGTTTTCTAACAGGAGAGTTCCGTAGAATCTCCTATTCCTGGAGTTTTCACTGGACAATGGTTAGTAGGCATATTCTTCTTGACACTAACCAAAACTTCAGAGTCCCAGAAGGAAAACAGGTGTCCAACATATAGTATATTGTTTGTGGAGCTTAGATGAGCCACACTTTACCAATTAGGAAGGTGAGTATTCATCTTATTTCACAGATTCCTACAAAAGAACCATAATCAAGCAGGCCTTTGCAAGAATAAGATTTAGATGTGCTATGTTAACTCTACACAGCTCCCCTGTGATCATTGGCTGAGACATCTTATCTGTAAGACCCAGAGGGAGTAAGACCAAACTGCCATATTGATTTTAGTTTGTTCTTTAGGAGTCCTGTATATTGCCAATTCAAACAAATTTAATAGGTCTATCTTCCTCCTTAAGTTTCTGTATTACCCTTTTTTTAACCTGGCCCAAAGCATCAGTTCAGGCACTACAGGACTGTGTCCAGTAGGTTGAAGCTGACCTGAAAGCCTTCTAGGTCTAAGGCAGGGTAATGAGAAGTTCCTTCCCAGAAGGTACAAATAATAGGCCTAGACGCAGTTGTTGGGGATCTCCAGCAGGACATCTTTTAGGCAGCACAGCATTGTAACCTGCCATGGGCAACTTTCCTAGGCTTCCTGGTCCAGCATAAGTAATATAGTACTGTCCTTGATTTCAGAGGGCCTGCCAGTAGGGTCCAAATGGTTTTTCTATCCATGACCCAGGCCATCCATCAACTTCATGAATCTGAATAGCATCTGGAGGTTTTCCCATTGATAAAACACCTGGGTCTGCTGGGTCAACTCCTGCTATCTGCTAGTCAGCCTGCCCAGTGTGATTATAGGCTCAGCAGTGTGAATTCAGTCACTGTCTACAGTTGGAAAGGCATATGGAGAGTTTTCCTTTAGGAAAAGTAGAAGCTTCCAGAAACAGATTTGAAAAACAAAGATCACTAATGCCCACTCTATGCCCTCTTGCTTTTCTGGGTGCGGGAGCATCAGTTTATTTTCCTCAGTTAGCAGAATTGATGGCTCCATTCTGAAGTAACCCTGCAGTTTTTCCATAGAAGAGGAGCAAAACGTCTTCGCATACAAAGCATTTTCTACAACTCTACCACAAAGATATGTGCAGATATTGATCAGAACAAAAATCCTAAATTTCTCAAAAGTGTTTAAAATGCTTTCTCACCTATTTTTCCATAAACGTTTATTATTTGGCAGCCTAGAAAAGAGTACTCTTTTTTTTTTTTTTGAGGACAGTCATACTTTACATTGAGATTTCACCAAGGTATATGGAGCAAGAGATGGGTGTAGGAGGTTGAATCAGGTTATCAGGCCATTGAAGGCAAACACAAGAGTCAATAGCAGAGGGGCTCATTCCAGCAGGAGCAGGAATGACCTGTCCACAGGTTGCCCCTGCCCTGTGCTCGCTCCCAACCTGCAGCTTTTGGCAGTCATCACCAGTTCAGAATGCTGTCAGTTTCTGTGGAATAAACAGCCAGTTAGCAGCTACATTTCAGATGGTTCTGTCAGAGAACAGGCCTTTTCCAGTGATCATTTGTAGGTGACTTATACCAGCCAGCTAAGCAGTCATATTATTTTTTCCCAGCTGAGGGCCCCACAGAGAGATGCCCTAAGGTTACAGAGCTCAAGTTCTGCCCATTGAACCCTATGCCTGCTTTCAGTTCAGCATAGTTTATCCAGAGACAGAAAGCCTACACCAGGTAGGATGAGGAACATCTTCTAGAACCAAAACATCAACAATAGACACTTGCCCTGGAATTTCAATCCTAGCCCACACAGTGCTGTCCAAAAGCAAGGAAGTTCTGTCCCAATTAATATATTTCTGGGACTGGTTTATTTGGTTGGTTGGTTTTTATAGCTTCCCCTGGCTAGAAGAGCCCATTTTATTAGCCTTTATGAAATCATAAGTATTTCATATTTTGTATATTGCTGTGTTTCCAGATGCACTAGCCATAATATACAAAGCCCTTGGTGTTTTTCCAGGTTTCTTGTTTGTTTGTTTATTTTCCCTCAAAGCAGTTCACTCAAACGCCCAGTAACCGCAAATAGGAATTTGCCCTGTTAATAGTAAACCAGCCTGGGAGGATCCAGGAATGCTGGAGTGCGGTGGGTGAAGGGAGGCAGAGAGGCTTTGGAGACCAGCAGCCAGGCGGAATTAATGCTACTCCTGGGACCTGATAGAACTCGCCCACTCCCTTCACCCCCTACCACACACATACGTGGAGGGCAGAGCGCTGCACACTTTTAACACACTTAGCCCATCCTGGGGAATTTTTGGACCTTTTCTCCTCCCATTGGAGGACAGAACAGAAACCAAAGACATTACTAGTCACCTGAACTACTGTTTTAGCCGATAGGACCAAACACAATCAGGAGATCCAGCAAGCCAACTTTGCTGTGGTTAGACCCTTTCTTTCATATCTGAAAGGGAGCTTTTACCTCTCACGGCAGGCAGCAGCTCCAAAAGCACCCGGACACTAAGGATGTGTTGTGCCCTGGCCCTTGTTCTTGCTCTTCATAAACAGTGCTTTCATCATATTGTTGTGCATTTGACGTCATTCTAGCAAATCCCACTTGTGTCCTAACTGTAAGGAGGTGCCCAAGATTTGGTGATTTGCTGTGAAAGAATCACAGGACTTGGCTCTGATTTATGACAGCATGGGGCAAAGTCTAGAGGAAACAAGGCACAGCTTCCAAGGATCCTCCCCTGGGGTGTCATACTAGAGCCCTCCCCCACAGCCTTAAGGCCTGGCTCTGGATCCCTGTGATTTTCACTAAAACTGGGGAGAAAGAAATTCCCAAGGCTGTCTCAGCCCTACCTGCAGCAGTGTTTCAGCTTATAAAAATGAGGAATCAAAAGCCAAGAGTCACTTCTTGAATTTTTGGCTAAGATCAAATGAAGCCAGAAATTTTTCATATGTAGATATGGCTGTGGGCTGTCTTATCTGAATTGAGAGGAAAGTCTTTCTCCTGGTGCCCAGGCTTCAAGAGCAGGCCAGTTTTACACCCAGCAGGGTTATTTCCTCTAGGAAGCTGAAGCTGAAAAGGGAAGATTTTGCCTAATTCATCAGACCTAGTTAAATTACAAGATGCACTAAATTTCTCCAGCAGTGTATTATGACAACCCACATGAAATGCCGCCTACGGGAAAGCTCCTGAGAGACCTAGTGCCTAGTGTTTTGACTGGGGATTAGTCATGTAGTCACCTCTGTCTAGAACGTCCCAAAATTGTAGACTCCCACAAGGAAAACTGGCATTGAGCATACACCATATGTTTGTTTTTTTGTCAGTCATGGGGCTTGAACTCAGAGCCTAGTTGCTGTCCCTGAGCTTTTTCACAAAGCTAGTGCTCTTCCAACTTTTAGCCACAACACCACTTCCAGTTTTCTGGTGGCTAATTGGAGATAGTCTCACTGTCTGTATCGACTTGGAACTGCAGTCCTCAGATCTCAGCCTTCTGAGTAGCTGGGATTACAGATGTGAGCCTCTGGTGTCTGGCTCACACCACATGTTTGTACAAACACTTTAGGCCCAGTGAGGCACTTCTTTGAGTTAGAATGGAAAGAACTCTCTTGGAATTTAAGATCCTAGATACCAGCCAGAAACCCAACCCATAAACAGGTCGTTCAAAAGAATAACATCCTGCTGGCTTAACTATTTTCTACACCTCATCTCAGTAAACAGTTGTTGAAAATGAATGAATAAATGATGGCCCCAAGAGAGGAATCATCATTGTAGTAGGTATTAATAGAAATACAAATGTTAAACTCTTTGAAAAGAGAGAGAGGGGACTGTTATGTTATGGAATTCTCTATTATAGCTGCTTTAAAATAAAGAACATATTTGGTTGCACATAACAAAAAGCAAACAGTGGCAGAATCCAAGGTTTTTATAGTCTGAATAATCAGAGCTCCCTAGGTCACCCAGTTAGATCTTGTGCCATCAGGGACTCTAGCTCTTTCCTTCTCTCCTGTTCATCTCCATAGTAAATTAGTTTCACTTTTATGGCTGTCCCAGATGTTCAAAGCGGGTAGCTGCTATACCTCCCATGTCCTGGATCCTCAGACATACCTGTAGCAGTGTAGTGGAAGTCTGCCGTAGAGATACCAATAGAACCTTGCCATTCTGCCCTGTTTCCTAGAAGACTGTCAGTGAAGTGTTAAGTGAAAATACCACATTGTGAAATAATTCACTTAATAGGGTTAAGCAGTCCAGAGAAGCTGAACCAGTCAGCCTCTGACATCAGAGACAGTAGACCTTCAACTGTACAAAGTTCATTCGCATTGTAGAGTGTAACCTGCTCTACTTAAAGTGCACCAATTTCAGTGTTAATCTCATCCAAAAATCATCTTCCAGAAACAGAACACTAGTCAACCAACTATCTAGATGATGTGACCCAGCCAGATTGACATACAAATCAGATCCCATATCAGAGGAAGGAGACAGGCAAGCCTTTTGTTGTTGTTGAAATCACATTTATAAATTACATATCTAAATCTTATTTTCTCCTATATTAACTCACTAATAAACATTGCATAGGCAAGTTTCAGTTTGAATAAACGGGTGGAGTCATGTGAGTCATGGGGATTCTGCCTATGTTGGTGTTGAGATGTTTATTTTTCCTCTTCCCAGTCTTGACTGCCATCGAAGGCACAGCACACGGGGAGCCCTGCCACTTCCCTTTTCTTTTCCTGGATAAGGAATATGATGAGTGTACATCAGATGGGAGGGAAGATGGCAGACTGTGGTGCGCCACGACCTACAACTATAAGACAGATGAAAAGTGGGGCTTCTGTGAAAGTAAGTATTGCTCAGCAGGAGACACATCCACGTTGGCTTGTGTACAGGGCAGTATTTTTGAAGGCCTTTCCAACCATCCTTTCCCAAGTTGACCTGAAATGGCCAGTGTTGTGACACTGAGAATGAAGTTGATTGGGAGGCTGAAAACAGGAGTACTGTGGCACAAGGCCAACTAGGGCAAAAAAGCTCAAGAGATCCTTTTCAACCCATAGCTGACACAGTGGCATGAACCTGTCAGAGTACCGGTCAGTGCATCTTCATCCCAAGCTGTGTGGGAGTTTGAGATCAGCATAAGCAAAGTCCACCCGTTACCTCCATGTATGTGTTGTGCCAAGAGTAGTGATGCTCTCTACCCCTTATGAGCCCAGCTATTGGGAGGTATTGGGAGGTATAGGTAGGAGGATTGTAGTCCTGGGCTAGCCTCAAGTAAACATATGGGACCCTATCTGAAAAATAATTGCCACAAAAAAAAAAAATTTAAAAAGGAGAAGGTGGGGGGGCCCACCCAGTAGAGTCCTGCCTAATAAGAATAAGGCCCTGAGTCTAAACTCCACTACCACCAATACCAGAGAATGCACTTGAGAGCTGGAAGCAGCTAGTATTTTATGCTCAGATCTTATTTAAAGATGGTTTGGAGTTGGTGTAAGCAGGTGGTTTTGTAAACTCTTCAAGCAGGGCTGGGGATATAGCCTAGTGGCAAGAGTGCCTGCCTCGGATATACGAGGCCCTAGGTTCGATTCCCCAGCACCACATGTACAGAAAACGGCCAGAAGCGGCGCTGTGGCTTAAGTGGCAGAGTGCTAGCCTTGAGCGGGAAGAAGCCAGGGACAGTGCTCAGGCCCTGAGTCCAGGGCCCAGGACTGGCCAAAAAAAAAAAAAAAAAAAAAACTCTTCAAGCAGACTGCCGGATTAATGAATATAAAATGGTTTTTGGCAATTAAAGAAACAGACCATTATTGTAAAGGTTAATTAATAGTGGTTAGAAGAAAACTAAATAATTTCGCTTTTATATATTTATGAGTGAGATATATTGTACTATGTAACATTACCTAAGCATTCTAAGTGTAAATGTCAGTATGAAGGGGCTGATCTATATAGGCAAACTGTAGATTTTTTGGAAAACTATAAAAGGACAATAGAAAATCTTGAACATAGCCACTTTAGTACCAAATAATATTTTCAGCACCATGGCTCTGATAGTCATTCCAAGAAGCTACCATCAAATAAGGCTGTCTGGATGTAGGCCATTATGACTGGGAACTCCGGTTTAATGAATAACATTTTGCTACACCACAGGGAGAATTCAGTTCTATTTCTGTAAACCCTGGTCCTAATGAAATATGTCTTTTGATGTGTTCCTTATTTTTATTTAAAATAGTTCATTACCATAGCAAACTAAATTTCAAAAAGCAGTTATACAATGTTCAGTGTTATATTACCATGAGAAAATTAATGAATTTGAACACTAAATCTGTACAATATTTAATAAAAATACTTTCTTAATTTTTATTATGTCATTAAATACTTTATCCTTGTAAGATATGCAGCACTACAGAAAGGACTAAAGTGTTCTTTGACCAAAACAATTTTTTTTTGGGGGGGGGCAGTTCTGAGGCTTGGACTCAGTGCCTAAGCACTGTCCCTGGCTTCTTTTTGCTCAATGCTAGCACTCTGCCACTTGAGCCACAGCACCACTTCTGGCCTTTTCTATATATGTGGTGCTGAGGAATCGAACCCAGGGCTTCATGTATGCGAGGCAAACACTCTTGCCACTAGGCCATATTTCCAGCCCCCCAAAACAATTTTTTCAGATTATTGTTTTCTAATATCTTTCTATTCTTATTTTAGCTAACCTCAGCATGGAATCCAAAATTTTAATTGAATTATATAAACAGTATCAGCATTACTAACCTTCCAGCGGTATCCCCATAGTACTTTCTCTAAAGAAAGTGATTTCAGGAGATTGTTGGGATCCATCTTCCCCCTTGATGGAAGGGGCTTGATGCACCTCCCCCAGCCCTGGGGAATGCGGCCCTTCTACCCCCTCTGGATTGGAATCCAGAGGAACCGGTTGGGCAAACAGCCCCCCAACCTCCTAGCCAGCCTGGCGCCTACCAACCCCGCCCTGGTTCGGCGCGCTCGAGTGACGTTAGCCCTTGGGGGTCAGGTGATACCTTTCAGCCTATCGACATCCTGGCCAAATCCCTCCCTCGGAATCATCTCCCCTTGTCCTTCTCTTAATAAAGTCAGTTCGCTCTAAGAAGCTGACCCCGTTGCATGTGTACGTTGGAGGCGGGCACACATCTGCGGCTGATCCCGTGCGCGTCAGGTCGGAGCTGACCCCCGTTCCACTCTAACTTACCTGCAGGTCGGGTGATTAGGGGAGAGGGCAAGAAAGGAGGGTGGAAAGAAAGAAGAAAGAGTCCGAGCCGGGAGGGGCAAAAAAAACCCAACAGGAGATTATATATTTTTTTTTTCAGTCATCTTACAGGACCCTTAAATAATTAACTGGGCATACTTAACCTAAGTGTTCTTAGAGTCACATTTGGAAATAGTGAAAAAGTATTCAATTTCTTTGTATGGACACCCAAAAGAAAGAATAAATTTTGGTGCCTGATAAATAACTACTATATTATTCAAATCCACTCAAATGCATGTTTGTTTGTTTTTTTATTTTTAGCTGAAGAAGAGGCTGCTAAGAGACGACAGATGCAGGAAGCCGAAATGATTTATCAAACTGGAATGAAAATCCTCAATGGAAGCAATAAGAAAAGTCAGAAAAGAGAGTAGGTAGCACTGTTAAGACTGTTCTTCCCCAAGATAGGCCACTAATGCAATAAGTAGCCAAGAATTTACGTTTATAAAACTGTACTGCCAAATGGCTGGGTACTGGTAGCTTATGCCCGTAGTCCTGGCTAAAGAGATTGAGATCTGAGGAATCATGGTTCAAAGCCAGTCTACGAAGACATATCTTACAGACTCTTATCTCCAGTTAACCAGCAAAAAATTGGAAGAGGAGGTAGGGCTAAGTGGTAAGTGGTAAGAGCACCAGACTTGAGAAAAAACAAAAGTCAAACAAGAGTATAAGCCCTGAGTTCAATCCTCAGTACTAGCACAAAAAAAATAAAATTTTTTTAAAAACCTGTGCTGCCAGAGACGCAGAACACTTGCCATTATTTTTAATAATTTTAACTTGCCAGAATGAAAAGATCATAAATATTGATCTCAGGAATCAACAACAAGGAAAATTAAAATAACAGACTATAAAGTTAGAGTTGTTTCGGGCTGGGAATGTAGCCTAGTGGTGTAGAGTGCTTGCCTAGCATGTATGAAGCCCTGGGTTCGATTCCTCAGCACCACATACACAGAAAAAGCCAGTAGTGTGGTGGCTGAAGTGGTTGAGTGCTAGCCTTGAGCACAAAGAAGCCAGGGACAGTGCTCAGGCCCTGAGTTCAAGCCCCATGACCATCTGACCAGAAAAGAAAAAAAAGCAACAGCAATTAACCACCAGAAAACCAGAAGTGAGTGCTGTGGCTCAAAGTGGTACAGCATTGGCCTTGAGCAAAAAGCTCAGGGACAGTACCCAGATCCTTAGTTCAAGCCCCATGACAAAAAAAAAAAAAGTTAGAGTTGTGTTTCTAAGAACCAAGAATGCATATACTATTTAGGACTCAGTATAAAACAAGCAGAAATTATCAGGTGTGTCATTTCCTGGTTTTGCTTTGAAATTTTCACTGAAACTTACAAATTTGTACTTGAGAGGAATGTAAAACAAGTGATTATATCCTAACTTTTTTTTCTCCTAGTTTTGGTACAGCCTATGCAGAGTGAAAAGGAAAATTGTAATAGTTATTTGTAGAATCTTCACCTGACACCATTATATTGAAATTCTCTTACACAAGCCTAGTTAACCTTTTTCATATTTTTAGAATTAATTGGCGTAATTAGACTCCCAAAGGGCTAGGATACCAGGGAGAAACTGGGACTTATGTAAGTCTATGTACCCAGGGTACTAGTAGAAGAAATTTCATATTATGAAATAGAAAATTATTTATGTTGCATTTTAGTAATTTTTTTAAGTTTAAGGGAGTCCAAAAACCACTGCTAATTTGCTAACTTGTTTCATAATTTCTAACGTTTAAAGAGCATATCAGTATCTTCAGAAGGCTGCAGGCATGAACCACACTAAAGCCCTGGAGAGAGTGTCATATGCTCTGCTGTTTGGTGATTACCTGACACAGAATATCCAGGCAGCGAAATCGATGTTTGAGAAACTGACTGAGGAAGGCTCTCCCAAAGGACAAACTGTAAGTGCAATTTCAGAGAACCCTGCACACCACCCTGGGTTTCTTAATAGTAAAACGTCCCTCTATGCCTTCACTTAGCAGGTGAGACTGGATGGTGACTTGTCTTTTAAGTATTAGTTTTTTTTAGCAGACCATTTTACTTATCTTCTGGAATGCTTCTTTCCCTTAGTCTGAGAACATTTATTGTCACTGAAGCTATACCCCCACCCCCACCCCAATGGTAAGAAAACTTGGTAGAGCTTTATTAACTAAGCAAGCAAACAAGGAGACAAACAGATAAAAAGCAGACAAACAGAAGGGCAGGGGCACACTCTAACAGAGTGTGGGTGCTCTCAAAGAGAGATAGACACCCATTGAAGATATTTTTAGAATTGTCTTTTGCCAGAATTATATTTGCAGCTTTTCCAAATTAGATCTATAGAAAAATATATTATTGTTGCATTTATTCCATAGTTCTGATACTGAGGCTCTTGTTAACCTGGATGCCTTTTTTTTTTTTAAAGAATCCAGGTGTGGTGGTATAAACCTATAATCCCAGCTACTTTGGGAAGCAAAGATTGAGAAGATGTCACTTCAAGCTCAGCATATGCAAAAAATTAGGAGATGCCATCGCAAATAACAAGCCAAAAATGGTGGCATGTCTCTGTGATCCCAGATACTAGGAGACACTGGTTATGTGATCAGAGCCCAAGGCTAACTGTAGACAAAAACACAATTCCTATCTGCAAAAGAAAGCAAAAAAAAAACTAGAGGTATAGGTTAAGTGGTGGAGTGCCTGCCTACCAAGCATGAAATCATAAAGTCCCAAGTTCAAACCTCAGCACCACAAAAAAAAGCCAAAAATATAGAAGCAGTACTTGTCTGCTAGAAGAAACTAGAAATACAAAGTAACAAAAACAAGGAAGAAAACATGATTGCTATATCACCCACATCTGAGCATTAATAATATTAAGCCATTCATAATTTTCTAGAACTTTCTCTTGATATATATGTACCTGTGAGCATTAATTAAACAAGATGCATTGCCTGCTGTTCCATAACACGCTCTCTTCAGTCAACATCCTTCACCTTTCCATTCTAGCCATTTTTTACCCACAACATAGTGATATAGCATTAAGCCAATTTCTTTTCTTTATATCCATTTTGTCCAACCAAGTATCCAGTCCATAACTACTCTATTTACTTATTTCCCACAGCCCCATGACTGTAAACTTGTTGGGTTTTTTTCCCTGTGTTAGAGATAGATATGAGAATGTCCTTCCTCTGAGATCTGGTATAATTCATAGAATGTCCTTCCTCTGAGATCTGGTATAATTCTGGTAGCATATCCTTTCTGTTTGCATCCTCAAGGCATCCTTCAGTTTGTTTCCTCTTAACTGTATTTTCTACAAACAGGATGTCCCAGCTGCCACACTGTAGAGGATGTTCAATATTCCCCATTGTATCCTTCGATAACATAGTATCTGGCTATGTTAGCCATAACAATATTAGTATTACAGAGACTGACACTTGGGTTTAAGAGGCCACCACATTTGTTTAAATTGCCTTGAATAATGCAAGTTTATTCAAGCTATGAAATATGCTAAAAAAAAATAAACAAAATTTCTAGTCACAGAGAAAGTGTGTTTTCATAGTAAGTGGTTAGAAGCTTCTAGGAAGCAGAATAGTTCATGAGTTTTGTCTCTTTTGTATTTTTGGTGTTAGGTATAAACAGGAGCAGATTGTATATCTTAATTTCTCTGCTTTATTTTCAATTCTTTTCTCCCTGTTTTGCTTAAATCAATTTATATTAGTTTCACATATAAATTACATATATCTTCTTCAGAGGCATTTTGCTCTGAAGAATGGTTTCACTGTAGAAGCATCAGTTTCCTATAGTAATAGGACTCTGAAATGTCACAGCACATTATATTCTGCAAGGCATTCTCTCCATAGTAATCAGTTCTCAATGATTCAACAACAGGCAATGCACCAAAAATGACAGTAGCTTGGCCTCTGAAGCTATTTCTTGCTCGTGCTGGGTTGAGTTGAGCTCTCCTGTCTGCATCCTTCTCTTGTACATTGTGTCTCCTGGACATGGCCGCTAACCATGTAGTTAAGCCATCCAGAACACGGGGCTTCCAGGCCATGAGGAAGGGAAACGAAAGAGCTGAAAGTATCAATGGGATGTTTTTCACGGCCAAGCCTAAAAAATGGCTTACATACCTTGCAGCCGCATCAAAGCTCATGGGCCTACCTAATTACAGGGAGGCTGAAATGTAGAGGAGCTCTTGGATTGCACCAGCTTTCTCCGCTGCACCTTCTCTATATCCTGAGAGTCCTCAGGATGATACATAGAAGGTACTGGGTAGAACCTAATCAGTGCAGGATTTGTGGTGATGCTTAGCAAAATCATCTGTGCTCTAGCATTGCACAATGGCCTTTCTCCCTTAGCTGCCCTGCTGCCTTTTCATTCCTAGGATTATTGTAGTACTCTCTTGTTCATTTTCATTGTGCATCCCACTATGCATAGACATAGAAACCAATCTTATGGTATGAGGGTGGTTTTGTCTTCATAATGCTACTCATAAAGATGAAGTAAAAGTCTTAACTTTATTTTTATAGTTAATGTTTTATTAGATTGTTATTAATCTTCTAACTAAACTTTTCGACTTATTTAAGGTTGCACTGAATTGTGTAATTTGTCAAACCCAAATGCATCTCTAGGCTCTTCCACAATTTGCATATTTTCCTTCAAATCTTTTATTATGAAAAATCTCTTGCATCTTCTTATAGTATATAAAACTGTGTATGTGTTGAATAAACTTTCATCAAGGAAGAATTTTTACTTTTATTATTGTATTTCAGGCTCTTGGCTTTCTCTATGCCTCTGGGCTTGGAGTTAATTCAAGTCAGGCAAAGGTAACACTATTAAAGCTTCATTGCATGTCACAATTGGAATCGATTAAATATTGACCTGTGTTCATTTAAGTATCTTTTATCCTTTCCCAGGCTCTTGTGTATTATACTTTCGGAGCTCTTGGAGGGAATCTAATAGCCCACATGGTTTTGGTAAGTATGACTTCAGCAGGAAGCCTATAAGATTAAGTAACAAAAAATCATGTTTATAGTGGGTACTTTTTCCTTCATGATTGAAATTTGCTGAAAACCAAATAGTTGATTGAATGTCCTCCAAATGCTTACTAATAGACATAAAAAATTGAATCTATATGCAGATAAAAGTGTTCTGTGTAATTATTTATCAATATGCTTTTTTTAATTGAGTTGTGATTGGTTTTATATCTAAACTGATAGACTTGCTGTACAAAGGACTGAATCCTATAAAGGACACTTAAGAATATTTCTGTGTTACCTGAGAGCATTGATCACTTAAGTAGCTTAGTAAGTAAATATAGAATCTTTCCTCCACATGGTTTTTCCACCAGGGTGCTTAATCTGCCTCTCATTTAGGGTCAGTCACATAACCTCTGACACACCAAGTTATTGTACATTCATTGTTACAGGAATATAGGAAATAGACTGGTAGAAATGAGAGTCGAAGCAGAGAACCCAATTCAAAAATCAGATCTACAGGCTTAGTCAGTGATGGGTATGAGACTTCACAAAGAAAGAAAATATAATTTTCTGTCCAATCAGATAGATGTGATCATTTTAACTATATGTATAAAAACAAAAAAGAACTAAACTATCATTCAGATTCAGAAGATGAATAACAGATATGTCCTGCCTTCAAAAAGATTATAATATAGAAAGGGAAATAAAAGGAGACCATTATAGTACTGTACATTGTGAAATCTTATAGAACATGGATTGGAAGGGAGCACTACTTAAGGAGCTATTTCTTAGGAAAGAAGCAACTAAGGTATTTCGGGGATAAGTAGTGATTTCTGAATGGAAGAAACAGAGAGTGTCCAAGCAACCAGAGCTGCACATACAGAGAACAGCAGCAAGAGGTATTAGCAAGAAAATGTAAGCCCTGTAGTACAGAATGCCCAGTGGTTGATAGGCAGGACAGATAGGCTGTTAGGAAAAATGGCTTATGAGTCATGCCAAGGAGCTTGGACTTACTTGGTCTTGTTACAGAGCCAACTCACTGAAGCAGTTGAAACTAATGGAAAACTTAAACTTTGGGAATATCTCTTACTAATGGTGATCTTTTTCACTTACTGGTTTACTCCAGTAACATTCCTCAAATTAATAATTGAAAAATTCCTTTCAGGTGAATTTTTATAAAACATGAAATTTAGATTTTTTGTATGGGAATTATTTCATAATTTTTTTCAAAATTTTAGTTATCAAATTTCTTAAATAATAGCTATAGATTTAGAATCTTAAATATGCATGTTATTAAATAGTTATGCCCTGAGGATTGGTAGAGCTTATAAAGTTATATACAGACTGATTCCCAAGAACTCTACTTTGTTTTTTGTTTGTTTGTTTTTTGCCAGTCCTGGGCCTTGAACTCAGAGCCAGAGCACTGTCCCTGGCTTCTTTTTGCTCAAGGCTAGCACTCTGCCACTTGAGCCACAGCGCCACTTCTGGCCATTTTCTATATATGTGGTGCTGGGGAATCGAACCCAGGGCTTCATGTATGCAAGACAAGCACTCTTGCCACTAGGCCATATTCCCAGCTCCTCTACTTTGTTTTATGGTCTTTATGATTAGCAATCTTCGCACTTTTTCTGAAGTAATTTATTGCTGTTGTTTCTGGGCTTACTTCCAATAGTGTCCTTTAGCCTAACCTTTTGCTATTTCATTATTCCTTCCGTGGCTTGAAAGATCACCTCATGTTTGTGAAGATTGTATCTAAAGTAAGATTGCAGTTGGTCTTTGTGAGAGCCTAAGTAATTTGCTTTTATGAAGGCAGTGCATACCAGTAAAGCTCTAGGAACTATTATCTCAGGTTCTTAGATATCGTCTGTTGAAATTGCTAAAGAATGACCTCAGATGGGCTGGGAATATGGCCCAGTGGCAAGAGTGTTTGCCTCATATACATGAAGTCCTGGGTTCAATTCCTCAGCACCACATATATACAAAAAGGCCAGAAGTGGTGCTGTGGCTCAAGTGGCAGAGTGCTAGCCTTGAGCAAAAAGAAGCCAGGGACAGTGCTCAGGCCCTGAGTCCAAGCCCCAGGACTGGCAAAAAAAAAACAAAACAAAACAAGAATGACTTCAGAACTTAAAGCTGGAGTGATGCTAGTTTATTTGGACCAGAGGTCGGCAGAATTACATCCTGAGTATGTTTTAGCTTTATTTGTTCTAAGAAGAATACCACTAAAGCCTGTGGAACTGCCATCTCTCACCTAAAGGTGTCTTACAGGGTTACCGGTACTGGGCTGGCATCGGAGTCCTCCAGAGTTGCGAATCAGCACTGACCCATTATCGTCTTGTTGCCAATCATGGTAGCTATTTTGTTTTTTTCCACTTCACTTCCCAGAAAACAAAATGGAATTAATTTTAAAAACATCTGTTTTATTGTGGCATTTGAATATCATTGCTCTCATCCTTAAGCTGGTTGATTGATTTTTGTTTGGATTCTACTTCTTAAATATTTTGTGGAAACGTTTGATTTGTTATATAATAGTGTATTTTATAATAGTTTACTGTTTTGTGATCTATAGACTACTTTAGAAAAAGTAGCATTAACATTGTGTCTGTCAAAAAAACTTAGCATCTGGAATTATACTTCTTTCTATGAGGCTTTCTTCTGACTCCCCTCTCCATTGTTTTACCCTCATATTTTAGTTGCGAGTGATATATCACTAACAGGCGGCTCAGTAGTACAGAGAATACGACTGCCAGATGAGGTGGAAAACCCAGGAATGAACAGTGGGATGCTAGAAGAAGATTTGATTCAGTATTACCAGTTTCTAGCTGAGAAAGGTGATGTACAAGCACAGGTATGTGCTCAATCATCTCAGGAAATATCTTCCTACATTGTATATTTCAATCAGGGGAAGGGATACACACATCTCTAAGTAATGTGTATATTGCTCTGAGCAATTATTAGCTCACCTTAGGAGCACTAAGGAAAAAACATACCAAGAGTCCCTGGGTGTTTCTGGGATGGGGCCTAGGTATTGATAGTTCCTTCTCATGGTTCTTTGGTGCATCTTAGATTATAATTTCTTCAAAGTTAAAAAAAAAAAGGTTTGTTTAATGTAAATGGCTAATGTTGATCAAAGTACCATACACAAGCACTTACAGGCTTCATGGCTTATTTTTATGGTAGTAAGATGCAAAGAACTATTAACATCAGTCTTTCTCTTCGATTAGGCTCGCAGTTGTTTCTGATTTAGGACATAGAAATAAATAATAGAAGCCAGGTGCTGGTGGCTCACACCTGTAATCTTAGCTATTCACAAGGCTGAGATCTGAAGATTAGGCCTGGGCGCTATTCCTGAGCGCTTTTGCTTAAGGCTAGCGCTCTACCACTTTGAGCCACAGCACCACTTCCAATTTTCTAGAGGATTGGAAAGAAGAATTTCAAGGACTTTCCTGCCCTGGCTGGCTTCGAACCCCAATCTTCAGTTCTCAGCCTCCTCAATAGCGAGGATTACAGGCATGAGCCACCAGCATCCGGCTACACATGCCTTTTTATTACATAGAAATTTTATGCCAATTAAAATAGGATAGTATCTTTAGGATTTAGGACTGCATGGCAAGTTTTTGTATTATGAACAGAAGCCTTTTTATGACCAACTGGTTACTTACTGGTCTGGTTTTACTTATATGCCAGATGCTACCATTAGCTTTTACCTTATTTTTGTTGATTTTCAGGTTGGTCTGGGACAACTGCATCTGCATGGAGGTCGTGGAGTTGAACAAAACCATCAGGTAATAATCCTGTTGTAGGCTTTCCTGATGTAGCATGAAACGTACTTTTTAGTCTGCTAATAACAATCTTGTGACACTTAAAACCCTATCACACATGAGTAGTTTTAAGTAGAATCAATATTTTTTTCTCTAAAGGTGCAAGAGGAAGTTGCATCCCAGAAAATGCTATTTGCCTTTTATAGGTTTTCCTTTTCTAGATTTCTTTTTTTTTTTTTTTCCTTTCAAGGATCAGTAGTGAAGTACACAGAAAAGCCTAATGCTGGCTCATTTTGCCTGTAAATAACGTGTCTTCTTAGCTCTGAAGTTCAGGGAACACAAGGCATTTCTTTGTGAATATAAGCATGAGAGAATTTAAAGATAAGTACCTTGATATGCCTGACAGATAAAATAAAACTTAGGAATATTAAGATTCCTACTTTGAAATACAGGTAACTGGCTATTTTTGTTTTTAAAACCACCATAATACAACAAAACTTTTCATGCTCCTGAAGTATTTTAGCTGAAAGAGGTTCTGTTAAAAACTAATTGTTTTTCATATATTTATTTCACAGAGAGCCTTTGACTACTTCAATTTAGCAGCCAATGCTGGCAATTCACATGCTATGGCCTTCTTGGGAAAGGTACTGTATTCCATTGCATGTATTATGCAGCAGCAAGAAGTGTTAGCATATATTGTATTCACAAGCTACAATTTGCACACATAAATTGGAAGTGAATTTCTGCTGTAGGAGCATTGTAATCTTGTCTTAAGAGAAACGCTGTTCTGAAGCATTTTCTTAGACAGACATAACTTGTTTGTCAGTATCTTAATCCTTTGTTGAAATTAGCTCTTGATATCTGAGCTCCTACTTTGTGGTATTACATGAGCTAATGAGGAAGTACGTGCTGTGATGGAGTGTTTTGCTAAAACAACTGTTTCCTCTTGTCTGAAGAAAAGTTGGTTGAAATGTGTCTACAGATTTCTTGATGATCTTAAATGTGACAGCCCTGATCCACCTGTCAGTACAGTTATTTTCTCAAGGAATAAAATATTTACATCTAAATATTTAATAGATCCCATTGTGGAAGAATCTCAAAACTTTCTCTTTCACTACTTTAAAAACTAACAGTGGAAACTCATGGGTATTTTCCAAAGTAAGAAAGTTCAGAATGAACTATATTGCAGAGATTTTTACAAATGAAATCTTATCAGTATTTATCACATGATCACAACTAGCTAATTGGAATCTGGGAACTTTACATTAAAGATTATAACTATAGAAAATGATATTCCCTCACTTACTATGATATACTTAAAAACTTTTCAAGCTGGGCACTGGTGGCTCATGTCTGTAATCCTAGCTAACTCAGGAGGCTGAGATCTTAGGATCGCAGTGCAAAGGCAGTGCAAAGCCAGCGGGCAGAAAAGTCTGTAAGACTCTTAGCTCCAATATACTACTCAGAAAAAGCTAGAAGTGGCTCTGTGGCTCAAGTGATAGCGCACTAGCCTTGAGCATAAAGATACTCAGGGACAGCACCCAGGCCCTGAGTTCAAGTCCCAGGACTGGCAAAAAAAAAAAAAAACCCACAAAACCACAACTTTTCACTGCAGCCCTTTGGCTTTTACCCTAAATTACTAATTATTTCTATCTCTAAAACACCTTTACTTATCATTTCTTTAATATGTTTATGGATTTAAGAAATAGCATTGACATTCTCTTTTCCTTGTGATGTTTCATGCATACTACCTTCACCTGTCAGTTTTGAGCCTTATAGTTGTCTTGATTTGAAGTTCACCATTTCCCTCATCTGTGGAAGCAATGGTGGAAGAAAGACAGTATGATGTGAATCTTCCAGCCCTGTCCTTGTCCCTGTTAAGTCAGCCACTCCTCTGAAGCCCCAAACGAGTTGTCACCCATTTGGCTGCCCAGGGATAGAGTGCAGAAGAAGATTCATTGGAAATCAGAGATTTCCTCTTTTGAGATAAATCCGTGATCTGGCATATTCACTTTACAGACAGGTCATACATTTAATAGTACATCACATAAAAATATTTTAAATTTTGACTCTTAAGAGTTTGCTTTTAGCTAGGCTCTGGTAGCTCACACCTGTAATCCTAGCTACTAAGGAGGTGGAGATCTAAGGATCATGGTTCAGAGCCAGCCTAGTCAGGAAAGTCCATGAGATTCTGATCTCTAATAAACTACTGAGGAAAAGCCGGAAGTAGAACTGTGCTCAGGTGGTAGAGCCCTAGCCTTGAGTACAGAGAGGGCTCAGGGACAGTGCCCAGGCCCTAGAGGTCAAGTCCCAAGATCAGCAAAAAAAAAAAAATTTGCTTTTACTTCTAAAATATCTTGTGGATTATTGTAACTTCATGGGTGGATTTCATGAAACCTAATAAAACCCCAGATGAGATGAAACTGACTGAAGAACAGTGTAATTGGCAAGAAGGTTACAGTTCTAAATGAACTGGGATCTCTTTTCCAGATGTATTCGGAAGGAAGTGATATTGTTCCTCAGAGTAATGAGACAGCACTTCACTACTTTAAAAAAGCTGCTGACATGGTAAGACTTTATGACTCAATTATTGACATGTGGGCCATAATGCTAATGCTTAAAAAATAAATTTCCCCTGTTAAAGGATTAATTATAACCCATGCCATAAAGTATCAAAAGTGTATCTATAACCATGATTCCTGCAGATGTGTTGATTACACAACGGTTTCCCAATGTAAGGCAGTTCCTTTTTGAGGAACTAGATTGTTGCATATTAACTCTATTTAAATACATTTGAAAAGATTCCTAACCAGGGAAATGTTGATTTTTAGCCATGAAATGAGTAGTTATGTAATCTACCTTATTTGTACTGCAATTTTTAAAAAGCTTGCATAATGTAGATCATTTCGTGGTCCTGATACACAATTTAGATTTCTTAGGCCTCGAGAATCTGTCTTTGGACACTTATGCCCCCATGTGTATACATAACCTCTTTGGCAACAACTGTGTTACTGTACTTTCAAATGCACTTGAGTGTTTCCCAGAGGAGTTCTATGACACTCTTTTTAAAAGATGTCTTCTATCCTTCTAGGTTTGGGTGAATTCTAGATTTTTCTCTTTTGAGTCTCAAACCATTGATTACCTATGTTCCATGACACTCTGCTAAGTCTTAAGTATGTCTTTGCACCTGATAACAGTCTGCTGTTAGCACTTGACTATACCCCATGATATATTCATTCTTTATTGCGACAGGGGTTGCCAAGAACGCTACAAAAAATATAACTTGCTTTTAATTTTGATGCAATACATTAGCCATGTGGTAGAGATAAAGTGAGTCACCAAAAGTAAGGGCTAACTGCATTAACTCTTTACTCTTGAAAACAAAGTAGTAACAGTCCCCAAATGTTTGAAAGTCAGATTGTTTAGTCTAAGGAGGAAAATTTTTGTTTTGAATGAAAACTATTGACATGTTTTGAATATGCTTGCCAATGATTTCTTTCACAGTCATTTGTTCTAGCCTTTTTGTCGTGGAATCCTCTTTACTCTTGTCTGATTTCTCTGGTTCACAGGGCAACCCAGTTGGACAGAGTGGGCTGGGAATGGCCTACCTCTACGGGAGAGGAGTTCAAGTTGTAAGTGTGCGGTCTAGCATTCTGACTTTTGTAAGCAGTCAGTTAATGTTGATGAGGGACCAAACTGCTCCTTAACTGGTTTCTAGTCAGCCCAGGTGAGGCTGTGCCATTGTAACCCAAGTTGAGCTTTCTCCTGTGGCCACTGAGTTAGCTCGTATGCCACAATCCCATCTCAGCTGTCATCTTACGACAGCTGCAGCTCTGCCACCTTTTGAAGGGGTTGAAACTGTTTTTCATTCTTCCATGTCTGCTCTCTACCCTCCTTTATTGTTCCTATTCTTCAGGGTTTAAAAATCCCCCTTGCCTTATTATTTATTTATTTCCATATTTATATTTTTTGGCAATACTAAGGTGTGAAGTCAGGCCTTGATCTTGAGACACACCTCTAGCCCTATTGGCTTTAGGTTCTAGGACCTCACTTTTTGCCCACGCCCAAACCTATACCTCCCACATAGCTGGGATCACAGGAGTGAAGAACCATGCTCAAGTTATTTGTTGAGATGCAATTTTACTTTTTGACCGAACCAGTGTCAAATCATGATCCTCTTGATCTCTACTTCACAACTAGCTAAATTATAGGCATGAGCCACTGGGCCTGGCCTACTCTTGCCTTCTTCTTTATCCAAGCCTAAGAAAATGTTCAAGTCTCTCCCATTTAAAAGAAAAGCTTTCCATCCTGCCCTTTATTCCTTCAAACCACCACATGGCTTATCTATAGCCCTGCAGTTTAAAGCCAAGTTTGAACTGGCTTTGCCAAGCCACTGCTATTTCTTCTTTTTTTTTTTTTTTGGCCAGTCCTGGGCCTTGGACTCCGGGCCTGAGCACTGTCCCTGGCTTCTTCCCGCTCAAGGCTAGCACTCCGCCACTTGAGCCACAGCGCCGCTTCTGGCCGTTTTCTGTATATGTGGTGCTGGGGAATCGAACCTAGGGCCTCGTGTATCCGAGGCAGGCACTCTTGCCACTAGGCTATATCCCCAGCCCTGCTATTTCTTCTTGACCTCTTGGTGGTCAGGCTTCTGCCTCATACAACTGCTGTCTGTGACAGGATCACCAGTGGGCTCCTGTATGTCAGTCCAGGTGATGTGTTCTGGTTCTACTCCATTTGAATCTCTCTCACTTGGGTTCTTTGACTGCAAATTATCTTGGTTTTCTTTGGCCACTGGATCTTATTCTGTGCTGCCTCCTGTGGCAGATATCCCTGATTCATGATTCTGGTCTGTAGGATCTCTTCAAGTTTTTTAGGGCATGAAATTAGGAGCTAGATTTAAAAGTCTAATCTGTAGTTATTCTCTAACATGGAAGACACTAATTTGGCCTTCTTTTGATTCCTTCTATTCGTTTTGAAGATACTAAAGTTCAGAGTCATATTTATTTTAATTGTAACCTTTCTCTGGGGATACACATGACCTTTGAAATCTAGTAATCATATATTATCTGATAAAATACACAAAGAAGAAACAAATAAGGAAAGATTCATTTTCCCTTTTTTTGTTGTTGTTTTTGTTGGTCGTGAGGCTTTAACTCGGCGTCTGGGTGCTGTCCCTGAGCTCTTTTGCTCAAGGTTAGCACTCTATCATTTTGAGCCACAGCACCATTTCCAGTTTTTGAGTGGTTAATTGGAGGAGTCTCATGGAGACTTTTCTGCCCAGGCTGGCTTTGAATGATGATCCTCAGATTTCAGCCTCCTGAATAGTTAGGATTACAGGTGTGAGCCACCAGCACATGGCTCTTTTCCTTTCTTAATACTAGAAAATTGTTTAAGAAAGTTAGTAGAGGGCTGGGGATATAGCCTAGTGGCAAGAGTGCCTGCCTCGGATACACGAGGCCCTAGGTTCGATTCCCCAGCACCACATATACAGAAAACGGCCAGAAGCGGCGCTGTGGCTCAAGTGGCAGAGTGCTAGCCTTGAGCGGGAAGAAGCCAGGGACAGTGCTCAGGCCCGGAGTCCAAGGCCCAGGACTGGCCAAAAAAAAAAAAAGAAAGTTAGTAGAAAGAATGATTATTTCTAAATTTCTGATCTGGTATTCTTGTACTATTTATACTTTCTGAGAACAAACATACAAATTTTTGTACAAAACTCTATATGTTTTTCTTCACAATCTTAAATACTAATCCTGGCCTGAAGTACAATAACAGCTATGTATTACATAAACTAAAAATCCAGGTAGTCCTTTTAATGACTCATCAAGGATATTTTATGTATGTTTTGTCCATTCTTTTAATGAATGAATCTCCTAACTTGGCATATCTGAGCCTTTTGAGCTTTTACATCACTTTTGACATGTTTTTTTTTTTTTATAGAACTATGATCTGGCACTGAAGTATTTTCAGAAAGCTGCTGAACAAGGCTGGGTGGATGGGCAGCTACAGCTTGGTTCCATGTACTATAGTAAGTAACCGTATCATTAATGATAGATACACAAAGGTCTGTTTTCCACCAGGTAGCACTAGGATATGAAAATGAGAACTATCTAGGTCAGGCTGATGAATACTCTCCCAATTTCAGTTATTTTGCATTTTGTTTTTCATTATAAATTATATGGTTCTATATTTATAATCTTTAATTCACCACATTCACATAGTTCACTAAGTAAGACTTTCATTAGAACTTTATTCCTTAGAAGGATGGCTTCTCTAAGATGGCTGAAAAATAATTCAATAGGGCTGGGGATATGGCCTAGTGGCAAGAGTACTCGCCTCGTATACAGGAGGTCCTAGGTTCAATTCCAGCACCACATATACAGAAAATGGCCAGAAGTGGCGCTGTGGCTCAAGTGGCAGAGTGCTAGCCTTGAGCAAAAACAAGCCAGGGACAGTGCTCAGGCCCTGAGTCCAAACCCAGGACTGGCCAAAAAAACAAAACAAAAACAACAAAAATAATTCAATATATAGCCTACAGAATTAAGAAAAGTGAGGGGGCTGGGAATATGGCCTAGTGGCAAGAGTGCTTACCTCCTACACATGAAGCTCTTGGTTCGATTCCCCAGCACCACATATATGGAAAACGGCCAGAAGGGGCGCTGTGGCTTGGGTGGCAGAGTGCTAGCCTTGAGCGGGAAGAAGCCAGGGGTGGTGCTCAGGCCCTGAGTCCAAGCCCCAGGACTGGCCAAAAAAAAAAAAAAAAAGTGAGGGAAGAGGTGACATTGATCAAAAGACAGTGTATTCCTAATGTGTTTTATTGAATGACAACTTTGTACAACTATCTAAAGATAATATTTTTTAAAAAGACAAAAAAAAGTGATTTCTTTTTTCTTATAGATGGCATTGGAGTCAAGAGAGATTATAAACAAGCCCTGAAGTATTTTAATTTAGCTTCTCAAGGAGGGCACATCTTGGCTTTCTATAATCTAGCACAGATGCATGCCAGTGGCACAGGGGTGATGCGATCCTGTCACACCGCAGTGGAGGTAAGGGCTTTCCTACCTACTGAGTCAGGAAATGGACTTGCCTGCTCTTTTCATTTTGGTTTTCTTTACCTGCTATCCTCTCCTTGACAGCTGAAAAAGACTGAGCTTACAAGCATTCATATGGTGAGGAAAGGTTCTGGAGTCTGTGTGTTTATTTTGTCTCTCCCTATTAAAGTCAATAAAAGCACATGCTGTCTGCTGAGACAGGATCTGATTCACAGTATTAAAAGAAAGAAAGAAGGAAAGGCCATATATTTCTACTGGGAATTTTACTCTTTGGCTGTCTTCGTATCTCTAAAGTGACTTTGGCAAATGTGTGGGCAAGTTCCTAAATCTGTGCTTTAGTGTCCTTACTTGAAAATGGGGTGATGTGTTAGTTAGCTTTTCATCACTGTGGCAAACATTCAAGAACAGTAACTTGCTAAAGTTGAAAAGATTTTTTTTAATGCCCACTTTCAGAGGGTTGAATTCCATTGTGGAGGGTATGGTGTCCCAAAGCAGTTCATGTCACGGTGAACAGGAAGACAGTACAGGAGAAGGAGAGGAACTCATGACAAGAGCCCCCAAAGATACACCCGTAGAGAACTACTCCTTTGGTGCTAGGCCCCACTTCCTAAAATATCCACAGCCCCTTAAAATAGTGCCCCTCACTGATGACCCCTGTGGGGGGCATTGCATATTCAAATCACAGGAGGCTGTTGGTTGTACTTAAGCATAGGATAGATGGCCCCTTATGAACCTCTCAGGAGAATTAAGTATGTTGATCTCTATAGTAAACATAAATCACTAGGTCAGCACCTGGCAAAAATCAGTGTGTATACTGTTTACTGTTATCTGTTCACTTTTTTTCTTTGTTTTACTATGCCCTCAGGGCCTGTGCTCACTGGCTTGCTTATGGCTGGTGCTCTACCACTTGAGCCACACCTCCAGCCAACTTTTTCAGAGTAAACAAAAGGCAAGCTGCTAGAGATTCATAGGGCAAACCAAATCACCAAGATTGTAGCCAACATACCACAGTTTTTTGGTTTTCTCTTTGCAGTTGTTCAAGAATGTATGTGAACGAGGCCGTTGGTCTGAGCGGCTTATGGCTGCCTATAACAGCTACAAAGATGGTGACTGTAATTCTGCAGTGACGCAGTACCTCCTGCTGGCTGAACAAGGCTATGAAGTGGCCCAGAGCAATGCAGCCTTTATTCTTGACCAGAGTAAGGTTCATTTTAGTTCTGCCACATTTCGTTTACATCTGCATTCAATAAATACATTCCTCAAAATAGACTTATTACAAAACGATCATTTTCTAACACCAGATCTGAAGAAGTGGTGAGTGATTAGTTTCATTGTTGGTTCTGTGGATAAAACATGTTTCAGGAAATAGTGCCATCCTAAATCGAATGATTCCTTTGAATTCCATATTTTTTTTCCAGTACCTATTTATTTCAGTACTTGTTTTTCTGGGGATCTTTACAATAGTTTTATGATTACCAATCAATCAACCCAGGGTATTTACTTGCTAGGCAAGCACTTTGCCCCCAAGCTACATCTCCAGTCCCTCAGTGTTTGTTTAAATTTGTTTTAGGCTCCACTTATCCACCTTAGCTTGAAAATTAACCCTGAAAGTCTTATGCCTCTCCTTAAATGTCCAGTGTTTTCTTTTCCTATAGGAGAAGCAACCATTGTAGGTGAAAATGAAACTTACCCCAGAGCTTTGCTACACTGGAACAGGGCTGCTTCGCAAGGTGAGTAGTTAATTCAAGATAATAGCCTCACCCAGGAAACTCTTTATATTACTTTTGATCTCTGATGAACATTAAATTGTCATTGTTAATTTTAAAATTGATCAGTGATACTAATTTATTTAACTTACTAACTTGTTTAACTTATTTGCATCGTGATCAGTATTGATTCTCAAAAGGGTAGTTGTTGTGCCCAGGTTTCTCCAGTGAATTCCGGAGTCTTGGTAAGAACATGTGATTATAAGTGCTTCACTGTTTGGTTTCTCGTTAAGAAGCCAGTTTAGGCGCACAGTCCCAGCTCCCAAATCTGGGCTGCAGCTCTGGCCCACCAGCCTGCTTTTTACAGTTGCAGTTCCAACTCCCGAGTCTGGGCCATGACCCTAGCCAGTCAGTATATTTTTTACTTCCCCAATAAATCCATCTTTTTCCTTGGAAAAAAAAAGAAGCCAGCTTATTATATAAAATGAGAACTGAATAGAACATGTAATAGAGTCCTGAAACCAAAGAAGACTTAGATTTCCAAACTCTTTTTGTTGTAAATGCTTCTCTCACATACATACTCCTCTCAGTATCATCTGCCTAACTCCTCTCCAGGTCTCACTAGGGAACTGATATTTAAGTTGTAAAAAACATTATAAAATGGAACATGGTGGTTTTCATTTATCAAGTACTATTATAAAACATTCTGCAAAGGAGTTATGTGTCTCATTTAAACTTTTACCAACTTTATAAAGTTTGTGTGCTACTAATTAAAATCATTTATATGGTATGAGCATGTTAATGGAGGAAAAATGGCAGTTTGGTCTGTTTTAAGTACACTTTATTTATTGGCAGTTTTGTATTTCACTTTTGTTGCAGGCTATACTGTGGCTCGAATTAAGCTTGGAGACTACCATTTCTATGGATTTGGCACCGATGTAGATTACGAGACCGCATTTATTCATTATCGTCTTGCTTCTGAGCAACAACATAGTGCACAAGCTATGTTTAATTTGGGGTATATGCATGAGAAAGGTCTAGGCATTAAGCAGGTGAGTTTGGCTTTAAAGCAGATATTTCAATAATTTATGATTGTATTTATAAGAAAAATAGACTTTCTTTAGAATTTCATCAGTTTGAGACCAATAAGGTATAATACTGATTTCTAATTTGAAAAAACTGTCCTTCTATCTCTCGTCTTCCATCATACAGGCATATTGATATCCACACTATTCCATGTAGGATATTAAGCTAAAGACAGATTCTTTAACCTGCTTTACGATAGTATGCCAAAAATCAGTTCATTGTATTCAGGATATTGAAGCAGAAGGATCATGAATTTGAGGTCAGGCAGGCTACATAACAGGAACTTTGTCTTAAACAACAGCTAGGCACCAGTGGCTCACACTTGACCCAGGAAGCTGAGATCTGAGGATCACAGGTCAAAGCCAGCTCAGGCAGAAAAGTCCATGAGACTCTTATCTCCACCACCAGAAAACCAGAAGTATAGCTGTGGCCCAAAGAGGTAGAACACTAACCTTGAGTGAAAAAGCTCAGGGACATTGCCCAGGCCCTGAGTTGAAGCTCCATGACCAACATCAACAAAAACAGTGCTGAACCTACTGACAGCTTACTCAGTTCAATTTCCATTGTGTTCAAACAAACAAAAAAAAAAACAGCTGGAAACTAAGACTGGCAAGATCACAGGAGCCATTCGCGTTGTTGGTTTCTAGAAATGCACTGAAAATCTTTACAAGGCTTGCTTCTGTCACAGGGCCACCTTATTGACCTAATATGCTCTCAGGGATTGAGGGAAAGTTGTTTCGTTTGGTTAATATGCTCTTATTTTTTACAAACTGCTTCTTTAATCACATTTAAATATCTTACTTTCATTTTAATGTATCAATTTTTATTTTTAAGATGATAATATCAAGAACATTACTCCAATTAGACACTTACCTGTAGTTTTTTTTCAAAACTCTGGAGCAGCAGATTCAGTACATTAAGCCTTGGGAAGATCTCTATCATGAACCGTACCTAGTGAAACCTTTCTGTTGGGCTGGGGATATGGCCTAGTGGCAAGAGAGCTTGCCTCGTATACATGAGGCCCTGGGTTCAATTCCCCAGCACCTCATATACAGAAAATGGCCAGAAGTGGCGCTGTGGCTCAAGTGGCAGAGTGCTAGCCTTGAGCAAAAGGAAGCCAGGGACAGTGCTCAGGCCCGGAGTCCAAGGCCCAGGACTGGCCAAAAAAAAAAAAAAGAAACCTTTCTGTTATTAGACCAGTTAGTCAAAGACTTAGTTCTTGTCCTGTATGCACAGCAGTTTCTCTCCTTTTAAGAAGGAGACACCCCTGGGCTGGGAATATGGCCTAGTGGCAAGAGTGCTTGCCTCACATACATGAAGCCCTGGGTTTGATTCCCCAGCACCACATATATAGGAAATGGCCAGAAGTGGTGCTGTGGCTCAAGTGGCAGAGTGCTAGCCTTGAGCAAAAAGAAGCCAGGGACAGTGCTCAGGCCCTGAGTCCAAGGCCCAGGACTGGCAAAAAAAAAAAAAAGGAGATACCCCTCACCTACCCTGCTCCTTCCTCAAGGGCACTGCTCAGGAATGCAAGACCCTGAGATGTCACCACAGAAAGAGTTGCCCTGAAGCACTAATTTTAAGGAGGAAAAATTAAGCTTTGAATTTGAAGTCACTCTTGAAAGTCTCTTGTTATTGGTAGATGCCTGGCTGTATCCAGGACAGCTACACAGCGAGCAGAATACTACACTGGTAAAATGACTTGAGTTTTCTAGTTTTCTTACTTAATTATTCAAAATTATTCAGCTGGATAATTAAAAGAAATCATATCCAAGTGAAGCAAGTAAAATTCATTTTGAAATGAAAACTTGAAAAGTCAAGCAGATTTTTCCTCGTATAAAATTAAGCAGATATTTTTATCTCTGTTGGTAAGAAATGCATTTTGCTTTGCTTATCTCTATTATAGGATATTCACCTTGCAAAGCGCTTTTATGACATGGCAGCGGAAGCCAGCCCAGATGCACAAGTTCCTGTCTTCCTAGCCCTCTGCAAATTGGGCATTGTCTATTTCTTGCAGTATATACGGGAAACAAATGTAAGTGGTCTGTACCTCTTTTACATTGAGAATGTAATTCATCTTGCCTTCCTAGGCCTAGATGTTTGTATTTGAAAACTTGAGGGACACAGGAAGGACTATCTAGTAAAGTGTCTTCCCTTCTTTCACTTAGGGAAACAGCTACATTCAGCAAACATTAAGTCAGATGAATACCTGACTGGAAGTAGCACATTAAAAAGCAAAAAGAAAGGAAGGAAAACCTGAGAACCTGCCTAGGTCATTGCCCTGGGTTGGTTCTTCTGATAGAGAAGCATAAGTTAAAAATGCCACCAGAATTTTCTTCCTTAAAAATAGTCTGAGGGCTGGGAATGTGGCTTAGTGGCAGAGTACTTGCCTAGCACGCATAAAACCCTGGGTTTGATTCCTCATAAACAGAAAAAGCCGGAAATGATGCTGTGGCTCAATTGGTAGAGTGATAGCCTTGAGCAAAAGAAGCTCAGGGACTGTGCCCAGGCTTTGAGTTCAAGCCTCAGGACTGGCAAAAAAATAGCCTGAGTTATGTAGATAAGCTAATAGTAAAACCTAGATAAGAGATGGTTTACCCAATCCCTTTAAAAATGCCAACTGTTGTTCATACTACTTACACGTGGGGAACTAGGGGGTCTTGTCAGTTCAGTATTTGTTCCCAGTACCCACTGTCTCTGTTATGAATTAACCAGTACAGCATTTCACTCTGGAAGCCCCTGCAGTGCTCAAACCCCTAGTTAAAAGTGATGGTCCCTTAACTGCACTCCAGTCAAGACACGCTTTAGCATTAGATTCAAGGTCAGGCTTTCCCTTCTACGTGGCAGATATACATCATCCCTGCTGCTGCAGCACCAATAGAGACAGACTTCTGCCTTGGTCACCTTTGCCCCTGCTCCGGAGGCCCAGACATATTGTAATGGAATGTGTTCTCCCAGTTGCTTTCATTTGTATAGTGTCAGTTACTCTAATTCCTTGCTGACATAATCCTAGCACTTTGGGGCTGAGATCTAAGGATTATAGTTTGAAGCCAGCCCTCCAGCCAAGGCAGAAAAATCTGTGAGACTCTTATCTCCAATTTAGCACTACAGAAGCTGGAAGTGGAACTGTATCTCAAGTAGTAGCAGCCTAGCCTTGAGGGCAAAGCACAAGGACAATGCCCAGGCCCTGAGTTCAAGCCCCAGGACCAGCACAGGAAAAAAAGTCTTAACAGAATAAAAAAAGCACCTATCTTAGATCTCCCCCCCCAAAAAGAGAACAGTAGTTTTTAGTAATTTTTGTCCAGAAAAATTTAAAACCTATACTTACAAGTATATGAATACCTTTAAGTATTTTAAATAAGGGATTAAATCCCATATTTGCTCATTTGGGGGTAACAATCATAAAATAAAAGGAATAACTTCTCATAAATGACAAAACAAACTGTCATAGACTAAGAACATAATTCAAATTCTAAATAAAAATTCATATGTAAAAATAGTCTGCATTTTAGGTAAAACTTAACTCAAAAAGGCAGTATTTGTTCAGCTTTTAAATATTTGAATTCCTTCAGGCTTTACTTAGGTGAGAGAAATGGGGAATGGGCTTGGCTGCCTTGCAGAATAGAACTTTTCAGCTTTTCAAGCAGGTTGTAGGAGTGGCAGGATTCTGACCTTTTTTTTTTTTTTTTTTTTTTTTTTTTTGGCCAGTCCTGGGCCTTGGACTCAGGGCCTGAGCACTGTCCCTGGCTTCTTCCCGCTCAAGGCTAGCACTCTGCCACTTGAGCCACAGCGCCGCTTCTGGCCGTTTTCTGTATATGTGGTGCTGGGGAATCGAACCTAGGGCCTCGTGTATCCGAGGCAGGCACTCTTGCCACTAGGCTATATCCCCAGCCCTCTGACCTTTTTTTGTTGTTTAATTCCTCCAGTGTTTCCAGTTAAAAAATGGTTGAAAATTGGTACATTCACTTACTGATGAAAAGAACCTTAGAAAGCTGTATCTCAGTTAGGCATTGGTAGCTCATGCCTGTGACCTTAGCAACTCAGGAAGCTGAGATCTTGAGGATTGATGTTCAAAGCCAGCCCAGGCAGGAAAAATCCATGAGATTCTTACCCCAATCACCAAAAAGCAAAAAGTGGGGCTGTGGAGTAGGTAGTAGAGCTAGTGCTCTTTTTTTTTTTTTTTTTTGGTAAGGGTGACATCAGAGGGATTACAGTTAACATAAGTAAGGTAATGAATACATATCTTGTCCAACATTGTTACCCTCTCCCTTGTTTTTTCCCACTTTTCCTTCCCCGTTTCCCCTCCTCCCCCATGTCTTAAAGTTCATTTCCAACATAGTGTCTTGTGGAAGCTAGTACTCTTTGTCACTTTATCTGTAACAAAGCCCCAGTATAGATGGATGGATGGATGGATGGATGGATGGATGGACAGACATAAAATAGTGTCTAACTTCTTGACTCATATTGTGAGCTTCAGTTGAAGGCTATTAAATCTTTTTATTTTTAAGCGGGGGGAGGGGCTGGGAATGTGGCTCTGTGGTAGAGTGCTTGCCGAGCATGCATGAAGCCCTGGGTTCGATTCTTCAGTACCACATAACCTGAAAAGGCTGGAAGTGGCGCTGTGACTCAGGTGGTAGAGTGTTAGCCTTGAGCAAAAGAAGCTCAGGGACAGCTCCCAGGCCCTGGGTTCAAGCCCCAGGACTGGCAAAAAAAAATAAAATAAATAAAAAAAAGATTGCAGAGTGTTCCAAAAAGCAATCTCTTTAAATTCTGTATTTGTCTCTGACTTGTGATATGACTTGCACAGTTCCTTGCCTAACATTGATTATTTTTTTATTTTATTTTATTTATTTGGTTTTATTATTCCCACGAAGATTCGAGATATGTTCACTCAACTGGATATGGACCAGCTTTTGGGACCTGAGTGGGACCTTTACCTCATGACCATCATTGCATTGCTGTTGGGAACAGTCATAGCTTACAGGCAAAGGCAGCACCAAGACATGCCCATGCCCAGGCCCCCAGGGCCACGGCCAGCTCCACCTCAACAGGAGGGGCCGCCAGAGCAGCCGCCACCACAGTAACAGCCTGGTGTCCAGCCTCCCTCGGTGAAGACTGAGAAACTTGTTTGCTGAGAACACTTGCATTTGATTTAGGACTTTGGATGCTAGTGGCCACCTCCTGGGAGACGCCCAAGGAAACATTGAATTCCTAAAGCTGCTTAGAATCTGATGCCTTTATTTTCAGGGATAAGTTAACTCTTACCTAACCTAAGTTGAATGTTTGTTTCAGTGCCATAAGGAATAACAGCTCTCCGTGGCTTTCTTCTTTCTTCCCTCTCCCCCACTCCCTTGGAAACATGACACTCAGAGGGATGTCTTCTGCATCCAGTCTTTCTTGAGTCCTTTGATCATCTTCTCAGTGTCCATGAGTTTTTACATCAGCCATCTTTAAGGTCTTGTGGTGCATCGACACTAAAAAGTGATCAACTTGGGAGTAACTCAGTTGCAAGTTTCACTTAAACATGTCTAAAAGTCGGAAAGTAGATCTTACCTGTTAAATAACAACAACAAAAAAGTTCTCCAAAGTGCTCTGGAACTACAAGAACAACAGTTTACTAGTCCAAATGCAAGTACACATATTCAGCATTGTTGGGTTGTTGTTTTTTTTTAATTTTAAAAGGGAAGGTTGAGTGTTATTATTATTGGAGATTGTCACACTTCCTACCACACTTATCTCCTTCAGAGACTGAAAGGTTTTGTTGTTTGAAAGAGTACTATGAGAACTTATTTTCTTTGTAATAGAATATAAGTAAAACTTGGTGAACTGATTCCTTGTGCTAACATGTCAATTTGCCCCATATACCAGTGTAATTTGCCTATTTATTTTGAATATTCAGAGCTTTGATCCAGAAGCCAGAGGATGGACTAAAAAGGGAAAAACTGAAAAGCAATACTGAAAGACTTTAGATGAGATAACAAGATCATAGACTCACTTTCCCAAAAGTTGGTGCATTTGTTTCCAGGTTTTATTTTACTTTGCATTTCTTACTGCATAAAGACCAGCTCACCCTCTTGAATTTTTCAAACATGTAAAACTCTTGCTGGCTTATAGCAGACAGTGACTACCATGATAATAATCTTGAAACTCTGAAAAATGAAGATGGATTCATTTCAGTGAGGGGCAAGAGCAAAGGCCTGTTAGTACTATTCTGCATGCTCGGCTTTTAATTTCTCACTGTCTTATATTAACAGGAAAGTCAACCAAATGCTTAGCATTAACATTAGGGAACTCAAGGCTATCAGAGTTGAGAACTGCCTCTTTAAATTGGTGAGGTAGGAACCTCTGAACAAGAAAGAGGATTGAGAACTTCAAATGAAAGAATTAAAACTTAAACCAAATTTGTATTTCTTTTCATTGTCAGATGGGTGGTGTTCACCAGCCTTTAGTCTGAGATGCATTAGTAAGCAAGCAGACATCAGCTTGTTTATATTATTCTTTTGACATTTTTCTATAATCCCAAAACCCTGCCAGAAAACTTGAAGAGTTCATTATTTGTAGAGCCATAATGCTTTGGTTTTTGAAGTTGGGATTGTATTCCCAACTAGATCTAATTAATCTACAATGAACATGAAGGCTTTAAATGTAAATTGTATACTTTTTTTGTGTATTTGGAGTATGATGGGAAACCTGGTAGGCAACTTTCCTCACAGATGTTTGCCTCCAGATTTGAAGAGGGATTGTGGAGAGGACCAGACCTGTGAGAGGCAGGAAATGTTACCCTCAGAAGTGTCTTGTTGCTGTAAGCAGCGCTTGTAAATGTGAAGGCTTGCTTGGTCTCTAACGCTTAGGTTTTTGAATGTAGGTGCCTTTACCACCTGTGCTCCCAGGGGCAGCAGCCACCTTATTTAGAAGGCACTATATTCTTGTATTTATTTAGAAGTCCAAGGAGTGGTGTGAACCTATATTATCCCAGATTTTTGGGGAGCCTGAGTTGGAAAGATCACTTCAGCCCAAAAGTTCAAGACCAACGTGGCAAGCAACATAATTAAACACATGTCAATAAATAAATAATAGTTGAAAAACACTCTTAAGATGACTACCAACTTCTGTTTGTTGTTTTCCTCTTCCGCCTGCCTAATATCTCCTTGGGCAGCATTTTTATATGAAGAAAACATTTCCTGAAATGTGCTACTATGGCTGACGTTCTTCTTGAGTCACAGACTTCTGTTAGTTTCTCCTTCACTACGTAAGTTTTTATCAACACTGCAAATATCCTTTCTTTGGCTTATCTCTACCTCCTGTTTTACTCTGGGCCATTTGCTATTAGAAACTTGAATGGTCTGTTTCAAATAACTGTTTTTATAGTTTCAAACGCTGTCGCAAAATACTTCATCATTCTCTCTTCTTTGTTCATAGGTCATGGTACCTAAGCAAATAGGAATTAGGTTTGGCATTTCTCCTAAAAAATAATGCACAGTACTTATCTAATCAAATGGCATCCATTTGAATAAAGTGGCAATAATTCAAGCTAGTTAATGTCAGTGACATTAAACTAACTCCGAGATTGGGGAGTTTTAATGTTAGAACTTAGGCTCACTAGATAGAGCGTGTCTTCATTTCTTCATGGTAGCCTGTCTCTCCTGAGAGTTATCGCAGTCTGTCTTTCAGCCTGCGATGGTAGTGACGGTCATACTTAATTCAGCTTTGGTACTTGTGTGGATTAAAACTGTTTGGGAATCTTGAGACCATCCATTTTGCTTCTGCAGTGGTGGCCTTGGAAGTTTTTGCTTTTGTGTTTGAAGATGTTTGTTTGGCAGGTGAGGCTTATCTTGATTTTAGTAAATAGCTGACTTAATAGCATGGATGTAGGAGCAAATCAAAAGCTGCTATTTCCCCAAATTCTTAATTGAACACTTGGATTCACTTTTGAATCACTAATCTTGCTTTTCTAGTGGATTTGTTATTCTGCTACACAGAAAGTTGCAGTCTGGGTTTTACTACTAAACTGTTCGTCTCTGCAACATCAGGAAGCTTTAGAAACTTCCATAGGAATCTGCAGATGATCATATGGTCTTAGCATTAGATGTTTTGTATGTAGGATTTTGTTTGTTTCTTCTCTTTTTCTCTCTCTTCTCTGCTCCTATTTGTTCATCAGACCAAGGTTTTGCAAGTATGCATGTAGGCCTCTGAACAAAACAACAGTTGTTCTTGTGCGTAGCCAGTGTACCAATGTCTGCATCTGCAGACCTTCCTTTAACGAGGTTTGGACTGACATTTCACGTAACCATCACAACATTCTTCACGTCATCAGCCCTTTCCCAGCCAGGAAGAGCAGAGAGGGCTACATTGGCTCCAGTGACAGCTGGTATTCGATTTGAAAGTGGATCTATGATAGATGACACGATATTATGACTAGAAGTATGCAAGAAATAATCAGCAAAAAAAAAACCCTTAATGCAAATGTTAGTCATTGCTCAGTCATGAGAGAAAATGTATTTCTGAATGCTGTATTGTCTGAGACACTACCTGGTTTTTGTTCACGTGTAGTAGTCATTGAAAAAAAGCCAAAGTCTCCATCGACTGTATTCTAAGGAAATTTTAAATGACCCCAAGTAACAGTGATTTGTATCTTAATGTCTTGACGCAAGTCAAAGTCGGATTTTGTTTATATAAGAAGTAAGGATCCTGTGGCCCTTTGCAGGAAGCCATCTCGTATGTATCTTTACTGTTGGATTGACACACAGGCTGACACTGTTTCCCTTTGGACTTAAAAATAAAAAGTGTTGATAAGGATCCATTGTGACCTCTATAAATATTTAGGAGCGGAAGTCTGAAAAGACCATCAGCTAGTGTTGTGAAGGAATACCACAGTAGATCCTTTTTTGTAAATTTACTTTGTATTTAATGAAATGCACTATAAAGGCTGGTGAAGTGTAATATAATTGTGTAAACAAACAAATCTTGTTAATAGGAAGATGTACAGATTTGTTTTGTACTGTATCTTGAAACTTGTGAAATAAAGATTCCTCCTCCGGTTATGCTGTATCCTGTAGTAAGCCATGGCAAGCACATTGCCTGTCAGACTTCTGCCATTATCCTGAATGGACAGAAACTTCTGGAAAACATTCATTTGGAGCAATGTGAATTTTTTTTTTTTTTTTTTTTTTTTTTGGTCAGTGTTAGGGCTTGAACTCTGGTCCAGGCAGCTGTCCCTGAGCTCTTTCAGCTCAAAGCTAGCACTCTCCCACTTGAGCTACAGCACCATTCTGGTTTTCTGGAGGCTAATTGGAGGAAGATAAGAGTCTCACAGAGTTTCCTGCCCTGGCTGGCTTCAAACCGCAATCCTCAGATCTCACCCTCCAGAATAGCTAGGATTATAGGCGTGAGCCATCAGTGCCTGGCTAAGTTCATTCACTTTTAACTCCTAAAATTCAGAATTCCTGTAGGCTAAATGTTGTCCTAAAGATGATAGGACATTACCAAGAAATGTTATCATTTGTGAAAATTCTGATATGTTTGATCTGGATGAGTCTGTGATATACAGTAAAGGTGATTTACCTTCATTTAGCCTGATTGTAGTATAATTTATATGTTCATGCATTCTCCTGCAAGTTTTAAGAAGGCTTGCAGGATGTATACTTAGAACACAATACATTCTATTTAGAAGAAGAAAAGCTAGCCAGGGGCTGGTGCAGTCACACCTGTAATAATCCTAGCTACTCTGAAGGCTGAAATCTGAGGATTTCAGTTTGAAGCCAGCCAGGGCAGAAGAGTCCTGATGAGACTTATCTCCAATTAAACACTCAAAAACCAGAGTAGAGTTGTGGCTCAAAGTGGTAGAGCACTGTCTTGAGCAAAAGAGCTCAGATACAGCACCCAGGCCCTGAGTAAAAGCCCCATAACAAGTGAAACGGGGGAAAAAATGAGTAAAGGGGAATAAGAATACAATAGTCATCCTTAAGCTTTACATGAAAAATGCAAGTTTGAGGTTGTGAGTACTTTGCCTAATGTATGCTCAGAACAACAACAAAAAAAAAAAACAAAAAACCACAGATTAAAAATGAACTACAAATCTCACCCTCAGCTTCCTTCAGCAGTAATAAAGTCAGTATGTTCTAGCTTAGAAACATCAGGTTCTCCAATTCAAAGTCTGGATGATGCCATTTGTGGCAAGCAAGACCTTGAATCTCAATTTTCACTTGATGTTACACATCTCAGCTATCTTAAATGATTGACCTTGCCTGAAATAAAAAGTAGGGATATTATACATGAGAGCAAAATGTAAGCAGTTTGACCATTCTGCCAGAAGTTAGGTGCGGTACCCATTTGTCCTGTTCCCCATTCAGTCCTTAAAAAAACTTAACTTGCTGGGAGTACAGCCTAGTGGCAAGAGTGCTTGCCTTGTATAGATGAAGCCCTGGGTTCAATTCCCTAGCACCACATATATAGAAAACGGCCAGAAGTGGTGCTGTGGCTCAAATGGCAAGAGTGCTAGCCTTGAGCAAAAAGAAGCCAGGGACAGTGCTCAGGCCCTGAGTCCAAGCCTGGGACTGGCAAAAAACAAAAACAAACAAACAAAAAAAACCTTAACTCCCTTTGGGCTAGTAGTTTCTTAAGATCAATTTTTATTTGCTTATTTCTAGAATATGCAGAAAATAAAGCATTTCCTTCTCCTGTTTTGGTTGTTGCTATTTTTAGTACATACTTTCTTACATATACATATTCATGTATGTATTGTGACTTAAGTGTAAGCAAATTTCAAAGCCATATAACCAATCTAAATTAGTATCACAAAGGAAGTTAAAGGAGAGTTTCTCACCAAGTTGCAATGAATGAAGCTTCAGGGCCTTGTATACTTGTATCAGTTCTAAATAAACAAGCTTGTAATCGTTTTGAGAGGTCCAGTTGGGAGCTGGCAACTGCAGGTGGATTCCTATCACAAAGACCTGCAGCTCCTCCAATACACTTAAAGCTTAGAAAAATGAGAGCAGGAGAGGAAAGAAAGCAGAAAAACAATACCAACAAACCAAATCAACTCCAATGGAGAGCTGAAGCGGGACGCCAAGTTGACCAGAGGAGAGCCAGGCATCTGGAGACACCAGAACAGGAGTCATGGCAAGTAATGGCACCTGAGCGGGTCTAGACCTAAATAGTGTCAGGGTCAGGAGGCAGGGTCACAGGGAACTTGAGAGTTCAGGACCTGATAGGCAGATCCAGTAACATACTGTCCACATCCCCACACCTGCCTCTAGGAATTCAGGCACGCCCATCACCTGGGAGTTGGGACTTCACCTTCATGAAGATAAGATGGTGCCAGTTAAACCCAACTCCTTATTGTCTACCACACCAGTTAGACCTAGTCTCATTTCAATTGTATCCTGAATATCCTACCAAACTGGTTGTTTATTGTAATTGTTTACTTGGAGAAAAACTGTGATTTTCCTAAAGGCCAAATGCTTTTTGCTATGGACTATTTTCTCTTAAACATGACCTACTGTTGTACAGCGAGAAAACAGAGAAGCCACATTTTGAGAGATGGAATCAGGAGCCTTTATTTAAAGACCAGTGACTTGGTGGTAGACTCCAGTCTCAAAAGACCAGAAGCCAGCAAATACACTTAACACTGTTAGGAAACTGAGCAATGAAGGCTGGAGAGGAAAGAACAAAAATAATACCAACAACCCAATTCTGCTCCATTGGAGAGTTGAAGTGGGACACTGTAAAAGGAATGCTTATCAAACCTCACTGGTCTTAAGAATTTACTCTTAGCTTCTGTAACTCCATTTTGCTTTTGTGACTCCATCTTAACAGTTCCTTATGTTTTGACATTTAAAGATAGATGTATCCATTGTTTCATTTATAGTATCTAGGTAATGATCATAGAAATGGGTTGTGTTGCCCTTGCTCAATGTTTGCTTACAGCATCATTTTAGCTGCTGTAACTTCATGCTTGGTTTGCACCTGTAGGAAAGAACAGTTTAGGGACTTTCCACCCCTGAGCAAACAAGGAGATGGGTTTTCTGCTTTAAAAAGGGCCATGAGGTCAGGCACGGTACTGCACTTGGGGGTGCACCAGTGGGCTAATACTTTTTATTGGCTATACTCTGTCCATGTGGTCTCTCCTGGTGGTCTTCCCCACAACGCCTGCAGAAGAGACAGTAGACAGGACACAAAAATGGAGATACATGGCATGATGTAATGGCACCTGAGCTGGTCTCAGCCTAAATAGTGTGAGGGTCAGGAGTCCCAGGCACTGGACTGACAAGTTTACTAACCTGTCATCCAACTCCCCACCCCTGACTCCAGGGGTTCAGCACTCCCATCATCTGGGAGGCGGGGGCTTCATCTTTCCCCACCAAGAAGACAAGCTCCTACCAAATACCATGTGGCCAAGATGGCACCTGCCAGACCCAATCTCCCCACTTCACTAGTAGTTATGTGTGTGTGCTGGTACTGGTGCTTGAACTCAGAGCCTGGACACTATCCCTGACCCTTTTTGCTCAAGGCTAGCACTTTACCACTTAAGCCACAGCCCTGTTCCCAGCTTTTTTGGTAGTTAATTGGAGGTAAAAGTTTCACAGACATTCCTGCTCATGCTGGCTTTGAACCATGATCCTTAAATCTGAGCCTCCTGAGTAGCTATGATTACAGGTGTGAGCCACCAGCATTGGCATGACTTAGTATTAATACTGAATTCAAGATGGAATATTAATACTGAATGAATGAATATTCAATCCCATTTCTAAATGCTGAGTAGCCTGTAGTAGCTTGTGGTTAGCTGACTTGGGAACATCCATCTAAGTATTTCTTGTTGCTTAGTCCACTTTTCTTTTGCTTCCCACTATCTCCCATACAACTTTGTCAAAGTTAGTTCAACCTGCTAAAATTGAAAAAGAATTGCCCCTAAATCCTTTAAATATTTGGAGGGTCAAGTTAAGAATTCTTAGGTTTGCAAATGATGTTGCCATTGAGTTTTACATGATTCGAGATTTCTAAATGTGAATAGAAACGTCCATTTCTTGCAAACAGATTTATTTTGAGTCATGAAAGCACAGCTGTGGGTTTCAGCGCTTACCCGACTGGATTTCCCCACTCTTTCCCCCTGGCCTTGCCCATAGTATTCTGGGAAAATATGACTTGGATTTTTTGTTCTTTGACATCTCTGAAGTGCATAGAGACTACTCCTAATTGTGAGTGTGTGCCTGCCTGTGTGAAAGCTCACACAAGCCTGCTAGTGGGAACTGGAGAGAACCTTCTATCTGATTTTATTTCCCTTATTGGGAAGTACAAATTTTATGATCCTGATATGCACATACGCTATTTTCTGTTATACAGTACTTAGGCAATGTCCTTCAGTAACATTGTGCACAATGTGTGCAAATTTACTTCTTACTGAGAGTTGAGAATAGCCCATATTTCTCTTTATTCCTTGAATAGAAGGAAAATATGTCTCAAAAGTAGAACTAGCCACACCCCTGTGAACAGCAGCCTTTATATATCTTCAAAAGCTAAGAGAAAGGCAATTGAAGAAGCCTTCATAACTTTGTTTGATTGATATGTTTCATCACTCATCTGGGACAAAAGTAATTAGACCCTCAATACCAAAATGACTACTTTCTATACTCAGGTTAACTAAACCAAAGAAAGAAGAACCTACTGGGTCTCACCATACAGTCAGAGACAGGACCTGTATGTATTAAGAGTAGAGAAATAGAGCAAATGCCATGGCCAGAGATGACACCCCAAAATTAACTGCAGGAAAAGTAATTCCATCCCATTAGAACTACTATCATTCTCGATAGGGACATTGCAATTGTGTCACCATTCCAGTACAAGAAACATCGGGACACACTGGGGAGAAGCCTAAGGGAGAATCGAGACATAGCCCTCCCTGGGCTACAGTGTGGGTCTTGCACTCCCACCCGCTCCTCCACTCAACACTCTTGAGTTGCCTCATCCCTTCATAAACGATGGGGGGAATCAGGCTTAGCTCTATTCAGTGGCCCAGACATGGAAAGGATGAAGGGAAAGATGGATCTTGGAGGGGAAAGAGAAGTAGGCTGACTCTGGGTGGGCTCAGGCAAGCCACTCCCCACCTTTCTCCCACAGGAAGGTCACTGAGGTCCGACCCAGCTATGAGAAGTCTTAAATACCAGGAGTCATTTGACTTGTTCAACTAACCCTAGTCTTTCTGGAAGAAATGACACATTCTGTGGTCCGGGCAGAGTTCCCATTTGTTTTATACCAGAACAGTCTCAAGGTTTGTAACCTAGGGTTTCATTTTGTCATTAGTTCAACAACCTTTATTATATTCTTTTTTTTTTTTTTTTTGGCCAGTCCTGGGGCTTGGACTCAGGGCCTGAGCACTGTCCCTGGCTTCTTTTTTGCTCAAGGCTAGCATTCTGCCACTTGAGCCATAGCGCCACTTCTGGCCATTTTCTGTATATGTGGTACTGGGGAATTGAACCCAGGGCCTCATGTATATGAGGCAAGCATTCTTGCCACAAGGCCATATCCCCAGCCCCTTTATTATATTCTTTTTTTTTTGGCCAGTCCTGGGCCTTGGGCTCAGGGCCTGAGCACTGTCCCTGGCTTCTTTTTGCTCAAGGCTAGCACTCTGCCACTTGAGCCACAGCGCCACTTCTGGCCATTTTCTGTATATGTGGTGCTGGGGAATTGAACCCAGGGCCTCATGTATACGAGGCAAGCACTCTTGCCACTAGGCCATATCCCCAGCCCCCTTTATTATATTCTTGACATTATGTTCTGGGCAGTGAAAAGTAAAGTGAGTTTAAAGATGAAGTGGCTCTTGTTCTCTGAGTATCATTCTTGCCATTTGCTGGCCAAATGCAACAAGTCATTGGCACTACATGCTTTTCATATATAGTAAACTTGACTACTCCATAATGTCAGTACTTTTCATGTCACTCCCTTTGAACACTAATGAAGCAAGCTTAAGAAGCTAAGCTAGTTGGTTAAGATTGCTCAGCTAGGGGCTGGGGATATGGCCTAGTGGCAAGAGCGCTTGCCTTGTATACTTGAAGCCCTGGGTTCGATTCCCCAGCACCACATATACAGAAAATGGCCAGGAGTGTCGCTGTGGCTCAAGTGGCAGAGTGCTAGCCTTGAGCAAAAAGAAGCCAGGGACAGTGCTCAGGCCCTGAGTCCAAGGCCCAGGACTGGCAAAAAAAAAAAGATTGCTCAGCTAAAGTTAGCCATTGATATATGGTACCTCGATCAGCGAGATACAAAGAAGCCACATTTTGAGAGGTCAAATTGGGAATCTGTTGTACAACAAAAAACAGAGAAGCCACATTTTGGGAGGTTGAATTGGGAGTCTTTATTAGAAAGCCAGCGACTGCAGGTGGACTAGCATCCCAAAGAACCAACAGCCCTGAATGCAATTACTACAAAGCTTATAAAGGCAAAACCCACACCAAGGCAGATGTCACATGGTATGGGGAGTAGCAAAGCATGTTCAACTGAAGCAACCTATCTAGAGGGAACCATCAAGGACAACTAAGGGCAAGTATTCCCTGTAGCAAAACTTTCCTGGAGCTAAACAACTCACAACATACCTGCAATTCAAAGAATATCACCTCTGTATGGCTTTAAAACGCACCACACAGCTGCAGATAAAAGAAAGTCCTGCATCATCTCTAAAGGCCTTGGAACTGGGTGAAAATTTCCTATCATCTATTAAGATGCCAAAATGGTGATGAGGACAAAGATGGTGGTACAAAGATCCCATATCCATATTTTACGCTAAAGTTGGGATTCTAATGAAAGGATGTCTTGGCTCTACAACCCAAGCTTTTAGCTATTACACCATGTTGTACCCTTAATAAGACTTAAGGTAAAGCTTGTGGCGTATACTTATGCAGGCCTGGACACAATATTATGGGAGCAGGAAGAGTAGCAACAAAATGTGCAACATCTGTCCCATTTACAAGTCACCCTTGTCTGCATTGATGAGCCTTAAGCTTTATTTTTTTCATTTGGCATCTGCCAGGTGTCAAGTACTCAAGACAACTCCTGCACTCAACATGCCTGAGGCCTAGGGCTGGGCTGGGTTGGCCAAAACAGCTGGGGACTGGCCCTGCAGCACCCTCTCCTATGTGGCTCACAGGTTAGGCACAAATTGCTTCCAGGCAAGCATCCCAGAGCCCAGGTGGCTCTGCAAGGCTTCTTAGAGCTAGCAGCAGCAGCAGCTTCTCTAGTTCATGAATTCCTTATGGAAATCATCAGTGCTTGGCTTGCTTCTAAATCAGTCATCTGTAAGTCACCCGTGCTGTTAACTGTAGGTGTATAAGGACGATACAACGACTCCTCAGGGACCTCCTACAGAGTGGGTTTCAGCTTTTCAATATGGTATGGAGGTAGATCTGAATAGCGCCATCATTGGCCACATGATGAGTTGTACTATCTGGCATCTTGTCTTAATGGGTGTGCCTGGATTCCTATAGGAAGAGAAGTCCCACCCCCAGGTGATGGGTGTTCCTGAATCACTAGAGACAGGGGTGGGCACTTGGCCTATAGGTTACTGAAACTGTCATTCAAGTGCCTGGAACTGGGAGCTTCCTGTGACCCTGCCCCCTGACAGGGTCAGATCAGCCCAGGTGCCATCATGCCGTGCCCCATGTCGCCTTCTCTATGTCCGGTGTCCTGTGTCCTGGCTCATCTCCGGTCACCATGGTGTCCCACTTCAGCTCTCCATTGGAGCTGAATTGGTTGGTTGGTGTTGTTTTTGTTCTTTGTTTTGAAAGACTAGGACGACTCCATCTTGAAACTGTAACCATCTTGTTGTTTGTGTTAAGCTAAGAATAAACCAACGGGCCATAAAAACCCATTTCCCAGATGGCCCAACCGGTTTAGGAACGTTCCAGATACTTTGACCACCCTGGAATGTCGTCAGACCAATTTTAGAGAACCCTTGGCCCCGAGCCAATCAGATTTGTCTTCACACCCCAACCCTGCACCTGGTTCATGCTAATCAGATTTGTCCTCACACCCCAACCCCGCTTGCACCTGGTTTATGTAACTTTGTGATTTTTTCCCTTTAAATACCCATGTAAAACTCTGCTCGTGGCCTTCCTCCTAACCTCTGCTGCGTTGGAGTGTAGGACGAGGTCCGAGTTACAGCTCGCCTGAATAAAGCCTTGCTTTTGCATTTCGGAACGTCTGGCTCTCGGTGGTCTTCTTGGTGGTCTCCTCGCGACATGGGCATAACAGTTTCCTCTGGCCTATTTCCTGACAGTGTTAAGTGTAGTTGCGGGCTGCAGGCCTTTGTAACCACTGGCTGCCTGCACACTGCTAATGCTCTATTAAAAACTCCAAGACTCGATCCTTCAATATGTGGCTTCTTGGATAATTTACTATATAACATCAAGACAATTTATTTCCTTGATTTCAGATTTTAGACGCTTCTGACATAACTATATTGTGAGGGAAAGATTAAGTCGATGAAAGGAGAGAACAAAGGCAGGACGGTTACCATCACCATGGACCAGAACAGGCTTTAAACAGTGCTATGGGGGGGACTTTGTGTAGTACCAAGCAAGGGGTCCGAGAAACAAGGAGCAGGGAGTGGGGGGGGAGGATTTTATACATTAAAACATAAGATCTTCTTTGGAATGTCTGTCCTGTCCTGTTGGGGATTTATGGTACAAACTGCCCTATTTGAGGTTTTATGGTAGGGTTCCCTTGTGAGGCCAACAGTCCTGCACTTTCAGATAAGGTCAGGGGTGCAGTTTTCCTGGGAGTCGGGGGGGTTCCTGGGAAGGGGGAATGGGAGAGTGTTAATGATTAATGAGGAGCCTTGGGGGCAACATGGAGTTATGAGAACAAAGCAAATTTCTCATCCATTATCAATCCAGTTTATCTACCGATGGGGAACTGGATCTGGCAAATTCATTTTCCTGCAATAACTGAACTAATGAAAAAGACTGATGGAGTTAATGGACATGCAAGTGCATGGGAGATATTAACCATACTGGCTTCAGTTCTAACTGTGCTCATCCAAAGGCTCCAGCAAACCTCTTTGGCTCACTGCCTGCCCCCTGGCCTGGCTGGCTCGCTTTCCTCTTCCAGTCTCTGTTCAGATTCACTATGCCAATCACACACACACACACACACACACACACACACACACACACACACACACACACACACACTGACTGCCTCTAGCAGTTTTTCCTTTATAATTCTTGGTTCAGGCAGAAAACAGTATTGGGAGGAGAACAAACTGCCGGCCACACAGATGGAGGTACATGAAGACATCGGAGGAGGAAGAAGAGCAAAAGAAGAGCAGACTCCTGTTGAACTGATTATATAGGGAAAGGTGGGAGGCAGGCCACAGCAGACGTGGAAGTGATCGCAAAGCCTAGGGAACCTCTCAGTATCTAAGGGGGGGCGGGGCGGATCAGGAAATAACCTTAGCAGATGACGAGGTGACCTCAGCCATGTGATTGACAGTCAGATGATGACAGGTTCCAAGCAGGTGAAGAGGAAGGGGGAGGGGCTGTTCTCCCGAACAGACCTAACATTATTCACCAATGCGTGTATGAAGCTTGGCACCATGCACAACATGAGAATTAATTACAAGTTACAAGATAAGCTTCCTAGTGGAAAGAACATTGTAAAAGATAGTTCAGATGTTCAAGCAGCTTTGAAAGAACCCTCCCACCTACACATGTAGCTTCTGAAGGGCCTATGTGGTTTTGTGTGGCCTAGCCACTTGTAAGATGACTCCGACCCTCTGGCTTGATTCTTCCAATTCCAAAGTGAGCAGGAGAAATTCCTTCTGGGAACTCAGAAGAAGAAGCAGAATCGGAGTTCTTTTGTGGCCTCTGAGCAAACTAGATATAATACCACCCCACCCCACGCACACCTGGCTGTACCCCAGAACCGGGGCACAAGGACTCTACACTGAATTTGGACCATTGAAGTAACAAAGCTCTTTACAAAGTGGAGAGCAGGAAGCACTGAGAATTTAAAACCACCACTGCAAAGGAACCAGGACAACCTCTGCCCTCCTCTCTGCGGCGTGCAATCCTGCTCAATACAGCTTGAATGCTTATTAGAGCTTCGCCTTGTGCCAGGAAGGATGAAAACTCCAGTGGACTAAGAACCCTACCCAGAGACACGGCTCTGTCCCTGTTAGGGGTAGGAAAACTTCCATGGGCCACATGTTTATTCACAAATACCTTCCTTCATGGGCTGGGAAGATGGCTTAGCAGGAAAGGGCTCCCATGAAGCCCTGGGTTCGATTCCTCAGTGCCACATAAACAGAAAAGGCCAGAAGTAGAGCTGTGGCTCAAGTGGCAGAGTGCTAGCCTTGAGCAAAAAGAAGCCAGGGAACAGTGCTCAGGCCCTGAGTCCAAGCCCCAGGACTGGCCAAATAAATAAATAAAACATAAATACCTTCCTTCACCCCATAAGATGATACTGTTAGGTATCATAGGATCAAATCCTAGCATCCAGAAAGCAGCAGGTCAGGGAATAACATAGAAAGGGCCAAGCTAAGAGCCGCCATGATACACTTTCAGTCATCTGTTTCCTCCTGTGAGAACCAGGGAAAAGTGTAGTCCTCCTCCCCGACCCCTAACTCCTAGTAACAATAGGGCTTGTAAAATTTCACTGTTTTAGAGTTACTCTTAGATTCTATTACTCCATTTTGGTGACTCCATGTTAGAGGGCTGCACCCCCACCTATGAGACTAGTTCCTCATAGTTTGACATTTAATAATATATGTAGCCCTTGTTCCTTTCTGTATCCAGGTAGCATCCATAGTAACGGATTGTGAAAATGATAATACTAATAAAGTATAGAAATAATCATAGTAGTAGTTATGGAAATGCCATGGTACCTGTCAGGTTGTTTCATATCTGATTGCTTACAGGATTGTTTTAGCCTGCTCCTGCTTGGTAACAATTGTTAAAAATGAAGTTGATATTAAGTCAGCCTGACCACAAAATTCTGCATCTGTAAACAGCTTGCTTAACCCGTTTGTGACTTTCTTTGACCCACCTGCATTGACCCTCTGCATGTACTACGTGACCATCTGCTGTAGAATGCGGAGCTTAAAGAAATCCAACCCTACTGAGGCTCAGTGCTGTTCTTTGCCATCCTAGTGGTGGAGAGCAGATACTGTGCACAGCTAAATAAAGAGTCCTAGCCTGATTGACTAAGTGCTAGTGACTTTACTGTCCTGAGTTCGAGTCCTGGTTGACCAGGATAGTACACTCCAACTAGGCTGCACATCCCCACTTTTCTTCCCTACATCCCCAAAATGCATCTAACCTATTATGAATACATCAAGGGATTCATCCATTGGTTGGGTCCAAGCCTCTTAGATCTAACTGACTCTGGAAAAACCATTGCAGACCTGCCCAGAGGAGTGCTTTGCTAATTTCCTGAGCATTTCTTTATCCAATCAAATTGACAATCAAATTTAACTCCACAGTGTTTTGATCTTCATTCAACCTTCTTTCTCACTTAGCCTAAGGGTTTACCACTTCAGAGTGAGCTGGTAGTTAACAAAGTGTCCACTAGAGGGCACCAAGAGGCTACAGCTAAAGGAAAGTTGAAGAAAAACCATTTTTCCAAACTTAAATGGGAAGATAAAATCTGAGAGGCACAAGCTGTCCAGCTTCCCACAACAAGGTCATGGTAACTGCTAGAAGCATCATCTGGGCTTCCATGCAACATCTGTGCTGCCTTTCCTCATGATTTAATTTTGTTTTCTTTAAAACACAAGTAGCAGAAGACAGTATACTGACATTGACCTAGCATCATCTTATCTAGCCAATTGCTGTGTGCAGTGACCTGAGCCCCGGAGATTCTAGGCTTTGTCTCTGGGACAGCTGTCCTAGACCTTCACGTTTCTCCTTTGCCAATGGCTGTAGCTCCCATGCTCAGGAGTGGGAGAGAAACAGAGAGAAGGCACTCCATGTGGGAAATGGTCACAGGACTGTCTCAAGCTCAGAGCCCCCTGGGAAGAGGGAGCCTGCTACAGGAAGTTGACGCCATTGCCCTAGGGTCTAACTCCACTTTGTCCTTCTCCTTTACCTTCTCTTTCTTCTGGGTTTCCCTTTCTGCTCCCTTTCCCTCTAGTCCTACCAAGTTAACTGTGGACTCTGGACGTACAGGATCATCTTGTGACAAAAGCCAAAATTACTCTTCAGTGCCTCTTATTGTGACCAGATGCCACCAAGCTTCTGGGTTAATGACCAATGGGGTAATGCCCTTTGAGGAGGACCACTTAATTACATATGCCTCTACCTGTGCCCACAATGCCTCTACTTAAACCTGAGCTTATATCAGTACCCCCAAGACCATCTTGGGAGTCCTTTGTCTATCTTTTTGATATGGCCATAGTCTATTAATCCCACCCTTCAACATGAAGGGGCTCTTTAATTCATGTATTGAAACAGAGTTTGGTCCTAAAACTCTGGATTCATTAGTAAGAATCTGCTTTTGTGCTGTTTTTAGTTCATCTTTCTCTCACTAGTGAGATTTGACCATATTTGTGTACTAGAAGTGAAAGCCCCCCAGCAAGCACATGTAAAGCCATCTTGCAATAAGCTGACATTTTGACAAAACTCAGGGCTAGGCAGGGCAGATAACCACCCCCAAGGCTAGGCAGGGCAGATAACCACCCCCAAGGCTAGGCAGGGCAGGTAACCGCCCTCAAGGCTAGGCAGGACAGGTAACCGCCCTCAAGGCTAGGCAGGGTAGATAACCACTCTCAGGGCTAGGCAGACAACCACCCATGATTACTGGAAAAACCGCAAATTCCCTTTAAGGAAAGGACCAATTAGAACCCTGTAACTATGCTTCTTGCTTCTGTAAACCGCTTCTGCAAACCCCTTAAAAACCCCCCACAAATCGAGCCTCGGCGCGCCATCTCCCTGCGAGGACTTGGACGCCCGGGTACCCGCAACCCTCAATAAACCTCTTGCTGTTGCATCCATCGCGTGTCTCGCTGATCCTTGGAAAGGGGTCTCCCTAGGAAAAGACCACCCAAAACTCGGGGGTCTTTCAGTTGGGGGCTCGTCCGGGATAGGAGACCCCCACCCAGGGACCACCGACCCACCGACGGGAGGTAAGCTGGCCAGCGATCGCACTTGTCTGTGTCTCTGTTTCTGTGTTCTGCGCTTGCGTTTGCATTTGTACTAGTTAGCTAACTAGATTTGTATTTGGCGGCTCTGTGGAGGAGCTGACGAGCTCGCACTCCCGACCGCAGCCCTGGGAGACGTCCCAGTGGTGTTTGGGGGCCAAGCTGGCCCATTTGTTATCCGTAGCCTGGAAAAGAGTCAGTCCATTCGGGGCTGCCCCGCTAACCGAGGGCTACGTGATTTGTTAGGGAGACGAGAGATCCGGACTCTCACAGTTACAGTCTCCATTTGAAGTTTTGTTTTCGGTACCGAAGCCGCGCCGCGAAAGTCTGTCTTGGTCTTGTCTCCCTGCTGTTCGTTTTGTCTGTCCTAGGACTCTGTATATCTCTTTTGTGTCAAACCTGCATTACCTGTTTTGTTACCTTGTCCTGTGTTGGCGCCGAAATTAGTAGATTGTTTATGGCATATTAATTCCTTTATGCGTTTTTTTGAGGTCTGTGTGTAACTGTGTCTAACCTCCCTCCACGCTGGCGGGAGAAATTCCTCCTAGGCATGGGGACTAAGCTAAGAAAGTGGCAAACAGAAGACTTCCAGAGGTGACTCCTTCTCTTTCTCTCCCTACCTTTTCTTAGCAGCGTTGCTTCTCCAGATTTGTCAAACTGCTTTTACTCTCGCCACTTTTGTATGTTTGTCTGGTTTATGTAAAATGCTCTGAGAAGTCTAAATGATGTGTTTAATTGGACTTTGATGTAAAAGAGAAAGTGAAATTGAAAGCAGAAGGGCCTAGGATGAGAGTGAGTATAGATGAGACTAGGTCTGGTGGTAAATTAGAAAAGAAAGTAATAGTAAATCCAATTACATACTAGAAAAGATTATGTTGTAAAAAATTTTTGTCTGGTCTGGACTGTTCTTCCCTGTTTTTGTATCTCCTGACTGTGACGGACGTAATAGGACATATTCCCTCTACCCCCTTGGATTTATATTCAGCTCATTTGAAAGATGTACAGGCGACAGCTCACAATCAGAGTGTGAGTGTCCGCAAAAAGAACTCTGGGTGACCCCCACCCAGCCTTCTTCAGCAGAAAATTATTTGGTGTGCTAAAATGTTTTGCTAAAATTATCAAGCCCTGGAAAATGAGGCTGGAGAATGCTAAAATCATTTGTTAAAAGCTTTGTCTTAAAATTTGGGAGTTACAGGAGTAAGATTGGCAAGAATACCTCCTGCCACTGGAAAATGTACGGCCGATGTTAATTTTGCGCGCTTTAAGATCTTTTAAATGTGTGTGTGTGTGTGTGTGCATGTGTGAGTGTGAACATGTACAAGACTGTTAGCATGATGTAAAATTGAGTGAGTTTAAGTTTAAATTCAAATGGACATTAAGTTTGGGCATTACCAAATGCTTTAAAGGATTATTGCATTATTTTAAAGAGGAACTGTAGTTAAAGAAAATGTTTCATTAATTAAAAAAAAAATTAAGGTTAAGTGTCAGAAATTTTGATGTAAAGGTTTATCACTGTTAAAAAAAAAAAAAAAAAAAAAGAGAAAATTGCCTGGGTTTCTAAAAAGAAAAAAAATGGGCCTGTATGCCTATCCACAGGAGTGAGGGGTGGTCTGGCAACAGTACAGCTTAGCCAGCCCACGTGGTGGCACAGGCCCTGGAGGGAATCCACGTGGTGGGACAGCCAAAAGGGGGTGTCCTTGCATGGTGGAAGAGAAGTGGGGCCGGCACCAAGACAGTTCATCAAGCTCTGAGGAGTAGGATGAAAGGATGAAAATAGGCTGTTTGGCAGGACAGGCCATGGAGGCCTCTCTTTTGACTCTTTTGTTTTCAGGTGAACTTTGGAAACCTGGTGGTAAAAATGAATGATTTGGCTGGAATTTTTAAAACTACCCCTTGAAGTACTAAGAATTAAAAAAGTTTTTTAATGGTTAAAAAGTATATTTATCTGATGTAATTTGATTCCTGTGCTATTTTGTAATTCGGATGTATTGAAAAAGCAAAGATGCTGAGACTGGATTTCATGTGTTTGTAATTTTGGTGACTGTTTTAACTTTTGTTACAATTGTTTTGGATATCAGTTTAATGATTCAGGTACTGAATTTTATGTAATGTAATAGTAAGACTCGTAACTATCTTAAGTTACACATAATGAGGCAAGTATAAAAGTAAACTCTCATTAACTCTCTGTATGTAGAAGGAAATGGCAAAAATGGGCTATCTCACTACTTTATTGGAAAGCTGAATGAATAAGTATTTCTAATTTTGTAATTGTAATTCTAGCATTAAGGAAAAAATTGTCATTTGAGTCCAAAGGTCTTCATGCCATGTGGTAACTGGGACTAAAGAAAAAGAAAAAAAAAAGGCTCTTTTAAAACGGGCAGCCCAAAGGCAAAGGGCAGTACCGGTTTCAGAATGCCTCTAAGCTTCAGAGTTTTTCCAACACAGATAAGAGCTAAAGTGTTAGTGTTAAACAGAGGTTAGTAAAAGACCTTGCAAATCAAGAATGCATTTCTAGATAAGAAATCTGGAAGTAAAATTGTCCTAAATGATTATTGCAAAGTGAAAAAAAGAAAAAAAAAAAAGGAGAATTATAGCTACCAAAATGTTTAATTGCCATTCCAGTTTCTTTGTAGGTTTTTTGTAACAGTTTCCAGCAGGCCCACAGAGAAGGACAAATGAGTTCTACAAGTTTGTCAAGATCTAACATTGGCCCTTAATAAGTTCCAGGTAAGAGCATGCTTAAAAACTATTTCTGTGTGGACCACCTTGTTGCTTTTAATTGGAGTAAAGTGGCCTCTTGTAAGACTCATTGATCTGAAATCTGCTGTTCGAAGCCAGTCCGGGCAGAAAAAGGTCCCTGTGGGAGTCTTCTTGTCCAGCTGACCAGCAGAAGTGCTGGAAATAGTCATGAGTTGCTTTGAGGCTCAAAGTGGTAGGGTGCTAGACTTGAGCTGGAGAGCTGAGGGACAGCACTCAGGCCCTGAGTCCAAGTCCAGTGATGGACCAAGAGAAATGACAAAGGTGCATTTATACCAGCATGGAAAAGTTACTCCTGGGACAGAGTGATTGCACATCCAGAGGCAGTAAGCCACTGCTTGGATGACAGAGAGCGTGTCAGATCCTAGAGTCACTGCTGTTTGGCCTTTCAAAAGTTAATCAGAGCCGGGAGGTCCTAGAAGAATAGTTCGTAAGCATGCCTTTTATTGCCCATGTCTATCTACTTTGTAACTGGACAGGAACTTACCAGTCATCTGTGGTGGTGGGTAGTAAAGCTAAGTTTGTTACATGGGGGATAGTTTAAAAATCCCAACCCACTGCATCTGCTCAAAGCCCTAAGTGGCAGTGAATTTTGAGCTGATACAGCTGTTCAGGAAAGAAAGCTTGTAGACCTGAGATCGTGTCCTTATTGAGATCTGTTAATGGCCTGCAAAGGTACTTTAGGCACTGTTAGGTCATCAGAGGTCAGTTCCCCAGCCAGTCAGGAAAATGCTTTTGCAAACTAAGATGTTAGAAGGCTACACTGCGGTAGCTCAAAAAGAAGTCTGTGTAGTTGTTAAAAGTTAAATGGTAAAGATAATTTCCAGTTTGGAGTAAAGCTCCTACTGGACATCTGACCCTGCAGCCCCTTGGTAAAATAGACTAAGGTTATAGGTTCCTGGCTAGGTAAGGCCAACGCCCCTGAGTCAGCCTGAAGAAGTTACAGAAGATGGATGATCTTCGCCCATCAGCCCCCCTTTTAGGACCAAGGGACCAAAGTTGTTTTTGGGAAAATAAGACAGGATAAATTAGGGGCATGGAAAACAAAACCTAGCCTTATTGGAAATATTTGATTTAAACTTATTGCCCTGGCGAAATGACCCAAGGGCCATTGATTGCCTAAAGCCGTCTTGACATTCAGTGATGTGCCAGCCTACAAAATCTAGTGTGCTTAAAAAGGAATCAGGAAAATACAAGGAAATTTGACTAAAGTTATGCCTCAGGTTAACTTAGGTTAAGCTTCTCTAACCAGTCTATGGAGAAAGTTGCAGGTAACCCAGAAGGTGTGACATTCTACTGGAACCGCTGGAAGCCACTACTGCCTGATACCACCATGACCCCTACCCATTGCATTTGAGTGAGGATCAAGGAGAGTCTAACAGTCATCTGGAAGAATCTACATTTTCACCCTGTGTAGCCCTATCTTGGTAAAACAAATGGGACTCTTATCATGAGCAGCTGATTTCTGCTGGAAAGTGCTTTAGATCTGCTGAAACTAAAAATTTTTGGGGGACATTCTTGAGTTGACTGGAGATAGCTAGCTCTATTAAGAAAATTGGATATTGTAAGAAATTTTCAAGCAGACTGGCCTGCTGCTAAAATCAAAGCATGTATGACAGGCTGGAGAGTCACTTCCAGGCAATGCCTGGAGTGGGAGTATTAAAATGTGTCCAGATGAATTAGGGTGTGACCTCAGAAGAAAGGGAGGTAACTGCCATCAGGTGTGCCAGATACCAAGGTAACTGGACAGAGATTTAAACTGTCTGGGGGCATCTTCATGGAGCCCTCCTGAGGGTGGATCTTACAGATGCCACTGGCCAACCTTAGGCACTTAAAGGCACTGGAATCAGGAAAAATCCACTCTAAAATAGTAACTCATGATAGTTGGCTCTGGTCTGGCTTTTTAGGAGCAACAGTCCCCATCAGGCTGACCTTTGCCCCACCTTTGTTTTCCCCAACAGCCTGTGGGTAGAGTCACAGTAAATTGCCTTGATGTAGCTGAGATAAACTAGATTCTACAAACCAGAGGAAGAGAAAATGTAGACAGTTTAAAACTCTAGCAGCAAAGAAGCCCCAGAAACTGTAAAGAGGAAAGTTAGTATAGTAAGCCTTGGAGAATAAGAAAGGGATTTAAAAAGTCAAGTGTTACAGAACGTTCCAGTAAGTCGCTGATGGCATGAGGAAGTAAAAGATGATGTGAGTGGGGATATGTTAAATTTAACTTTAGAGAGAAAATTGGGAAAACAAAAAGTTTCCTTTAGATTAAAAGGTTTTGGCATGTTAAAAGTGAGAAAGACAATCCCTAGAAAGTGAGTATGTGACATATGGTATCAGTATGTCTTAGAATTAAAGCATATGAGTAAAGTTGGTATGTAATCAAATTGGCTATAATATAAATAGGGTCAGAATTGGGACTTCGGTGTAAAACTATGTTAGTCTGTACCTGCATCTGCAGGGCTAAGGGAATTGGGTGATGTCATCTAAATGTTAACCAGAAAGATCTCATGTATCTTTAACCACTTGATTCCCTTGCCAAAATGGTTTTGTATGTAAAGCCTGGATTTGCTCATGTGTAGCCTTAGGATCAGATTTGGGATCCCCTCCCATAATTCCTAGCTTGCAATTGCATTTATTATGAGCTTTTACCCCCCTCAGAGCCCTATAGCAGGTCCACCAAGAGATCTGGCCCAAGGTAAGGGCCCTTTATGAGACTGGACCTCCTCCTGAGCCACACCCGCTACCAACTGAGTAAAGCGCCACCCACAAGCAAACCTGGATGACTGGAGCCTGTGGACTCATTCGCAGTGAGAGAGAACATTCTATCCTGGCGGCACAACAGAGGCTGTGTACCAAAAGATGGACTTGGCTAACTTTACCTTGCTAGGCCTGATATATATGGTTGGTGCTTCCGTAGCTAGGGAGAGAGCCTAGACACTCATAAACCCTACCTATGGGTAGTCTGGTGGCTTGGGGATGAGCTACTGTAAATCCCCTGGCCACTATTATTATTCCTACTAGAGTCATGAGAGCAAGGCCCCACCGTAAAAAACTTTGAGTTGTGACCAGACCCTTGTGTGTGATTATTCTTGTCCTGATTATAGGACCCTGTATTAATAAGTTAGCTGCTTTTTGTTAAGGATAGGACGTCTGTTACACATGCCCTAGTGCTTACTCAACAATACCACCAATTAAGGCAGTATGAGCCTGAGACCGCCCGAACAACAGCTCTCCCAGTTAAATAAAAGATTTTATTCAGTTCAAAGAAAAAGGGGGAAATGAAAGCCCCCCAGCAAGCACATGTAAAGCCATCTTGCAATAAGCTGACATTTTGACAAAACTCAGGGCTAGGCAGGGCAGATAACCACCCCCAAGGCTAGGCAGGGCAGATAACCACCCCCAAGGCTAGGCAGGGCAGGTAACCGCCCTCAAGGCTAGGCAGGACAGGTAACCGCCCTCAAGGCTAGGCAGGGTAGATAACCACTCTCAGGGCTAGGCAGACAACCACCCATGATTACTGGAAAAACCGCAAATTCCCTTTAAGGAAAGGACCAATTAGAACCCTGTAACTATGCTTCTTGCTTCTGTAAACCGCTTCTGCAAACCCCTTAAAAACCCCCCACAAATCGAGCCTCGGCGCGCCATCTCCCTGCGAGGACTTGGACGCCCGGGTACCCGCAACCCTCAATAAACCTCTTGCTGTTGCATCCATCGCGTGTCTCGCTGATCCTTGGAAAGGGGTCTCCCTAGGAAAAGACCACCCAAAACTCGGGGGTCTTTCAGAAGTTCATGAATTTCTTTTTCTGCTATTCCAGTTTCCTCTTGGATTTTTGGTCATTCCTGACTTCTCTTCTTTCTTTCTCTCCTTTCTTTCCTTCTTCCTTCCTTCCTTCCTTCCTTCCTTCCTTCCTTCCTTCCTTCCTTCCTTCCTTCCTTCCTTCCTTTTCTTTTTTAGTCAGTCTTGGGGTTTGAACTTAGGGCCTGGAAACTGTCCCTGAGCTTCTTTTGTGCAAGACTAGTGCTCTGTTACTTGAGCCATGGCACCACTTTCAGCTTTTTCGTAAATGTGGTACTGTGTGATCAAACTTAGGGTTTCATGAATGCTAGGCAAGCCATCTACCAGTAAGCCAATCTCCCAGCCATCTATCTGTCTGTTTTTCTTCTTTCTTTCTTTCTCTCTGTCTTGCTTTCCTTCCTTCTTTCTTCTTAATTTTTTCCAGTCCTGGGGCTTGAACTCTGAGCCTGGACACTGTCCGTGAGCCTTTTTTGCTCAAGGCTAGTGCTCTAGCATTTAAGCCACAGTGCCACTTTCAGCTTTTTTTGAGGAGTTTATTGGAGATGAGTCTCACAGACTTTCTTGCCTGGGCTGGCTTTGAATTATGATCATTAGATCTCAGCCTCCTGAGTAGATAGGATAACAGATGTGTGCCACCGGCACCCAGCCTTCCTGATTTCTATTAGCTTTTATGCCATTAGGAAATTAGATTCTTGCTGTAAAATGAAACTGCTACAGCCTTCCCAGTTTGACTTTACTTTTTTTTTTTTTTTTTTGGCCAGTCCTAGGCGGTGAACTCAGGGCCTGAGCACTGTCCCTGGCTTCTTTTTGCTCAAGGCTAGCACTCTGCCACTTGAGCCACAGTGCCACTTCCGGCCGTTTTCTGTATATGTGGTGCTGGGGAATTGAACCCAGGGCCTCATGTATACGAGGCAAGCACTCTTGCCACTAGGCCCATATCCCCAGGCCTGACTTTACTTTTTCACCCTGATCATGGTGAGTTTTGCTGTACATACTTTTGTGTTGCAGTTATGGTTTTATCATCAAGTGTTTCAATATTTTTCTTCATGGCTTCCAGAACTTTTTCTCTTTTTAAATGTATGTTGAAAGAAGAAAGTAAGGAAGAGCTTTAGTAAACGTGTAAACCAGTAATAGTGCTTATTATCATTAGCAAGTACTATGTATTGCACACGATTATATATGCCATATGCTTTTGTATGGCAGGCACTACAGTGGCTTTATTTACACCAGCATCACAGCAACAGATAAGTAAAATATCAGGCTATGATACAACAAACAACTGATGTCAATACCAACACTGGATATATTTTGTGTTCTTACGTTATTTTAGCTGGACAGTTAATAATATTAATTAAGAACACAGAATGCCCAGAGCCTTAAATCAAGGGCTTCAAGTCTTTGAGGTGATGACAGTCTAGTTGAAGACCAGATGCACTAATGTACACACCTGTATACATGAAACCAACTCCAACAGAACACACGAAGCACAAATATTACATACTTGAAGCCAAACCTAAAATGAAAATGCTTTCCTCACTATTCTGGATTTTTGAGATGGAAAAGACTGTTGCGTGATTTGTGAATTTTCCAGTAAAAGAATTTCTTTTAAATTTCAAGAACCTTCATATAATAGTTGTATATATCCACATATAGTCAGTCAATGATTAGAACTAAAATGTCCCTTGCAAGAATCTTAACTTCCACCAGGGGGCACCATGCACACACATTTTTTTAAAAACAATGTCGACCCCCCCACTGAACAGTACTTAGATGTGGTAATTATAATTCACTTATCTTGATGACAGCACTCTGCATCAGTAATGTAGAGACATCAATGGAGTCCAAGAGACACATGGGCTCCAGTATGGAAAGTCTTGGTTTCAGCTCAGCTTCTGAGTGATGGCTCAATGATGACGGTGACCACCCTTTATGCCAAGTAGCTAGAGCATGTGTTTCGTCTCACAAGCTGTATCTCCCATGCTTCTCTGATAGTTTAGAACGAAGCCACTTCATCCTCCCTGAATGGCTGCCCTGTGTCTGTGCAGATCTCTCCTCCCTGCCACGTCCCAACATACTCCCTCTCTCTCCATCAGGAGGTAGAGAGCAAGAAGCCCCAATTGTGGAACAACAGACAGGGGAATCAGGGCATAAGCCTTGGGAAGATGGGGCCACTTACTCCAAGCAGTTAGCAATAATGAATGTTGGGTGCCTGTTTGGAGACAAGGTGATTGAAAGTGGCCCACAATGGTTTCTTCTCTATAAATATCCTCCAAGTAAAATAAAAATCTAGATCTGCATTGTTCAACACAAGATTACTTACTTGGCCCTAGTGGTTTGCTAAACGCTTGAAATGTGACTGGCTTGAGTTGAGGCATGCTCTAAGGGAAAAATTCATACCAGTTTTTTTTTTCTTATTGTTTGTTTTTTGTCAGTCATGGGGCTTGAACTCAGAGCTCAAACACTGTCCTTGAGCAAAGAAGCTCAAGATACAGGTTGTACCGTCCCATACATGGGTGGGCTTTTCTTTTTCTCATTGTGTTGCAGCTTGAATCCAGAACCTTGAGCACGCTAAACAAAAGATCCACTGCTGAACTACTTTTTTGCTCAAGGCTACCACTTCACTACTTCAGCCACAGTTCCATTTCTGGCTTTCCTGGTGCGGGTTAAACAGAGATAAGAGTCTCCTGTACTTTCTGGTCTGGGCTGGTCTTAAACCATGATCTTCAGATCTTAGCCCCCTGAGTAGCTAGGCTTATAGACAGGAGCCTATAAGCTCAGGAGGCAGGCTCTCCAGATTCTTATCTCTGATTAACTACCAAAGAGCAAGAGCTGGTGGTGTGGCTCAAGGGGTAGAATCTTAGCCAATGAGAATGTGACGCCCTGGGTTCAAGCTCAGATACCAGCACAAAACAAAGGGAAAATACACACACACACACACACACACACACACACACACACACACACACACATACACACACGATTCTAACTTCCCTAAAAGAATTGATAAGTGTATATAAATACATGCAACAACAGATGTCTAAGATAGAATCTTAGAGAAGAGGGGAGAGAGTGAGAGAGAGACAGAGAGAGAGAGACAGAGAGAGAGTACCACAGAGAGAGTACCACAGAGAGAGAATGTGTAGAAATACACAGAAAAGGTTTTATGAGCCGAACTGCTCCAGGTGGCGGCTTTGGGAAGAAGAGATGTTCTTTTCCTTGGGGGAACAGGATGTTTGTTTGTACATCATTGTGGTTTTCCAAGTGTGGGGAGAGGATGAGCGGCCCAGGAAGCCTGGGGTGAGCCTGGCCTTTCAGCCAGGAAGTGGGGTAGGGTGGGGTAGGAGAGGGGTTTCTTTAGCAAGGGCCCCAGGGTGTGGTCTTGATCCTTCCAGGAAGCCCCAGCCCGGTCTCTGGCCCCTCACCTGGCAGCAACTCCTGCTGAGACTGCTCTCCCTGGGCTGCCTCATGCTGTAGGAGCGCAGACTGGGGACCAGGGCTTTCCAGATGGGCTTGGCCTGCTGCAGAGCCCGAGCCATGAGGTCACCCGGCACAGCTGCGAACTATTTCAAGGGAACAGGTGGTGGCTGTGGCTTCTTCCAGGCTTGGCGCTGGCTGGGAGAGGCCTCCTCCAAGGGCGTCCTGGTGCTCCAAGCTCAGCCACCGAAGCCTCCGTGGCTGGGAAAAGGAAGCCCAGGGGAACGAGGCTTCCTCGGGCATCTGCAGAAGCTCCTTCGCTGCATGTTCAACCCACCAGCAGGTGACTGAGGGCAAGGCTCTGCCTGAGCTGTGCCGGGTCCAGGCCCAGGGAATCACAGCTCTCTAGGAGGAGCCAGACATGCGCAATTGCAATGCTCACTGGTGATTCCCACATGAAGCCCAAGTTGAGAGCTGTCCCCCTAACGTTGACAACCACAGTGGCTGACCAGCAGCATTCTCTGGAAGCTTGTTGGAAAGGGTGGAGCCTCAGATCCTACCACCATCACCCTGAGCAATGAGAACGTGCACTCCAACAAGATTCCTCCGCATGCTGGTCTGCTAAGGATTAAACACACCGGCTCTGGGCATCCACACGAGGGGGCAAATGCTAATGAAGCTCCTGGCTTCTCCCAGGTGCAACAAAACCTTTCCTCCTGCTAGGAATGTGGCTTAGTGGCAGAGTGCTTGAAGCCCTGGGTTCAATTCCTCAGTACCACATAAACAGAAAAGGCCGGAAATGGTGCTGTGGCTCAAGTAGTAGAGTGCTAGCCTTGAACACAGAAAGGCTCAGGAACAGAGCCTAGGCCCTGAGTTCATACCCTAAGATTGGTGAAAAAACAAAAACAAAACGAAAAAACAAAGTTTTCTCTTGAACTGTTATGATAACTAAGATTGGAACACCTGGTCTAAGGCATTCATTAACTATGAGCTCCAATTTGGTTAGGATTGGTACTGTTTGTAATCCTGAAACACAACCTGCTCAGTTGGCCAGCCCCCTCTTAAGAGCTGTGTTGGTCATGGTTCTTATCCAGAACAGCTCTCTCTCCACACAACTCTGCCAGTGTTGAATCTCTGTCTCTGTCTCTGTCTGTCTGTCTGTCTGTCTCTCTCTCTTTCTCTCTGGGCCTCAGACATGAGGGTCTATCTCTATTTCAGAGTTATTTTTCTGAAATCATGTGATTCTTCCATCGTTAGGAAAAGAAAACAATAAAAGGGTGTGGGTTTTCTTATTGCTGTGGAAGCTATAAAGGCAAAATGGTTCTGTGCCAGCTGGAGAAGAGAAGGGCTTGAGGTAGGGGTTTGCCAAATCCCTGCCTCCCAGGCTTTTTTGATAACAGTTCAGTTCTAGACAAATACTCTGAGGAGCTGTGTGGAGATGGCCCTGTGAGTTCTGGGAAAGGATCCATTGATAATGACGAGTACTAGACAATATTAAGTGATGTTGTGTCTTCGAGGGTAGCACAGCTGCTTCTAACAATGGTACTTTTTAAAAAGTCCTCTTTATTTGTTTATCAGACATGTTCTAAGTGTCAGACATTGCACCTAATTTCAGCATGGAAATCACCCTTCACGTCTAGTGTGAACCCTCTCTTTTATAGGTGCGAAGCAGCCTCAGAGATGTTTGGGTCTGTGGTAAATAGCTGCAGAGTGACAGAATTGTGATTCATACAGAGGTTTGTCCTGATGTTACACCCCACTCCAGCCATTCTGTCACCAGCCACGCCCAGCCCAGGAGGAGGGCATGGCATCAGGGCTAGAGCCCTTTCTAAAGACAGGATTGCTTGCTATTCTTTTTGTTTTCTTCTTCTTAGTACTGAGAGAGGCACCATTTCTCTAAGTTATTCTGTCCGTCCCTCTATCCTCAAGACAGGCACGCGGTGAACTGCAGGTTTGTGTTCACAAGTTATAAGAGTTTAAAGTCATCTCCCTTACTCTCTTTCACCTTTCCTTTGAAAATACATCTACTGAAGATGTCAGAAAATACACAAGTGAGGGAAGAGGGGGAGAGAGAGAGAGAGAGAAAGAGAGAGAGAGAGCGCTCAAGTCTCAAGGGATTGCAACAGGAAAAATAAATCCTGGATGTTGGGAAGCAGAAACATACTTAGAAGTTTTAATGATCATTTTAGATGAATGCTGGGATCACACCTGTAATCCTAGCTACTCAGGAGGCTGAGATCTGAGGATAGTGGTTCAAAGGTAGCCTGTGGAATCTTATCTTCAATTAGTCACCTAAAAGCAGAAAGTGTTTCAAGTGGTACAGCACTAGCCTTAAACAACAACAACAAAAAGCTCAGGGGACATTGCCTAGGCCTGAGTTCAAGCCCCTGGACCAGAACAAAAAAAAAAAAGAAAGAAAGAAAAAAGAAAACCTACAGGGCTGGGGATATGGCCTAGGGGCAAGAGTGCCTGCCTCATATACATGAGGCCCTGGGTTCGATTCCCCAGCACCACATATACAGAAAATGGCCAGAAGTGGCACTGTGGCTCAAGTGGCAGAGTGCTAGCCTTGAGCAAAAAGAAGCCAGGGACAGTGCTCAGGCCCTGAGTCCAAGCCCCAGGACTGGCAAAAAAAAAAAAAAAAAAGAAAGAAAACCTAAAACTATGACAGTTAAAGCCAAGGAAACAGTACAAGGAAAGAAATAAAGGCAATGTATCTCTGTGCCCTTTTTAGAATTAAATTTATTATTTATAAATTATAACTAAATGAATTGTAAATAAATAGCCATGTGTGCCTGGTAGCTACCATATTAAACAGCTCAGATAAAGAATAGCCTGTCTAGCATCATGTAATATTCAACTTTCCTTTTTCTTTTGCCAGTCCTGGGGCTTGAACTCAGGGCCTGGGCACTGTCCTTGAGCTTCTTTTGCTCAAGGCTAGCACTCTACCACTTGAGCCACTTTTTTTCTGTTTATGTGGTACTGAGGAATTGAACCCAGGGCTTCATGCATGCAAGACAAACACTCAACCACTAAGCCACATTCCCAGCTGAAATATTCAACTTTAGACAACACAGACCTAAGGAGTAAATCCCCAATGGGCTGGTAAAGAGGGAGAGAGAAGAGAGTTAAATGAGCCACTTGTAAGCCATAGCTTAGAAAGCCTCTCCACACTTTGAATCTTTTACCTAACTACAGCTTGGGATTTAATTAAATTTCCCCTCATTAATAGATCCACATTCTCAGATGCATTTTGTTTTTAAAATGCAGTGTGTTTTTAATTCACTGTCACATATAATCAGAACTATATCTAATTACAGACCATCTCCATCAACCCCAAAACAAACTTCATTTCTGTTATGCTTCTGTTATGTCACCCACATCTGTTCCTGCCACCCCTTGAAAACCACTAACTGGCTTTCTGTCTCTACAGGCTTGTCTATTCTAGATATTGAATGGGGTTGGAACTATACAGTACATCATCTTGTGTTTCCAGTTTCTTGTACTTTTAGCGTAACATTTTCAAGATTCTTCCATATTGGATCACATCACCAATACCTCACTTGTTTCTGTGGCTGAATAATATTACATTAGATGGCTTTATTGCATTTTTAATTTGTCATTGATTGATAGATGTTTGGGTTTTTCAGCTTTTCAGCTATAATTAATAGTGGTGCTATAAATATCACTGTGAAAATCTTTGTGTGAACATAGGCATACAGTTTTCTTGCTTACATACCTATGTGTGAAATTACTGAGTTAGATGGTAGCACTAAGTTCAATTTTTTTCTTTCCCTTTTTCTTTTTTGTTGCTTGTGTGCCTTGAACTTGGGGCTTGGGCTCTGTCCCTGTGCTCTTTTCTTTAAGGCTAGCACTCTACTACTTTGAATCACAGCACTACTTCAGGTTTTTCTGGTGGTTAATTGAGATAAAAGTCTCATGGCTAGCTGGGAATGTGGCTTAGTCGTAGAGGGCTTGCCTAGCATTCATGAAGCGCTGGGCTGGATTCCTCAGTACTACATAAATAGGAAAAAAAACTGGAAGTTGTGCTGTGGCTTAAGTGGTAGAGCACTAGCCTTGGGCAAAAGAGGCTCAGGAACAGTGCTCAGGACTTGAGTTCAATCCCCAGGACAGGCAAAAAAAACCCAAAGTCATATGCATGGACTTTCCTGCCCAGGCTGGCTTTGAACTCTGATCCTCAGATCTCAGCCTATTAAGCAGTTAGGATTATAGGCATGAGCCACCATTGCCCAGCATCTAAGTTTGAAATTTTTAAACTATATTTTGTATTACCTTTAAGTAGTTGTACACCATTTAAATTTTACTCTTGAGAAACTGACAAGTAATTTTTTTTTTTTTTTTTTTGCCAGTCCTGGGCCTTGGACTCAGGGCCTGAGCACTGTGTGTTCTTTTTGCTCAAGGCTAGCACTCTGCCACTTGAGCCACAGCGCCACTTCTGGCCGTTTTCTGTATATGTGGTGCTGGGGAATTGAACCCAGGGCTTCATGTGTACGAGGCAAGCACTCTTTGACACTAGGCCATATTCCCAGCCCATGACAAGTAATTCTTTAGATCAGCAGTATCATCTCATCTTAAATGAAAACAAAACAAAACAAAAATCTCAGTTTCCTCTTTACCTGAAAATGTTTGACATATAGGAGCTATCTATTCTTAGTTGGATTGAATGGAAGTACATACCCAAATTTCCAAATCTCAGGATAGGAGTATAATTCTGACTCTAATGTTACAATTGTAGCATGTCAGAAAATTTAGTCTGTCTTCTAAGCCAGCCAGGCATTAGGAATCCCAGGGATTAAAAAAAAATTTTTTTTTGGTACTGGGATTGAATTTAAGGCTTCTCAACTTCACATGTTCTAGCCCTTGGACCACACTTTCAGTCCTTTTTGCTTTTAGTTTCCTCTTCACATAGAATCTCCACTTTTATCTTGGCTGGTACACTGATACTTCTGCCCCTTGTCTCTATTTCCCAAAGAACTGGGATTATAGACATGCACCACTATGTCTGGAAGAAGGTTACATTATCAAGTAATGCATAGTCCTGTCACTGAAAAAAAATCACGCAACCAGATCACTAGAATGAATGCTATTTCTTTGTGCTTGGGAGAATTAGTTAAGAATTAGAAGAATTTTAGTTTGGTCTTGAGTGCTAAGTAAGAATCACCAAAGAGGATACATGGTGTAGGAGGCAGATTTCTAGACACAAGGGTTAGAACTATGTAGAAGTGGTCCCTGTTTACAAGAAGACTCCATGGTGTTTATTGTGGGATCCAGATTCTTCTTTTATTATCTTTCCCACACTTGCCATCCTTCTACTGCTCATTCCTGGGCTGCTTAGGGGGCCATGGCTGGGATGGAGCTGTTTGATACAGCATCTTGAGTCACTCCCATTCTCTGGCTGAAACAAGTCTTTCTTGGTGTGAATGCTTGAGCAATTCATGCTAACTCATAACTCAGGTTGCTCACTTTTTTTTTTTTATAGCTGTTGCTCTTTCTGAAGTGAGCAACTATAGTTATGAATTAGTGTGTTCATGGGCTTCTGATGCTTGGAATGAATGAGACTCTGAAAGAACTTTCCTCATATGGTCTTTACCTGGCTTATACCTGATGCCTATAGCCTACCTTTGGAATACAACAGTAATGCATTGTTTATCCATGAATATAAACTAGAAAAAATGGATCCAATTTTCTTCTAGGGACTCAGGCCCCTTAATGTACATGACTGATTCATCACAGGATTAGAGCCAAGACTATGCAATGTAGCTGAAGCTGGTTTTATTATGTGGGTGGTTAAGTACTTGTTTCATACCAATTTGCTCACTCAAAGGTGAATAGGAGCATAGAAGAAGGATAAAAATGCCAGCATATGTGTGTGTGTGCTTATTTACTTATTGTCTTATTATTACTTATTTTCTATCAAGGCGCTTTTAAGTGTGACAGAAGAGAAGTCTGCAGCAGATTTGAAGCATTTGCTTTTATTTTTTAGAAAGATTCAGTGTTGGTAGGTGGAAATGTGGAGAAGGCTACAGAATTATGGGAGGAGATGGAAGGTGGAGCAATTATAATCGCTGATACTTCCCCTCTGTTCTAGCTTGTGTTCTTCTGTACCAAGTGGACATTGTGGTGACTTGTAGATGAAAATCTCCCGTACTCAGAACTGGTGTCATTTATCCCTGTGTCTCCCACCACACGAGACCATGTCCATCTGTCTCTCTGTCTCTGTCTGTCTCTCTGTGTGCTGGTACTGAGGTTGGACCCAGGGCATCATTTGGCTTTGTCACTGGGCTCCCTCCCCTTACAAGCAGAGTGGCAGGACCACAGAGCGTGTGTGGAGTTCAGTGTACATTATTTGACATCTGATGTTCACTAGCTTCTGTCCTGAGCCCCATGCAGTTCTTAGAGTAAAAAGTAACAAATCTCAAGTCAAAGCATGATGTAGGAGTAAGGCCAGGTAAGTAACCACAGCTTGGAGGTTCCTAACTACCAGCTCTCGGGGAATTCAGGTGGGACTCCGAGGTGATCCCTCATTCCCTGCCACTCCTGTTTTAGCAGTGGTGACGTTCTCCCGCCAGGCCGGTGCAGACAGGGCGACCCCATCCATTTGGCCGCATAAAGATGACCAGATTCTGCCTTGAGCTTTCGAGGCAGGGCGTGCGAGGCTAGAAAACCAGACTAAGGAAGCGCCCCGCCCACCTCCCCGCCCATCAACACGCCCCGCCTCCCGCCCCCTCATCTGTCCAATCGGGGCGCGTCTCGGGCGCGCGCCGCGGCCAATCAGGAACGGCGGGAGCAGCTCTGGGAGCCGGCGGGCGCCGAGCGAGCCCGGAGTCGGGAGCGGACCGCGGCGCTGTGGCCGTGAGGGAGCGCGGCGAGGGCAGCGCGGCGGACTGGGATTACCAGGCCGGACTAGCCGGCGGTGCCCCGGAGGACCTGCCGCCCGACGCTCCGGGACGGTGCGCACGGCGCCGCAGGTAACAGAGCCCGCCCCTCGCGGCGGGGGCCGAGCTCGCCGGGGGCGCGGGGCCCCTCAGGTGGAGTGCGGGCACCGGGGAAGGGGGCCGGGCCGCGGGGTCCTAGCGCCGCGGCGTCGCGGCGCCCATCGCCCCCCCGCCCCGCCTTCCCCAGAGAGCTCGGGGCCCGGTCTCCCGCTGGAGGCGTGGGGGTTCCACCAGCCGCGCGCGCCTGGAGTGGGAGGGTGAGGTGAGACCGCCCCAGGTGAGCGGGCGTGAGCGTGGGGAAGGACACCCACGACCCCCGCGCCGGCACTGCGATCCCCGCGGCTCTGCACAGCAGTTCTGCTCCACCGGCGCCTTCCTCGGGGACTCAGCTCGTCCCCGGCGCCGTCGTCCGCCTGAGTGGGAAGGCGACAACAGGTGTCCCTGGGGTCGGAGCTTCTCACTCCCTCCACCTCGCCCGTGCACGCCGTTCCCCCGCCTTGGCCTCCTGCCCCATCTTCGGGGTGTCCTGAGACAAGGACCCCAGCCTAGACTCTCAGGCGCGCTGCCCGCTGGACAGCGCCCAGCGGCCGCCGGGACCCAGGGCTTTTGGATGGAGTTTCCTGCGCCCGTTGCCAAGCGATTTGCTGGACACCGCCTCTCGCTGGGATGAAGAGTGGAAGATGATGTGTGTGTGTGTGTGTGTGTGTGTGTGTGTGTGTGTGTGTTCTGTCGGTGGGATGAAGAGTGGAAGGTGATTGTGTGTGTGTTCTCTCGCTGGGATGAAGAATGGAAGATGAGTGTGTGTGTGTGTGTGTGTGTGTGTGTGTGTGTGTGTGTTGGTTCCACCCCTACTGAAAAGAGCTGCCTAAGGGCTGTGAGTGAATGATTAACTATGGTCTGTGCAGTTACTGGCCCTTCCCGCTCCCCCCCCTCCCTTCTTCCCCCCCCCCCCTTTCTCCCTCTCTCCTTCATCTCCTTCATGCTCCCTGGGTCTCTCTTAATCTGTAAAGTGGTGATAATTGGCACGTGTTGTTTTGAGGATTCTACAAACCAGAGTCCCCAAAACTTTCGGCATTGGGAAAAGTAGTCTGTAAGTGTTGACTCTTATTATTTATTGTATGAAACGATGTTCATGTAAAGAGTAAATCAGACATGTCCAAACTGGTCCAACAGCCATTTGGAGCTCTCTCTGAACAATTTTCTGCGCTTGAAGGGGGAAAATGCTGTTAATGATACTGGTGTTACTGATCCTTTAGGGAAGGGAGGAGGGAACCTCTCCATTGGAAGAATGATATATACATGGATTCCAACTCCTAACCAAAGCTTTGTAACCCTCATATGAAAAGAATAATGTGGTACTTTGCTGAATACTAATTTTTCTTTTAGTATTACTGAGCCAGGGTATACTTTTAGGTTTGCATACTTTCTACTCTTTCTCTAAACAAGTTAAAAAAGGAAAAGATGAAGAAGAGAGAGAGAGAGAAAAAAAACCTTAACCACAGAACAAAATACTAGCAGCTCATAGAAACCTAAAACTATGTTTGCTACTCTCATGCAGTTAACCCAATGTCTAATTTGGGTAGTCCAGTTAAGTCTTTTGCTGTTTTATCATTTGTCTTTCCTTGTTTAATCTGAAGAATCAAATAAGCATTTTGCTCCAATTAGTTTTGTTGTTGTTGGTTGTAGGGCTTGAACTCAGGGCCTCAGAGCTGTCCCTGAGCTCTTTCACTCAAGGCTAGCACTCTACCACTTTGTGCCACAGCTTTATTTCTAGTTTCCCGGTGGTTAATTGGTTATAAGAGTCTCAGACTTTCCTGCCTGGGGCTGGCTTCGAACTATGATCCTCAAATCTCAGCCTGCCCAGTAGCTAGGATTACAGGTGGGAGCTACCGGTATGTGGCCTCCAATTACATTAAAAGAAAAAGAACACCTAAAATTTCAACATGTAGCAGACTTGGTTCTATTTATGAACCCTCTGCTCCTTGCTTTCTACTCTGTAAATAAGGTTTGCTAGGGCAATATCAGCAGAAATATGCTTGCCTTATCAAGCTGCCTTACTTCTGCAGCATGGGTGGTGGGGACAGGCAGACTGCCCTAGTTCTTCTAGAGTTTTTAGGTGCTTTAGAATAAACATACCCATTTACAGAAAGTGACAAATCTTCCCAGAGGGTCAGAAGCACACTCCCAGTTACAAATCTTGCAAATGTTAAATTTGTGTGATGGTCCTTTCAGTTGTTGAAGGAGGGGAGAGTCTAAAGGAAAGACAGAGGCATGTGGCACAGGGCAGATGGCTGACTTCAGAGCCAGACTCCTACCTAGTAAGAACTTAGGAAACTTCTACAAGTTGCTTCTCTTCTCTTCTGTAAGATGTAGATACATACTATTATTACTACTTTATTACAATAGCAGGAAGGCCCCAGCACTGTTTGGAGGACATAGTTTTAGATCCGTAGCATCTAGAGGAGGCCCTAAAGGTGAGAGTGATTGGTCAGTCCTGGGAAGGATAAAGACTTGATGGAGAGGTTACACTGGAGCTGAGTGTAAGATGAGCCAGTCAGTGTGCAGCCAGGGTGATGTAGGATTGGAAGGAAGGGCAAGTAGAGGCAGAAGACATTTCATGCAGAGAGGAATAATGAGAAGTATTATCATTGTTAGTCTATTCTAAATAACAAATAACCCCTAATCTCAGAGGTTGATAGCAATGTGGATTTTTTCCCTTTCCCACTGATGCTACATATCCTGGTAGATCTTTTGTAACTTAGCATCTCATCTGTCTTTATTTAGGTCCCACTAGCTTAAAAAATACAGTCCCTCTCAGGGACAGTGGCATATATGACAAAGGGAAAGAACAGAACTATGACAAAGTCTGCTAAAAGGTGATATAACCTTTCCTTCACTTTTCTTTTAAGTGTTGACTAAGGTCAGTCACAAGACCCAGCTTGATGTCAGAGGTCTGAGGAAGTAAGTGTAAGCTTCCTGTAGATAGTGGATATGTAGGAAGGTACAGAAGGAAATCAGGTCAGAGAAATGGCCTGAAGCATATAATGGAAGACCATGGGTTTTGTGCCAAGGCTTGGATCTCTGTCCTGTGAGCAGGGCTTAGCCATTGATGAATTTAAAGTGAGTTTGACATGGCCAGAGTTTCAGGCTGAGTACATATCTCTAGGAGCAATGTGGAGAGAAGAATGAACTGATGAGATGAATCGATGAGATAAAAGGCAAGAGATGGTAAAGGCCTGAGCAAATGCAGCAGCCTCAAGTCTCTGACTGTCTTCACATGAGTTGAAATTCCACTAGTAGAAAATTATTCATTTGACAATCAAATGCCTTGTCTTTTTGAGAAATTCTCTCCTAAAACATACTCTCTCATCTTGAAGCTATCTTGTAATACCATCTAAAATAGTGCTTCTCATAATTTAGTTTTCATTTTAAAAATTACCTAGATAGCTTGAGAAAACTGATTTACCCCACCTCGGTCCCACCCTAAACTTTCTGAATCAGTTATTCTAGGTTGGGGCCTGAGATTGAGCATTTCTACCCAGCACCAAATGATGTGGATGCTGCTGGACCAGAGACCACACTTTGACAACCACCAAACTGAAGGGAGAAATGAAAACGTAGTGGAAGGAAGACCTAAATGGAGGTACCCCCAATAGAAGGAAGAAATAGGCTGAAAGGTTCTAACATCCTCCATGTAGCGGTTTTGTAGATGGCTAGTCATGAGTATAAGGTTTGTAAGAGTGACTGCAACTCCAGGCTTTATATTAAATTACAGATGCAATTCTCATAGTGAGAAAATGAGAAAAAGCTCACGTGGCTACTGTATATGTTTTTGGTACACTGGGTATTGTATATATGCCTACCTGATCTAGGGAAGGAAAAGAAAAACGAGGGTATAAGATATCACAAGAAATGTACTCTCTTCCCTGTTATGTAACTGTACCCCGTTTGCACAACACCTTGTCAACAAAAGTTAATTAATAAAAAAAACATGAGAGAAAGCTCAGATTCTGAAGAGCAACAAGCATACAAGTGCTGCCTTGAAGCCGGGCATTGACAGCTCATGCCTGTAATCCTACTCAGGAGGCTGAGATCTGAGGATCATGGTTCAAACCCAGCCTGGGCAGGAAAGTCCGAGAGACTCTTATGGCCAATTAATCACCAGAGAACTGGAAGTGGCACTGTGGTTCAAGTGATAGCCTTGAGCACAAAGAAGCTCAAGGACAGTGCCCTGAGTTCAAGCCCCCCACTGACAGCAACAACAAATGCTACTTTGTCCCCTCCCCCAGTAATTCTGCTCAGCCTTTTCATCCTTCCATCGAGTGCACACTCTTTAGTTCTTGATCTTTCGTTCAGTCCTGTCCATGTATTTCAGTCCTGGTTCCTCATACATCTTGTCATTCCAGGCATAATTTCTTCTGGAACTGAGCTTGCCCACTGGGTAGACACTTGGCTGAATTATAGCATAGTTAGACCCAAAAAATGCTTGCCTCACTTGAGGTCCGCTTTGTGAATAAAGATCTGTACTATGTGGTCAGGCAAATTGCAGTCCACCCTCCCCCAGGATGAATAAGCCCCTGACAACCTCAGATCAAACCTCAAATTGTTTGGCATGTTCTAATAGGTGGAGCAAGTCACAACAACTCCCCCAGCTCTGACTCATCACTTCTGCAGTGACAGAGCTTCAAAAAAATGAATATTAAGGAGAAATCATGATACAGGAACTAAAACACAAAAGAGTTTTCTTTCTTTTTACTATATTTTTCTTTTTTTAAATTAAATTTTATTGACAAGGTGTTGTGCAAAGGGGGTAAAGTTACATAAGAAGGCAGTGAATACATTTCTTGTGATATCTTTCACCCTCATTTTTCTTTCCCTTCCCTAGATCAGGTTTTACTATATTTTTCTTAGTCATGAACATGGGCAAAAGTACAAGGCAAACTCTATGTAGGATCAACAGTACATTTGATCAATAGACTGCATCCAAATGAATGAAATAAATTTAAAATTGGCATTATGCATTTATCTGTCTTTGAAAGAGTAAGGAGAGGGCACAGAAGTGGAGGGACAAGCCTGGCACTGGTGGCTCACACCTATAATCCTAGCTACTTATGAGGCTGAGATCTGAGGATCTCAGTTCAAAGCCAGCCTGGGCAGGAAAGTCCATGAGACTCTTACCTCCAGCTAACCACCAGGAAACTGGAAGTAGCACTGTGGCTCAAAGTGGTAAGAGCACACTCAGGAACAGCACAGGCCCTGAGTTCAAGCCCCACAATAGACAGACAGAGAGAAAGAAATAGAGGGACAAAAAGGTGAACAAATGCAGCAGTGGTACTCACTAAACTATGGTGAAAATGAACTATACAACTTGTGGGTGGGGACAGGAGGGAAAAACTGGGAGAGAGCAAAGGAAGGAGTGACATTATCCAAAAAGAAAGGTATTCTTTACCTCACTTATATAACTAACCCCTGTGTACATCACCTTTATAGTAACAATACAAATTTTAAATAAATAACTGAAAAAGTAAAAATTATCATTAAGAGTAAGGTTAAAGTATTTATTTCAAAGTGAGATGAATGAAAAATGTTCTAGGGATTATACGTAGAAAATTGTACAAACTCACCAGGCACTGGTGGCTCACACCTGTAATTTCAGCTACTAGGAGGCTGAGATCTGAGGATTGCGATTCAAAGCCAGCCTGGGCAGGAAAGTCCATGAGACTTTTTATCTCCAATTAACCACCAGAAAACCAGAAGTGGTGCTTTGACTCAAAGTGGTAGAGTATTAAAAAGACCTCAAGGACAGTGTCCAGTCCCAGAGTTCAAGCCCCATGACTGCAAAAACAAAAAACAAAACAAAACAAAAAAACAAAAAAGAAAGAAAGAGGGGGCTGGGGATATAGCCTAGTGGCAAGAGTGCCTGCGTCGGATACACGAGGCCCTAGGTTCAATTCCCCAGCACCACATATACAGAAAACGGCCAGAAGCGGCGCTGTGGCTCAAGTGGCAGAGTGCTAGCCTTGAGCGGGAAGAAGCCAGGGACAGTGCTCGGGCCCTGAGTCCAAGGCCCAGGACTGGCCAAAAAAAAAAAAAAAAAGAAAAAGAAAGAAAGAAAGAGAAATAAATAAATAAATAAATTTGTGCAATCTGTTGCTGTTATTATTATTATTATTATCATCCAGTCCTGGGGTTGTACTCAGGGCCTAGGTACTGTCCTTGAGATTATTTTTCCAAGGCTGACACTTTATCACTTGAGCCACAGCTCTACTTCTGGTTTGTTTGGTAGTTCAGTGGAAATAAAAGTCTCACAGAATTTCCTGCTCAGCCTCCTGAGTAGCTAGGATTACAGGTGTGAGCTACCGGCACTGGGCTTCTATATTAATTATACATACAATAATAACTATTTATTGTGGTGAGCTCAGACTATAAACTAAAGTGAATAAAATTTGAATCAGCCTTGTTCTAAATGAGACTCGACGGTATAATCACACCTTCAAGTTTGTAAATTTTTGTTTTTGTTTTTGGTCAGTTGTGAGGCTTGAACTCAGGGCCTTGGTGCTATCCCTGAGCTTTTTTCTGCTCAAAGCTAGTGCTCTACCACCTTGAGCCACAGCACCACATCCAGTTTTTTGGTGGTTAATTGGAGATGAGTCTCATGAACTTTTCTGCTCAGGCTGGCCTCAAACCACAATCCTCAGCTCTCAGCCTTCCTGAGTAGTAGCTCAAGTGTATTTTTTAACTGGGAGAAATCTGTAAGATTTGGATACTTCACAGAGCAGTTGAGAAAGCTTGGAACCTTTGTCCAGGAGCTAGGATTCTGAAAAGCAAGCGATTTCCTCTCCTCCTGTAGTCTTGGCCCCAGTACTACCATCTCTTGGTCAGCTCTAAAAGGAACTTAAACAATTCACTCATTTCAGGTTTCTCAGAAAGATAGGATTGAAAATTCATAATCCTTTACAGTTTTCACTTCTTGTATAACAACTGGCCTCCTACTGACCTTAATTTACCTGGGGAGACCAGTGGCCTTACTGACCAGCAAATAGTAGTATCAATGTTCCTATGATGTTTATTTAGTCCCAGTGGGAGATATGAAACTTTTGCCCAGTGAAAGCCTTGGAAAGTGGTTCATGGAAATGGTCAATGTACATTGACTACCTTCTGCGTACAAGACTATTTGGGAGAAATCCAGAGCTTAGTGCACTGACCCAGCCTATATTCTTAGTGACTTAATAATATTTACACAAAATTAATACTAGTGAAACAACAGTGAGACCAACAGTAGGCAAATGATCAAAGAGGATACTGAGCACTGTGATTTCAGACAGAACCCATTCAGGGTTGTGCTGGGCTGGTGCCTGGAAGAGCAATTGCACTGGGCCGGATGTGGAAATAGAATTTCACAGGTAGAAACAGGGAATGGGTCTTGAGTGAACTGTGGCTCTGCATGGTTGTGGTCCTGTTTCAGGTTTACTGTCTAGACTATTGTATCTGGAGTAGAAGAGTCAAGTAGGAAAGGAGAAGGGAAATCTGAGCCAGCTGACTTCTTAAAGTCTTCCTTTCTTGGTTGCCTCCAACCGGAATGGATGTTCTTATGTAGGAGAGCTTACTAACATGTCACAAATGCTGATGGTGTTTTCATAGATGATCACTGGACTGATTTGACCTTTTTTTTTTTTTTTTTTTTTGGCCAGTCCTGAGGCTTGGACTCAGGGCCTGAGCACTGTCCGTGGCTTCTCTTTGCTCAAGGCTAGCACTCTGCCACTTGAGCCACAGCACCACTTCTGGCCATTTTCTGTATATGTGGTGCTGGGGAATTGAACCCAGGGCCTCATGTATATGAGGCAAGCACTCTTGCCACTAGGCCATATCCCCAGCCCTGATTTGACCTTAACATGCTCATTTTATTCATAGGAAAGCACTTTGGGGCTACGGATGTCAAACTTCTTTATAAATACAATCTAATCCTGCCATAAACTCTGTCTTCTGGCAGGTGATCAGTCTTTCCGCACTTCTAAAATGACCTGAAAGGTCAAGTGACTTGCTTAAAGTCACATGAGAATCTCCTGGCACTCTTGCCTCCCCTGACATTTGGTGGTGTCTAGCTTCAGTTGCTTCACACATGCTCCTAAGGATGGTGACACTAGGACCTTAGGGCTCTGTCATCTAGGTAGGTTTCTCCAGCTAACACCATGCCTTCAATGTAACCTCAAAAGCTCTTCATTAATTTTAGATTGAGACAGCTTTTGAAGGTAGCTGCTTGCTTTATTTATTTAATTTATATTTTTAGTGACGTAATTTAAATGAAAACTAATTTTATGTCACTGTTTGCTTTAGAAGCTGAGTATATTTGTCTGTCTTTCTGGGTTTTAGCCATGATTAAATGGATTAGGCTAGGGTGACCCATAAACTGTGGATTAGTTTATCCATGGTTTAAATGTTAACTATTGTTCCAGCCCAGAGCTGTCAAAACTACAGATTTCTTGTATGTTTCTCTACTCTTAGCCAAACATAAAATTTCTCTTTCTCTCCTGTCTCTACATTTCCCTCTTCCTCAGACTTTGAACAGTTGAAGGGTGTCAAAAGTTTGATTATTGAAATGACCAAAATAACTATCAGTAATTATCATTTATTGAGTTTTCCTCTATACCACATTATCTGGCCTTACTTGTCCCTCCATTCAGTAAGGTCAGGAGAAGTACTGTTTTGTAGATGAGCCAGAGTCTAGGGATAAATAATTTGTCAGAGGTTAGAGTCAAGTTAGGCTTTGGATCTACTTCTTTTAATCTCTGAGCTCTGGTAGTTCTTAGTCACTATAGTGTCAGTAAACAAAGGAAAAGAGCTTTAAGTAGTTAACAGGAGCCAAGTGGAGGTGGCTCATGTTTGTTTTCCTAGCTAGCCAGAAGGCTGAAATCTGAGTATCATGGTTAAAAGTCAGCCCAGGCAGATAAATCTGAGTAACCCCTATTTCCAGTTAACCAGCAAAAAGGTAGAAGTGGAGTTTGTCCAGAGGGGTAGAATGCCAGCATTGACTGAAAGAGCCAAGAAAGAGTAAAGCCCTGAGTTCAAACTGAAATACTCAGAGCACAATGTGCATGCTCACACACACACACACACACGCATGCATGCATGCACACGCATGCACACACAGTGTCAGCAGGTATAATATCTCTACCTCTTTGCACACCCTTGGAGATCCCACTGGGAGGAAATCTGCCCTTACATTTGTGGTTCGTTTATACTATCAGCAAGGGACTGAAGCACACTTCCTCCTTCTTTTCCCTGTCTCTTCTTCCTTAGTATTTTTATTATGAAGGAACCCATGAAAGCAGACCAGTTGAAGGGGAAATCTATTTGAGGGAATACAGCATGTCTTTTCAGTCACTCACTCATTGACCTAATTGGCATAGGCGAATAGTGTTGCTGACTCCTCCAGCTGTGCCATCCATCATACTCTGGGCTCTGGAGCTCACAAACTCCACTGTTGGTTGGTTTTAAGTTCCTGATCCCTGAGCAGGCTTTGGGGATGCCATTCCAAAGAGTCAGTTGCTTGCCGTCACATGTCAGCCTCTGGTCTGGGTGACTTGGCTTGTCATGACATAGTGCTCATAGGACCAGGGGCTCTGAGCACCTGCCACTGGTTGCCTGTTCCTACAAAGAGTTACAGAATGTGCATCCATTCAGCTGGGAAGTTTGAAGAGGTAGCCAGGAGCTGCCATAAGAAAGCCAGGCAACAGTGATGGTCCATATGTATTTCTACTTAAAGGAAGAAAACCTACAGGGAGGAAGGAGTATATCACTGGATAGAACTTGGTGAACTGGGGCTGGGAATATGGCCTAGTGGCAAGAGTGCTTGCCTCGTATACATGAGGCCCTGGGTTCAATTCCCCAGCACCACATATACAGAAAATGGCCAGAAGTGGCGCTGTGGTTCAAGTGGTAGACTGCTAGCCTTGAGCGGGAAGAAGCCAGGGACAGTGCTCAGGCCTTGAGTCCAAGCCCAGGACTGGCGAAAAAAAAAAGAAAAGAAAAAAAGAACTTGGTGAACTGGTTAAGTCTGAAACTAGACTGTCCATGTTTGAATTGTGAGGCTTCTGATAAGTTATTTAACCTCCCTTTGGCTTTTTTATCTTCATAAAGGGGATAATGGTAGCACCTGCTTCCTAAATTTGTTATGAGGATTACATGAGTGACTTAATTCAGTGAGCTTTAGATCCATGTTTGGGAGCTAGGAAGGGTTACATAAGGATTCATGGAATAGCACATAAAAGTAAAGTGGTGGGTGAATATCTCCCTGTGTAGATTCTACAGTGGCCAAGATAGGTGAAGTCAATAAAGGTATTCATAATGAGTTACATGCAAATGAAATCTTATTAAGTGCACTGAGGGCAGTGCCCGCTTTAAAGAATCCTATATGATATTTATAAACTACTTATTTGTAAAATGAAGGTGAGAGAAGCACTGGAATGAAAAAAAAAGTGAAACATGGTTGACATGATGTTTTTGGCTAGGGCTTCTGGAGGCAGGACCATATGATCTCAAGTGGGAAAGCTTCTAGAGCTGCATTACTTCTGTGGAGAGACGGCACTTTGATCAGCTTGGGATGTGGAAAATTTAAGTGGATTCTTAGGCATGGACATGAAAACGGTCATCATGAGCATCAAGTGAGAATTCCAGACTAGAAGCATGTTTATAGGGTCCTAACACTGTGAGGAATGGAAGTAATTGAGGAAGGGTCCAAACCAAAGGGCTCTTTCACCTCTAATGAAAAAAATCAAGCCGGATCTAGTTTTCTAGTTTGTTCTTTACTTCACTTATACAGAACATGGACCTCTTGGATGTTGAGTAGTTTGTCTCTCAAGCTGTATTATGTTACAGCTAAGTACATAGGCTATAAAACTAATGAACTAGGATCAGCTACCATTTACTTGCTAGCTTTGAGCCCTTGGGCAGAGACTTGGCCTCTGAGACTCAGTTCCTTCTCTGTGAGCCTGTCTCACAGGTTTGAGCTGTGTAAATTGGGCATTACTGCTGTGAGGCTGCTCTTCCTATTCACACCCACATGTTTGAAGTGAGCAACAGCGACACCTTGCATTGTTAAAGCCCTTCTGAAATGTTTCCTGAACCCCAGTTTAATTTAACCCACATTGCTACTATTTTTCCTCCTTTTAATAAAATTAAAAAGAGAAGTCTAGCAGATAACTGCAATACATTCTGTATGCATGCCATTTACTTACATTTCCTCTATAATTGAAACACTATATCCAAAGATAAGGTCTGGTTGATGTGTATGGGAACCACTACTACATGAATCTCAGGTTGTAAACTGAAACACAGCGAAAAAGGTTGTAAACTGAAACACACTGGCAATGGCAGTGTTTCTACTTAGTGCACTTGCTCTGTGCCACTGTGGGCCAACTAAGAAGGATCTCACTGTCTTTCAAGGGTCTAGTCGATCATTCCTACTGCTCTCTGCTCAAGTTTTATGCTTGGTTGTAACACCTCTTTATTTCATTCAGTAAATAATATTATTCTGAGTTTTTTTAAAAAACGTCTCACAAAGATAAACAAGAATGTGGAGATACTCTGAAGTTGTTACTCCATTCTCTAGTTAGTCTGTCTTCTGTGTTTGCAGATTTATGTGGCTTATGTGCTTTGAATTTGTGGCTTTTCTGTTTTGCAAGTTCCTGTCAGTGAGATATCCACTAAATAAATACTACTATTAGTGGTGGCAGGACAAAAAGTATGAAATAGCATGATTTGTTTTTAAATCACTATGAGAGTTTTTCAGAACCTTTTCCAGATGGACGTGGGTGATGAGGACCGAAAAAAGAAACCATTAGAAAAATTGGAGTGAGAAATTAATAGGAAAGAGCTTCCATGGATTACATTTTTCTTTCTGGTCTGCCAAGTTGAGGAACTAAAGAAAATAGGCATCAATGGTAGGAAATTTCCATCAAGTTGGAAGAAAACAATAGAATAAATCATTTTTCATCACTAATGTACAGGCCTAGGAAAGTCACAAGGTCAGAGGATCCCATCCCATTTGTCTGTGATGACATCCTTTCCTGTCCCCACAAGGAAGGCCTTTCTCTAAACAATAGCCATGTCCCTGAAAAGTTGAAATACATGCAAATGGAGTTTTCTAATAAATCACATCACTTAATTTTTTTAATTAAAAAATTGAGTGTGTGCTAGTGCTGAGGCTTGAACTCAGGACCTGAGTACTGTTCCCTAGATTCTCCCCCCACCCCCCAAGGCTCACACTGTACCATTTGAGCCACAGCTTTATTTACAGCTTTTTGCTTGGTTAACTGAAGATTACTGGTCTGATGGATTTGTCAGGTTGCACTGGTTTTGAATGGGATTCTCAAATCTTAACTTCTTGACAAGCTAGGATTGCAGGTGTGAGCTGCTGGTGTCTGGCAATCATATCACTTTAGAACTATGCTTGTGGTTATACTTTTTTCTCCATGTATTTCAGGTGTTCTTTACTAATAGCATGCTCTTTTACAGTAATATAGAGAGAAATTTAAAATGTAAAAGAAGGAAATTAACTAGGAAATGAGTGATTTGTTGCCATTTAAGGATGGTCTGTTGTTCACGTCTTTCTTTCTTTCTTTCTTTTTTTTTTTTTGCCAGTCCTGGGGCTTAACTCTGGCCTGGTACCATCCCTGGGCTCCTTTTGCTCAAGGCTAGTGCTCTACTACTTGGAGCCACAGCACCACTTCCAGCTTTGTCTGTGATTAATTGGAGATAAGAGTCTCATGGACTTTCCTGCCCTGACTGGGCTGGCTTCAAATTGAGACCCTCAGATCTCAGCCTCCTGCATAGCTGGGATTATAGGCATGGGCCACCAGCATCCGACTTGCTCACATTTTCTAATGTGAGAATCCTTTTTTTTTTTTTAAGAATGAGATGTTGGCAGTATATTTCATATATTGAACTCTAGGTCCTGTTCTACCAAAGAATAGGCAGCTATCACGTCAGCACACATTTATTGGATTCTCTGGCTGTGCCAAGCCCACCAGTGTGTCCTGGTTCATTGGGTCTTTCCCTGGCTGTTGAAGACACCTGTGTTCCCATTCTTCAGTCAGCAGACACAGAAGCTTAGGATGTATCTTGTTTGTGATCAGCTTGGTTACAAAGATAACATCACACCCAGCCTGGGGTCCCCGAGGCTGGTGGGCCTCAGCCTGAGTTTTGGTGTCTGGCTGTGCTGTTTGGGTTTTATGCAGATATTTCTGGGTTGTTGGGGAGGGGGAGGGAGGGGGTAGTTTCTCAGAAAAGGGAAGGAGATAGTCTCCACATTACTGAAAGCGGAAATAAGGAATTACCAGCTCTGGGTCAGTAGCAGCCACAGTGCCTGGCTTCCTTCAGAGCTCCTCCCAAATAGTTTTGTTTTGTTTTGAAAGGCCTGAGAGGAAAATTGAGCTAGAACAGTTAGTCTGGGATCAGAGCTTTCCTGATATGAGAGACTGGTTTAAACTATAACTCATAGAGATTCAGGGAGCTATAATTAAACACAAAAACAAAAACAGACCTGAAAATCAATCCCTGGGAGAAGCCTTTAAGGTTGAGTTGTGGCCTTGGGCTTGTCTAGAGATCTCCTGGTTGAGTCATGTGAGAGAAATACCCAGCCAGACACCAAAACTCAGTCTGAGGCCCAGCCTCTGGGACCCCAGTCTGGGTATGATGTTATCTTTATAACCAAGCTGATCACAAACAAGGTACATCCTAAGCTTGTATGTGCCGACTGAAGCATGGGAACATGGGTGTCTCCAACAGCCGGGGAGAGACCCAATGAACCAGGACACACTGGTGGGCTTGGCACAGCCAGAGAATCCAATAAATGTGTGCTGACAGATGGCTGGCTATGCTTCAGGGTGGCCCTGAGCATGCTACATTGTAATTTCTGTTTCTTTGCCTGTCTCTCCAAGACAGTGGATGAATTATAGTCCTCTCTCTGTCCCTAGAGTTTCACCAAGCCTAGCAGTAGGAAAGGCACAATGAGTGATTACTAAATAAGTGAAGACATGAAGAAATGTATGGGTGATGTTTTATAACAGACAGAAATCTATAACTAGAAGTTTCATGAGCACAAATAACTGTGAGTTCAGCAAGACCTATTAGATCATCTCTCGGATCTTTATGTGTGACATTGCTTATCAGCACGACTTCCTGTCTGTATTTAAGCCTCCTTTCGTTACCTCTTAGCCCTCCTAGTCCCATGGGTCTCTAGGCTGTTGTGGTGTCTGACTATGCTGGACTGAAATGAGAAGCCATCAAAGGCACTGCTGCGAACCCTCCCCGTAGAACCTCCTCCCAGGTACAGAGGGTGAAAGGGTGTGGGATTTGGGATCTGATCTCCACATCTGCTGCTACCAGAGCCAGAAGTTGCATGACAACATGTGTGGAAGTTGGATTACCCTGGAGTGAACTCAGAGAAAAGGGAAACAAAACTACATTCCCTATTCCAGCGCCAGCCCCTCCCATAGCTTTTGAGATGTAGTTGTCGGGAACAGCCTCTCTGAGATGGCCAGCAATGAGCTGTAGTTCTTGGGAAGCTATGGACAGCGTTACTTGCTTGCCCTGCTTCTTTGCGCTTCTCTCATTCTGGCTTCTCTAGGATTGCTATGAAGCACTGGGATGAAAGCTTGACCTCAGGCTCTGTTTTCTAGGGAATCTAGCCTATGACACTTTCAAATCTGTTGCTTTCTCCCTAGAGAAACACAGAGACAAAACAGAGAGGAAAGAACACCACTCACCAAGCAGTCTCCCCAACACATACAAGGCTTAACTGGGAATTGGAGGCTCTAATTAGGCATCGCCTGTCTATCCTTGTCCTTTCACCAAGTAGCTTTGACCACTTTTATTTGGGGGAACTGGGAAAATGGCTCCATTCTAGCTAAAGATATGCCATTTGGAACCTGTGTCCTGGTCTCAGTGCAGGCTGGCCACCATTTCTTCCATGATTTCTATTATAATTAATGATCTCAAATGTATACATAATATCAGTAATGCAAGAGGTTATTATATAGCCATGGAAATGGATCACACTATGATATCTGTGATGTAAGTAAGTAGGGTTCCATCTTTTTTGTGTATGTATCAGTTGTAGGGCTTGAACTTTGGGTCTAGGTGCTGTCCCTGAGCTCTTCAGCTCAAGGCCAGCACTTTACCACTTGAGCTACAGAGCCACTTCCTGTTTTCTGGTAGTTAATTGGAGATAAGAGTCTCACAGACTTTCCTGCCTGGGCTGGCTTTGAACTGCAATCCTCAGATCTCAGCCTCCTGAGTAACTAGGATTATAGGCAGGAGCCACCACCAGCTTCAGGGTCTAAATCTTGATCTTCTGCTTTATTACTTGGGTTACCTTGAGAAACAGCCCATTAAAGCCTCGGTTTCCTTAGCTGTACAACAAACATTTGTAAGAACATCTTATCTTGTAGAGTTCAAGGAAATATTAAATAAGATAATGCATGTAAAACCCTCAGCACTCAAAAGATATTAATATTAGTTGTTATTCTTTTTTGAGAGAACAAGAGGATGGTAAATATTAATCCCTGTATAGATTTTAAAAAAACAAATGAACAACTAATGTACCATGAGACTCTGTAGCCCTCAGAGGTTTTTAAGAGATATTTTCTTGGTCTGGATTTTTTTTTCTGGGAAATTAAAACCACAAGCCAGTTTTAATCTTACTAGAACAGATGTGAGGGCAGAATAAAAGTTTCCATGGAAGCTGTTTACCTACTAGGTATTTTAAGTATAGATATATTTTCATGGTCCTTGCCAAAGTTTATATCAACCCTACATTAATGAATTTATGGAGGCGAAAGTAGAGAGGTTTTTCAATCTTACAGTGGCCATTCAGAGAGTTTGTAGCCAAGAAGATCTCAGGAAATAGCTTCTTGCCTCTGTCAGGTTTTGGCTTGAGCTGGGTAAATAGAAAGTATTTCCCCAGTAAAAGCTTCTTCTACAGGGGAATTGACAGTGTGTGTGTGTGCTGGTAATTTTACAGAATTGTATTAAACTGTAATTATGATTTATTATTAATCCTTTACAAGAAGCTTCCAGTTTAGCTGTGCTACTTTGTTTCACAATGCTTGTTGCTTTCCTTCTGTGCAACCGAAACAGAGCCTTGGAGGTGCTTCAGAAAGGCCTGGCCCTCCCCCATGGGACAAGCACTCCCATGAACATTCCTGAATTTCTAATGACTATCCAGTCCCCTCTCTGTCTCTGCAGAATTTACCACAATAGTATGCTTTCTTCTAAAAAATGCTGTGATGTCTCTAGGTTGCTTAGAAGACTTTTTCTGTAGCCACCTAGCTGTCATTTCCCAACTCCCTTGCTCCAAGAGTCATGCAGCTTAAAAAAAATTAAAATTGTTATTATGAAGGTGATGTACAGAGGTGTTACAGTTACATAAGTCAGAATACTTCATTTATTTATTTATTGCCAGTCCTGGGGCTTGAACTCAGGGCACTGGACACTGTCCCTTAGTTTCTTTTGCCTGAGGCTAGAACTCTACCACTTGAGCCACAGCACCACTTCTGGCTTTTTCTGTTTGTGTGGTACTGAGGAATTGAACTTCCTCAGGGAATTATGCATGCTGGGCAAGCACTCTACCACCAAGCCACATTCCCAGTCAAGAGTACTTTTTTTTTTTTTTTTGGACAATATCAACCCTTCCCTCTCTTCAAGTTCCTCCCACCCCCAAGTTGTATAGTTTATTTTCAGGATACTGTCTAGTGAGTACCATTGCTGAAGCTTTTTGTTTGTTTGCTTGTTTTGAGGCTTGAACTCGGGGCCTGGGCACTGTCCCTGAGCTGTGTTTTTGCTCAAGGCTAGTGCCCTACCACTTTGAACCACAGCAGCTCCACTTACAGTTTTTGAGTAGTTAATTGGAGATAAGAGTCTCATGGAGACTTTTCTGCCTGGGCTGGCTTTAAACCACATTCCTCAGATTTCAGCCTCCTGAGTAGCTAGGATTACAGGTGTGAGCCACTAGTGCCAGGATTACAGGTGTGAGCCACTAGTGCCCAGCTTCTTCTGTCCTTTTACTTCCTATAATGATAACCCATTTGTTCCCTTGACTTCACATGCCACCTTTCTTGTATGGCTCTCAACACATCCCACATGGAAAGTATTTTCCATCCTTCCTCCTACTTTTTACCAAGCCACTCTTCATTTCCTTAGGAACTGTACTGGAACCTTTGAATGCTGTCTTTCTTCTCAGTTTACCAGCTACTTCTTTTTTTAAAAATTTATTTATTAATTAAACACAAATTTTTTGACAAGGTGTTGTGCAAAAAGGGTACAGTTACATAGTAGGGCAGTGTGTACATTTCTTGTGATATCTTACACCCTGTTTTTCTTTCCTTTCCCTGGGTCAGGTAGACATATATACAATACACAATGTACCAAGAACATATACAGTAGCCACGTGGCCTACGCCCAAGAAAATTCGTCTAAGGCTTTAAATGTAATATCGATATTAGACAATATGTCAACAGTAGTCTTATATGAACGTACATACATAGCTTTTGACCTATTGTATTCAACTGAGAGGTCAATTTTTGACCTTTATATGTTGAGTAGTTGTTTGGTTTTAGTTACATAATGTTGGGTCGCTGACCCAGTCCTGTGGGAAATACCATTTGACAAGCAGTTTTTGGTTTCATAGACCTGGTCTCTACTGTCTCTCTGTCACCCCTTCTCAACAGTCATATATCAGGGAGATCATGCCCCTTTGTTTTCTGTGTTCTAGGCTTGTCTCGTTCAACATTATTTGTTCAAGTTCTGACCATTTCCCTACGAATAACAATATTTCACCATTCCTAATCGCTATGTAGTATTTCATTGTGTATAGGTACCATATTTTTTGGATCCATTCATCTGTGGAGGGGCATCTGGGTTGTTTCCATATTTTGGCTATTGTGAATTGTGAAGCGATAAACATGGAGTACAAATGTCTTTTTGATATTTTGGGACCTGCTGTTCAGGATAGATGCCTAGGAGTGGTATGGCTGGGTCATAGGGTAGGTCTATATTGAGCTTTTTGAGAAACCTCCATACTGTTCTCCAAAGTGGTTGTACTAATTTGCACTCCCACCAACAATGGAGAAGGGTTCCTCTTTCCCCGCACCCCCTCCAGCATTTGTTGTTGCCTGAGTTCAGAGTATAGGCCATTCTAACTGGAGTGAGGTGGCGTCTCAGGGTTGTTTTTATTTGCATTTCCTTTACTACCAGGGATGTTGAACATTTCCTCATATGTTTCTTTGCCATTTTTATTTCTTCTCTTGTGAAGTCTCTCTTTAGCTCCTTTGCCCATTTCCTAATTGGTTTATTGGGCTTGGAGGGGCTTAGTTTTTTGAGTTCTCTGTAGATGACAGATATTAGGCCTTTGTCTGTTGCTGTGCTGGTAAAGATCCTTTCCCATATGGTTGTACCAGCTACTTCTTATCACTGTTTTGTCTAGTCTGTTGAATGGAGAACAACACAAGATTCCTGTGGTCATACATGTTTTCTCTCCTTCCACCTTCTTGCCCAGTTAAGGTTTTCTCCTGAACAGTCTTTATTTCCATGACCTTCCTAACTTGTGAAGGTGATGTGGGCACCAGGTATGTGTGCTCTGAAGTGCTATTGGGCTGCTTATCTGTAGGGTGTACAGTTCACCTTGCATCATACATGGCTGGCATGTCTTGAACCTTGGGTGTAAGTGATAAGAGCGTTGTCAAGTCCTCTGCTATGCGGAAGGCTTGAGGGATTGGAAGGAACACAGGTGAAGGAGTGGGCAGTTCCAGCCAGAGGCTAGTTTCATTTCTACAGAAGGGAGGATGGGGACATAACTTCACTGTGTCATGTGCCTGGAGGATGAAGTTCTGTGGTGTTTTTGTTTGTTTGTTTGTTTGTTTTAGTCGATTGTAGGGCTTGAACTCAGGGCCTAGGTGCTGTCCTTGAGCTTTTTCACTCAAGGCTAACTAACACTCTGCCACTTTGAGCCATTGCTCCACTTCCAGTTTTTGATGGTTAATTACAGATAAGAGTCTCATGGACTTTCCTGCCTGAACTGCCTTTGAATTTTGAACCTCAAATCTCAGCCTACTGAGTAGCAAGGATTACAGGCCTGAGCCACCAGTGCCCAGCTCTGTTTTTTTTCTTTTCTTTTTTTTTTTTTTGGCCAGTCCTAGGCCGTGAACTCAGGGCCTGAGCTCTGTCTCTGGCTTCTTTTTTTTTGTTTTTTTTCTCAAGGCTAGCACTCTGCCACTTGAGCCACAGCGCCACTTCTGGCCATTTTCTGTATATGTGCTGAGTAATCGAACCCAGGGCCTCATGTATACGAGGCAAGCACTCTTGCCACTAGGCCATATTCCCAGCCCTCTGTTTTTTCTTAACACATCTGTATTGGGCTAGCTTAATTCACAAGCCACATTTGAGATTTGTGGTACAGAATTGTTTTCCAGTGTTGGCAGGAGTACTAACTACATTTCTTTGGAAATGACTTCCGTATGGCATAGAGGTGGATGGTATTGCTGATCACGCTGCTGCCCCTGTTGACTGAAGTAGGTGTTAGGACACAGTAGCAATGGGACATCCTTGCTGTGTCCATGGCAATAGTGTCTCTTGGAACACGCTTGCAGTCAGGTTGCCCTTCAACTGAACAGGCTCTATGCATACCTATGGATACTGCATACATAGGTGATGAAATTGGGGCTTTGAGGCTCTCCTGTATGATGGCCCTGCCTCCTGCACCTTCTCTAGCTGTTCATTTCCAAGCCAGCCAGTGCCCCATATCAGGATGGTTGGTGTTTCCTGTCTCAGGCTGCAACTTGCACCACTACTTCTTTCCTCCTAAAATTTGGAAGGTCTCTCCCTTCCTTCCACTTTCACTTCTGCAATACCATCACAAGAGTGAAATCAAGTTCTCATTCTCTGTCTTTCCCAGGCTAACTCCTACTCATCCTTTTATTAGTAGAACAGCAATAGTGATGAGAGCATTATTTGAATACTTGATATTCACAGCTTTTGATGGTCTCACAGGCCTTGTCTTTTCCCATCTTACACTGATCTCTGAGGTAGACACTGTCTGATGAAAGTCAGGTTTAGAGAACTTCAGAGGAAATCCATGATTAACCATTAACTGTGAAGGGAATTGGCCTGCCTGAATAGCTTATGCTCTGAATGAGTGTACCTGCAAAGACTTGAGCTACATAGAGAGCTTTCTGTGCATCCTTTCTAGGACCGTCCTACATCTGACATCATTAGCCACCATCTCCATAGTAACCTGTACTCGGGGCCTTCCAGAGGCAGTAGGGAGAGATCTATATTCTTTCCTTTTTCTGAGGTTTCCAGTATACTAAAGACTGAATGTCTTCCAGGCAAGGTAATACATACCTGTAACCCCTGCACTTAGAGGTAGAGGCAGGAGTATTGGAGTTAAAGGAGAGCCTGAGCTACCTAGTGAGTCCCAGACTAGGCTGGGTTACTTAGAAACACCCTGTCTCAAAATTAAAAAATAACAACAAAAGATAACAAAAACCTAACCAGAATTAAAAAAAAATATGTTGAAGTTCTAAGACAGGATTTCAAAAATTATCTTTTTCATGAAGTTTCATTTTACCAAGTTCAAACCTTTACATTGTATTTCTGTTTTTTTTTTTAAATTTATTTACTAGTAAGTAGTTATATAAGTAAGTTACAGTTTCATAAATCAGATTATGAGTACAAATCTTTTATTTATTGTATTGTTTTTTTTGTTGTTGTTTTTTGCCAGTCCTGGGCCTTGGACTCAGGGCCTGAGCACTGTCCCTGACTTCTTTTTGCTCAAGGCTAGCACTCTGCCACTTGAGCCACAGCACCACTTCTGGCTGTTTTCTATATATGTCGTACTGGGGAATAGAACCCAGGGCTTCATGTATACAAGGCAAGCACTCTTGCCACTAGGCCATATTCCCAGCCCCTATTGTGTCGTATTTAAAAAAAAATTTATTGTTATAAAGGTGACTTATGGAGGGATTATAGTTACATAAGTCAGGTAATGAGTACCTTTCCTTTCCTACAATGTGTCATCCCTTCTCTTGCTCTCTCCCAGTCCCTCCCTTCCGTCTCCACCTGCAAGTTGTGTAGCTTACTTTGAACACGTGTCCAGTGAGCTGCAGGGTTGTACTTATTCACCCTTTTTCCCTGGAGTTGTGTCACAGTTTTGTAAGATACAAGATAACTAACTGTAGGCATTTCAAAAGATATTCATACCCTGTATGAAAAGATATACATACCCTGTATGTAGAGGAGTCTGGGATTTAAGGTTGTGGGAGGCCCATCTTCCCTCGGTCCATCACTGTGATAGTCAATGTCTTGTAGAATGAAGCCTTTGCACAGTTTGCCTTTCTGGAGTCTACCTTTATTTCTTTACTTTCAACATCTAGTGTAGTGGCAGAACTTGGCACACTAGAAGCTTTTAATACATGTTGGATGAATGAGTTCGTTCATGAATCATCCTGAAAAGTCTCAGAAATCTGAAGCAGTCAGGTTGGAATCCTAACACTACCATTTACTATACTCAAAACCTAAGTGAGTTACTTGGGTCCTTGGTCTCAGCTTTTTGCCTTCTCTAAAGTCGTGATATTACCCATAGTACAGGCCTATTATGAGACAGCTGGTGAGAGAGACAGAAGAGATAGCTAGTGTACCTCAGCTGTGGGATGAACAGTCTTGGGCCCAGAGTCAGGTGGTGGGACGCTGGTGAATACCATTATTAACAAAGCTTCCTTTCCCTCTGCCTCTCCAAAAGCCCAGAGGATTATGGCTCTAGGTGAATCCCCAAAGCCCCTGAATTGTTGCCAGAGACAAAGCCTCTCTTCACATCCCTCCACAACAATATGCAGACCTTACTCTTTTAAGTAATGTACCACGGGCTGCTGAGCCTTCTCGCCCACACTGTCTTGTTGAATAATCCATTCAGGATGAAAAATTACCGGTAATTTTAGGAAATTCTTTCTCTTGCCATAACATGCCTGGCACCTGCCCCTCTCCTACTGGGGCAGAGTCATCACCAAAGGTATTTCCTCCTGTTTTTCTGAGTTCTATGGAAAACTTTCTCTTTATGTTTTGTTGTGCGTTTTTTTTTTTTTTAAATTTCTGGGAATTCAAAGAATCTCGTGGAGAAAAGCCCTATTTTAAATTGTTATGTTTCCCAGGGCACAGGTTCGGAGTGGTCTGGGACCTCAGACCCCTGCACAACCTTGCACTGAAGAACAGTGAACAGCAACACCCTCCCCCACCCCACACACACACACACATAGTGGAACATTCTCATCTTTTCTGGTCATTTGGAGCCACAGGTCTTAGGTATTAGATGGAACTCATAGAATTGCTTTCATGCTGCCCCAGGCCTGTGAAAACATCCATTGCTTTTTTTTGTTTCCCTAAATCAACATTTATGCTGCTGATTTTCAGCTCTGAGTTCCAAACTCATCTCCAAGTGCCTAGATATCTCTCTTGGATGTATCATAGGTGTCTCAAGTGTATAATATTTTAAAAAAATGCTAATTGAGGCAGTGTGATGCCTATCTGTAATCTCAGCTGTTGAGTGGCTGAGGCAGGAATACTATGAGTTTGAGGCCAGCCGGAGCTACATAGTAAGATCATGTCTCAGAAAGCAAAACAAAGGAAGAGGAGAGGCGGGAAGGAGAAGGAGAAATATGCTTATCTCACTTCCAGATTCTGACTCTTCCACTCATCCCTAGGCAATGGCATTGTTATCTAGCCAGTTCTCAACCAGACCCTTCTACTCTATTCCATTTAGATTTCATCAGTAATTCCTACAGACCTGCTCCTGAAATACCCCTCACACATTTCCATTGCTCTGACCAGGTTCCACCCACTGCTGTCTATTTGCTATCTATATAAGAAATAAATTGCTTCATCTGCAGTGCTTCTAATATTTTAAATTGTAATAGAGATTTTTGTTTTGATAAAAAATTCAATGTCACAAAACAATCATATTTTCATTTGATTATGAAGATAACTATAATTTCAGCTTGCATGGTTATTTAAAACTTAATTAAATGCACGTACAATTTTACCATCTTAACTTTTTTTTTGTCAGTTATGAGACTTGAACTCCAGGCCTGGGCACTATCTCTGAGCTCTTCAGCCCAGGGCTAGCACTCTACCACTTGGAGCCACAGTGCCACTTCTGGTTTTCTGGTGGATAATTGTAGAAAAGAGTCTCACAGACTTTCCTGCCCACACTGGCTTTGAACCTGGATCCTCAGATTTCAGCCTTTTGAGAAGTTAGGATTACAGATGTAAACCACAAGTGCCTAGCTCTGTCCTAATCGTTTTTAAGAGCGCAGCTCAATGGCATTTCATATATTCACTTTTTTTTTTACAATCCATTTCTGGAACTCTTCTCATCATCTTACAAAACTGAAACTCTATGCTTAATAAACACTAACTCTTATTCCTTCCTACTCCTAGCCTCGTTCTATTTCCTGTCTCTATAATTGGACTAGTCTAGCAGTCTAGTAGAATCATATACTATTTGTCTCCTTTTGGAAACTGGCTTTCTCACTTAGTATGGATGATCCTCATGGCTCATCCATGTTTAGCTGTCTGTCAGGATTTCCAACCTTTTAAAGCTGAATAATAGCTCGCTGCATGTATGTACCATGTTTTGTGTGTCCATTCATTCCTCCAGGGACACTCTGGTTGTTTTAGGCCACCAGCCTCTTTCATATTAAACTATTGCAACAGCCTTCTAATTCCCATTCACCGCCTCCCACCTTTCCAGTCTCTTCAGTACTCAGCTTCTGAAAAATGCAAGTCAAATTTTATTTTTCATCAGAGCTCTACAATGAGTTCTCATTGTGCCTAGAATAAAATGTAAACATTTTCATCTGGTTAAAAGAGTCGCATACATCTGAAAACTAATCACCATTACCACCTGATGTCATGCCTTTCTCCTCTTTGCCTGCTTATTTGTGAGCCAAGTGTTCTCATGTTTACTTTTCCCATCTCAGGCCCTTGGCCTGCCCTCACCTCTCCCTGAAATACTCTTCCCTTTTGTTCCTTCATATTGAGTTTCTTTTCATCTTTCAAGTATTAGCTAAGTGCACCTTTTTCAGAGAGATCTTCTCGTATCCATCTTACATGTTATAAGACACTTTCGTATTTCTTACCTTAACTCTTTAAACTATTTTATTTGCAGGTACTTTTTTGACCATGCTTCTTTTCGTCTGTCCTTCATAGAATTTTTGTAGATACAGAATATCATATTATATTCTAGAAAGGAAAAAATAAAGTGAGAGGGTTAGGACTGCGTGGATTATATCTTGTCTTCTTTATTGCGAAAACAACACAAAAATAAAAAATACTTCTCATACTAGACCCAGGTTCTCCTGCCTGTAATCTCAGCTACTTGGGAGGCAGAGATCTGAAAGATTGCGGTTTAAAGCCAGCCCAGACAGATTCTAATCTCAACAAGCAAAGCTGGGCATGCCTGTAATCTCAGCTACTAAAGAGAAAGAGGATCAATGTCCATGGACAGCCCAAGGCAAGAAGTGTGAGACCCTGTCTTAAAAACAGTCTAGGGGCTGGGAATATGGCCTAGTGGCAAGAGTGCTTGCCTCATATACATGAGGCCCTGGGTTCGATTCCCCAGCACCACATATACAGAAAATGGCCAGAAGTGGCACTGTGGCTCAAGTGGCAGGGTGCTAGCCTTGAGCAAACAAGAAGCCAGGGACAGTGCTCAGGCCCTGAGTTCACGGCCCAGGACTGGCCAAAACAAAACAAAACAAAAAAAAAAAAACAACAGTCTAAAGTCAAAAGAAATGACTGGAGGCATGGCTCAAACTGTAGAGTGTTTGCCTAGCAAGTGCATGACCTTAAATTCAAACCTCAGCACTACATCCCCATTTTCCTAAAAATACTTTGTAGAACTATATTCCATAAGTAGTGCTTGGAGTAGCTAAAGGAGGAAAGCAGGAATAGGAATTGTGGTTGCCTTAAACCACTAATGGTTCATCTTCAGTGCTGTATTGTTAGAGGAAATGGATTTAGAGGATACAGCTAATACTGTTAAATGACAGAATATAGTTATTGTGCAAAGAGTATAGAACCAAAAGGCAGAAAATGTTTATGATCTTGTCCCAGTCTTTGTGGTTAGCTATGACCCTGAAATAATTACATAACCTCTATGAGCCAGTTCATACATTATACACACACACACACACACACACACACACACTGGGAGAAGCATCTGTTTTAGTTACCTCAGGATTATCATAAAAGTAAGCTGGAGTTTAGGAGGGTAGTGCAGTTGTAGAGTCCTTGCCTTCATATGCAAGGTCCTACATGCAGTCCCCAACACTGTAAAAGCAAACAAAAAGACAGATTTAAGAAAAAATAAATAGAAATAAATCCATGAAATTCATTGCATTCTGGACCTGTAGATTTGTGATTTTTTTGGTAACTACTTTTTTTTTTTTTAATAAAGAAGACTACTTGATTCTCAGAAACGTGGTTTTGTGTGTGTGTGTATGTGTGTGTCCACATCCAAAATGTGATACATTTTACAATCTGTGGCATCTTACATTAGTGAAATATAGCAGTAATATTTTGTGAAGCATCTTGGAAAGTTTATGTTCAGGCAATATGAGCACCATTTCAGGTGGAGGAGGGGAGAATGTGCCTGTAGATTTCTAGGAAACTAACAGCTTTATGTTGGAACATCCAGAGTAATAATTGTAGAATATAGACAAAAGGAAACTTTCTATACCAAAGTATTCACATGAATAAAATCTTAGTATACTCATTCTAAACATGTGAAACTGAGGAAAGCCAAGATGCATTCCCAAGATGAAATAAGCCAGTACCTTCTGAGAGTTCAACACCTGGAAAGCATTCTTCAAACTTTATAGCATGACCTCTGTCAGGGTCATTCACTGATGTGACCAGGTGACACTGATGTGTTCAGGTGGCCAGGTGTGCCATTCCAGGTCACTGGCTCAGTAAGGTACCAAAGACCAGACACAGCACCTAACCTATTTTTCCAGTCATGTATGACTTTGATCCTTGACTATGAACACGGAACCATGAAATTATTTAATAGCACACCCTTTTATCTAGGAAAAAAACCATATACTAGAATATTTGTAAATGTGACCTTGAGATATGCATGTGCTATTATACATCCATGTAGATACATACACACCCACACATAAATCATATGAATTCAGAAAGCAAAAACAAAACAACAAAAAACTCAGGATTAAAAGAGTTGATACATGTGATTCAAAGAGGGGAGACTCAAAGGAGGGACGAGTTAGTTTATGAAGTCTCATGACTGGATATTGATGACAGTTGAAAAATGACATTTTCGTTACTTTTTGGAGGTCTTTCTCAGATATATTTGATTTGGGAGTAAGGTGTTTGGTCTTCTGTTCTCTAGTTTCCATTGAAAATTGGAAGAAGACTGGCCAGTCTCCCTCATCTTTTAAAAGAATGAAAAACATTTAAATGAGAGAAAAATTAAGTTGAAGTATGAAGAACAAACCAGACTCACTCAACTCCACTAAATGTTCTGCCTGTTAATTTAAAAAGTGTGTGTATCTGTCTATTTTTCAGTGAACTACGTGTGTGTGTATGTGTGTGTGTGTGTGTGTGTGTGTGTGTGTGTGTATCATGGGTCTTGAACTCTGGGCCTGGGTGCTGTCCCTGAGCTCTTCAGCTCCAGGCTAGCACTCTACCACTTTAAGCCACAGCGTCACGGCATTGCTGGTTTTCCAATTGGATATAAGTGTCTCAAGGACTTTCCTGCCTGGGCTGGCTTTGAGCCACCAGCACCTGGCTTCAGTGAACTACTTTATTCAGATTCTATTATCACATACTTTCATAAAGGAGAAGAATGTGCAAGAAGTAGACCTTAATCTGATTTAGATCTTTCTCATAGAAATGGTAATAGAACCATCTAGGCTTCTGCCTATTCTAATAATGTTTTTATTTCCCTGCCAGGCCTGGGGCTTGAACTCAGGGCCTGAGCACTGTCCCTAAGCTTCCTTTTGCTCAACACTAGTACTCTACCACTTAAGCCACAGCACCACTTTCAGCTTTTTCTGTTTATGTGGTGCTGAGGAATCGAACCCAGGGCTTCGTGCATGCTAGACAAGCACTCTACCCCACTAAGCCACATTCCTACCCCCTTATTCTAATAATTTATGGTTAAACTTTTGTAGGTTCTATAGCTTACTATGATGCAAATCTCAGGGTATAAAACTATGACTGATATGACTCTGTATTGTTGCCTTCTATACAATTCTGAGGCCATACTAGTAGCTCAGTAAACCATTATAGACCCTTATGCTTTAAAAATAAGGGCTAAAGAAATGCACAGAAAGCTGGATACTGGTGGCTCATGCCTATACTTTTAGCTACTCAGGAAGCTGAGGTCTGAGGATCAAGGTTTAAAGCTATTTTAAAGCTAGCCCAGGCAGGAAAGTCCATGTGCCTCTTATCTCCAATAAAAACTACTCAGAAAAAGCTGTGTGGCTCAAGTGGTAGATTGTTAGCCTTGATCACAGAGATGTTCAGGAACAGCATTTAAACCCTGAGTTCAAGCCCCAGGATTTGGCCAAAAAAAAAAAAAAAAAGAAGAAGAAGAAGAAGAAGAAATGTGCAGAATCCAGGTAGTCATGTTTTCTTCAGTTTTTCTTTCTTTTTAGTTTTGTTTGTGACTTTCAGACATTTATCTTTGATTACAAAAAACAAACAAACTGAGGCTTGATTTGGAGATTAGAATTGGCATCAGGATACAGTTTCAGATGTTTCTGCATAATCTCTAAACTGATTACTAGGAACCTGTTTGCCAGTGGTCTCAATTTCAACAAGTGGATTTGGAGAGTTTTGAAGAAAGTATCTACTTGGACACACACAAATATGTACATATAGTATACAATACACATATATGTATGCATGCATACACATATGTGTATATGTATGTGTATATATACATATATGTATATATGATGTATATTATCGTGTGTGTGTGAGAAAGAGAGACAGAGAGAGAAAGAGAGACAGAGAAAGAGAGAGAGAGAGAGAGAGAGAGAATATAAGGGGAAAATGGCCAAAGATTGAAGACTTCTTTTGGATCACTGAACAGGCAAGAATAATGTTTTGTATTATATAATGTAGCTAATCTAATAAAACATTGTCCCAGCTCCGGAAGGACAAAATTCATATGGCTACATAAAATTCTTCTTTCATATTTATGATTTATAGAAATTCAATAAAATTTCTAATTAACATCCAGGACGTTAGCTTATGTAGATACTCTGAACTTGTCTCTCTTATTTTTTTTTTTTAAGGACACACAAACCAGGAAGGATGTTTTTAGGGGAGGACTTCTAATTCTGGCTCTAACTGGTAACAAACCAGCCCTTCTGCAGTAAATAACCACAAGATGACAGCTTGTATGAGGCAACTATTTTCAGGCGTAGGTCAATAGTCAGCACAAGATTTCTACCCTGAGGGAAGGATCTCAAGTGGTGAGCCCCACCAGCCATCTCCTTGGCTCTCTTCCAGGGGAGCTACAGTATGGTCAGATGGAGTCAGAGCTGACAACAGCAGTTCTGTTGAGCTGAGGAAATCGAGATCAAGGTTTGGAGCAACTGAAACAGTTAGAATCTGCAGGCAAGAGCATATCTTTTTCTATTTGGTGTTGGTATAACAAAATGTCCAGTTCTAGGTACTGAATAAAGAGGTTTATTTGGTTGATGGTTCTAGTGGCTGGACAATTCAAACAGCATCCTGGCAGGGGTCCCTACCCAAGGCAATCAGATCCTGAATGCTGTATCACATGTCAAAGAAGCAGCTGGGTGCAGGTAGGAACCAAGGAATGGGGTAACCTCATTTTATAACAACCTGCTTTTGTGAAATGGTATTAATCTGTTTATGAAAGTGAAGTCCCTATGATCTAATTATCTTTCACTGTGCTCTACCTCTTAAAGATTTCACCACCTCACCACCACCACTCCAGGGATTAAGCTTCCAGCACATATACTTTTGAGGGACAAACTAGAGTCAGACACCATAGGAATCTTTTCTACTGGCAGGGCATGGTGACAGGAAGAGAGGAGCAGAAGTGTGTCAAAGTGTACTCAGAGAGTGTTTGGTGGAGCGAAGGTGCGTACCTGGGGCTTGAACTCTGGGCATGGGTGCTGTCCCTGAGCTCCTTTTGTTCAAGGCTAGTACTCTACCACTTGAGCCACAGAAAAATATGTAGTGACTTTTTTCAGGGAAAGCTCACTGGCTAGTTGGCACATTGGCTACATTAATAGTTTCATTATGCTTTGATATCTGATCATAGGTTAAGATTCTATCAACATTCAGAATAAATGAGGGAATAGAGCTAATGAGATTAGTGCAAGTTGAGAAAAGGTAACAAGATATCAGTTTTCTTGGGTGCAAGCAACAGAAATTGATAAAGAAAGGACTCTATTTAAAAGGCATTGGAGCTGTGCTGCAGTGGCTCACGCCTATAATCCTAGCTACTCAGCTGAGATCTGAGGACTGAAGTTCGAAGCCAGTCCAGGCAGGGAAGTATGTGGGACTCTTATCTCCAGTTAAATCACAGAAAAAGCCAGAACTGGCTCTGTGGCTCAAGTGGAAGGGGCGCTAGTCTTGAGCAAAAAGGAGCTCAGGGATAGAACTCACACCCAGAGTTCAAGCCCCGTGACTGGCCAAAAAAAAAAAAAAAAAAAAAGGGCATTGGAGATCTCATTGGATTGGCAGATGACTTGTCAAACTTGGCTTGGGAAATACGTAGGAACCATAGGACCTAACAGCAGTGAATAGAGCCAGAGACACAATATAGGACCTGTTTAGGATGTAACTGCCCCTAGATTGGCACCAAATTTCTGTTGCTTGGCTGCCGTACTTGCATGTATTCGGGACTCTTATACACTGTTAAGTGCTTTCTCAAGACTAACATCTATTATTAACAAAGTTTGGATCCATTTTCTGGAGAGATGAGAATGGGAAGACTATGTTTTTTTCTCAAAAAGGAGAAGTTTTTGAGTATTGAAATGCAAAAGGAAGGAAGGAATGAAGGAAGGACTCCCTGTATAAAGGTTTTACAGCAAGTGTGTCTGTCTTCTCTCTTTGGATTTAGTGATTGCCTCTGGGTGTAAATGATGAACTAAATCAAAGATGATGATGAGTTAGGACTTGAAGATGAGTAATAGCTCATGGAATAAGAATGTAAGGGAATTGTATCTCAAAAGAAACACTTAACAGAATATTAAATTGGCAAATATATGAACAAGTGGTTAAGTAGCATGAGACATATGTAAAAATGTTCTTTTAGATAATGTTCTATTAGTCCCCATTCTAATGAATATAGCATTCATTAAACTGGAATACTAGGCTCACATGGGGAAATAAAGGCAAATGAGATTAGAGGAGTTGAAGGCATAGAATCACAAGGTGTTTGTTGGTGTAGCAGCATTTATTGAGCGCCTGACATATACCGGGTCCTATGCTTATTGCTAAGCCTAGCGGCAGTGATGTAGATCTGTTCTCAGAGAATCTTGGTTCATTGCTCATTCTCATTTTATCCTGTGGGGAGCTTCAAAGGCGTCTTTATGCAGAACCATAGCACGCTGTCTTTAGGTTTAGGAAAACACTGTAACATAATAGGTTGAATAGCAAGCTGGAGGGGTGGTGCTGAAGGCAGGGGAATGGTAAATGACTGGTAGCTGGTAGCTGGATAAGACACTGAGTATTGTAGCCAAGGTAGTGGAGTGGTAATGAAGGATTTTTTTTTTAAAGAGATTTGAGAATCAGCATATTCTCATTCTCAGAAAAAAGAGCTATCACTCATTTTTTCAGCATTCCCTACACCACTTCCTCTGCTTCAACTAAACAGTGTATTTCACTTTTGCCTAGCACTGCTGCTCCTGTACTACTTCTTACATGCTTTACTCCCCTCTGCTACATTCTCCCCTCTGCTTTTCTCTCTCGGTTCTCCTGTCCAGCTTCAAGTATCTCTGAATCAGTAGTCTCTGATTGTTTTACTCTGCTACAGTTGTAGTGGGTAAACCATCATAGATTAGGGAAAATAGAAGATTGTCACTGTTAAATCTCCCTGCCTGCCATCGACTGTAAAGCTACTTGAAGGCAGTGGTGCCATTTTGTTCTTACACCCATGGACTGCAGAACCCTCTGGGCTCAGTACAGTCGTACAGTATTAATCTCCCCTAAGCATGCTGCAGCTTCTCACTTCCCATTGAATTGTCTTCTTCGCTTTTACGCTCCATCAGTACTTTCCCCCCAGTATTTCCCTTGTGGGTACCTTTTACCATCCATTTGACACAAAAGAAAAGCCTTGCTGGAGCCTACTTGTTATTGTTCATTCAAGCTAATTCTTTGTCCAAGGGTATCCTTACTCTCTCCCTTCAAGACAGTGCAGTCCTAGACCATCCTCCAAATCCACAAACCTGTTCCCTTATGGCTCCAGCCCTCAAAGATCGCCCTATGACTAAACTGTCATAGCACCCTCAGTGTGCCCTTCACAGGCAGTTACTCTAGGACTAGTCTTTGTTATTTCTGTTCTCAAGGGTCTCTATCTCAGAGGGTACCAGGAACATTTCCACACATGTAAGGGTGCATGAATAAGTATAGAAGGGTATATGTAATACAAGATATATACAAGAGTTATATGTCTCTGACTCTTGTTAACCAATTGTACTGTTCACTCTCAGCGTTAGGGTATGAGGGATGATGAGAGGACTTTATCTTTTGTGACAACCCGAAGACTGTAGTGAAACATTTGATGTCTCCCAGTTAGTGTTGTTGCTGATTCTGAGTCAGCCCTCATTTGTGGTGACTCTAAAGCCTCACTTTATGATTCACATTCTAAAAATGGGGTGAGGTTTTTTTAACCGAGGAACTTATCCCAGTCTGAACTTAGCCCCACAGTGATTGGGTCCCTCTGTGGGTTTTGAGTTGCCAGCATAGCACTTTCAAGGTCTAGTGTCTCTGGCTTCTTGAAGGTGGCTGTTCCATGGCAAAAACCTAGAATCCATTTCATAGGGTTACAATAGGGACTTCCGTGTAGAAAATGATCCATTGGCCTTTCTTGGGGATACTTATTATTTATACCTTGTCCATGTCTTATCTGGGCTAGGGGCTGGGAATGTGGCTTAGTGATAGAGGGCTTGCATAGCAGGTATGAAGCCCTGGGTTCGATTCCTCAACATCACATAAATAGAAAAAGCCAAAAGTGGCACTATGGCTCAAGTGGTAGAGTGCTAGCCTTGAGCAAAAGAAGCTCATGGACAGTGCCCAGGCCCTGAGTTCAAGCCCCAGGACTGGCAAAAAAAAATTATGAAATCTAAGGCTTTTCTCTCAAACGTATTTTTTGGGTGGTGGTCTTGGTTCCTCAGCTAGAATGGACCTGTTTTGTGTAACAAGGACATTTCAGAATTGGCTGTCTGTGCCCTGTTACTGAGTGGTGGACTCCACTTAACTTCTAGGAGAACTGCTGTAACAACGAGAAGGAAAATCACTAACCCCAGAATGCAAAAATGGCAAAGAATAGGGACTTCATGACATCTGCCTTCTAGTCCTTCCATGCAACCCAGGGTGAGATATTTAACAACTGCAGTGTTGATGACGATGCTGATGCCTATTAAGAGTTTGGGATGAGACCTGGTACAGTCATCCCTCTAAGGCCATTTGCCATTATTATCAATCTTGCTGTATGGGGGTAAACCAAGGCTTACAGAGGCTAAGGAAGGATTGCAGCCCGACTTCTTAGCTCATGATCTCCATCTCCATTGTTAAATATGAATTCCTTGCGCCTCAGTTTTCTCATCACTAAAACTGGAATGCTGCACCGTTGACCTTTAAAATTCCTTAATTCTAGTTGGGTTCCCCTCGCCCCCCCTTTTTTCCTATTACCTCTACCTTTTCCTTCTCTTTCTCCTGGTCCCTCCCCAACTCTACTTATCCATGGATTTTTCTGGGTTCATCATCACGAGATCAGCAGGATGTTTTCCCCATTGAGTGATGACACTGCATGTGTCAGCACCAGGACGTGCATTGTGGCTTTCTTTAGGAGACAGCAGGGCAGAGGGTGGGGGTTTACATGCTGCTGCTGTTTTCTGTCTTATCTTGGCCTGCAGCCATTACCACAATGAGTGACACTGATATGGCCTGAGAAAGGTTTCCTAGGCAGAAGCTTGTGGGAATCGGCTGTTTATATGGGCTCTCTGTTCCTCTGTGGTAAGATCTGCTTTAGGATACGTTCACTAGCCAAACTGTTAGACCATATTCAGTCTGTGGCTGGGAAGGATCTCAGAAGAGTGACTTGGAGAGCTTGGGGTGTTCCATCTTCTGTGACTCTTGGATATTTTGGCAAATCTGGCAGCTTTTCATATGAGGAGTTTCCTCAGAGATATTATTTAGTTGTTTGACAAGTCCATATATATTCTGTAGTACTTTTTCATGGCTGTCGTCTAAAGGTTAGAGTGTTTTAGCATCAGAAGACCAGAGTTCAAGGAGTGGACCTACCAATTCCTAGTATGGTGTATTAAATCCACCCACTTGTTTTGGCTTCCATCCTGTTATTCTTTTGGGAGGATCTTATTGTAGAATAAAAAGTCATTTTGTCAGTGTGCTAGATTTGTGAGTTCTTCCTCTTAGAAGTATGGAGGAAGTGTGTAGAGCACTAAATATTAGGGTGCCAGTTAATGTTTGTAACACTTAAATTATTGAATTGATCACTTAATTTCTGGACACTAAGGTTTTTCATCTATAAAAGAGCTATTGTCCACTCATGAAATGGATAGTGAGACAATTGAAGGATGGTATAGAAATATGTTTCCAAAAATTTCTAATTTCATATGTGTGCTCTTTTTAGGAAGTATGAAATAAATTTAAGTGTCTTAATCACCAATAAAAGGACAAAACAATTTAACGTTTCTATTCCAACTTTCTCCAGTATAGATTGTTTAATGAATGTAATAACGTAGTAAAATTTCTTCAGCCTTTCTTGATATGCCAATTGGAAGGCTACCAGTTAAATTGTTCCAGAAGTTATCTGAATATTGAGAGTATTCAGTTAATAAGAATTAATATTACTCAAGACAGTAATAGCTTCTTTGTGACAGAACATTAATTTTACGTTAATTCCAATTTTATTAGTTCACCAGAAGATCAACAGCTACATTCTAGTTGTAAGAAGACACTAATAGCATATTAATTATAAATATAAATTGTAAGTCAATTAAATATCCTGTGTAGATAGAGTATAATTGCATGTAAGTAAAGGCTTGACATTTATATACTAATTCAAATTGGCTTAGATTGAAAATGTGTCTCATCAATTCACATTTTCATTAAAGAAAATAATCTTTTATCCTTTTGCTCTAAATGAACAAGACAATTCCATATCTGTTTCTCTAGATTGGTTAACCATGCTTGAAGATACCATCTGGAGATTTTTGGATTTCTGCCCAAAATTTAAATTAGCTACCTGCCTAAGGCAAGAAACTGCACTGATTTAGTAGTAAATATCACCATCTGGTAAAAGAAATTGGAAACACTTTGAAAAACTTGAATATTTGCTTTACAGTGATAGCACTATACTATAATAATATAGTGTTTCTAAAACATAGCGATTGAAGAAATTAGGGAATCTACTTCCTAAAATTTGAGTCATCAATTACAAGTCTGAGATAAAGGCTTATCTTGAGACCATGGTGGAAGATTTCATAAAAGTGAAAGCAGGAGTGTGGCTCAAATAGTAGAGCACCAGCCTTGAGCAAATGAGCCAATTGTGATGTAGAGGCCTTGAGTTCAAGCCCTATCAATTATACACACACACCCACACACACCAATATTTGTTAAATGTATAAATAAATTGATAACAATATCCACACACTCTTTTTCTAAAGATTGCTTGTGAATTTCCCAAGTAGCAATATGCATGATTACAAAAATATCAATAGAAAACATAAAAGGTGCAACAAAGTTTAAACCTCCTTCCTGGACATTCAATTCTCTTTATCCATGATTACCAGCTTCTCTGGTAACCTTCTGAGATATAAAGCTGCCCTATGCAGGTGTGTACATGCATGTGTAAGTGCTTATGCACATCCTAATGCATGTGTGTGTAATAGAAACCATCTGTGTCCATTCTCTATGTCTTGGGAATATTCAAATGCACAAAAAAAAAAGTGAAAGCAGGAAGAAACATCAGGAAGTAAACTAAGTAGGAAATGGCTCAGAATTATGAGCAGTGCTAAAAGCCTTAGTTAAATTTGGATATAATGTGATGGCTGTTCTTTTTGTTGTTTGTCAAAAAAACAGATTTCTGCTTGTCAGATTACTCAAAGGCAAGAAAGACCAACCTACTGTACTCTTGAGTTCTGCCCATGCAAGACCCCTGCAACAGACTCTAGGTCAAGTCTTCTGTGCTGCCATTCACCCTTCTACCCCAGACACTCCTCTGGGGTCCTCATGAGGTCAACAGTGTGAAGATGATCAGTGCCTTCTTACCTTCTTAGCATGACGACCTTGGACCATGTGATCACAACCCATCAGTCTGAGTGGGTCTCCTTCAATGAAGAGCCACTCTTTCTTGTCGCTTCTGAGGGTAAGGAGTATTTTATTTCCTATAGTCATAAGACTGGCAAAGGTCTGTGTCTGTGTGTTGTGGCTTTTATTGATTATTGTATTAAGTGGGATCTTAAGAAAAGGAGGTGGGATGGAGCTGGTTTGGTCACTTTTCTCAGATGAGTGACTTCTACTTAAAAGTCCAGAGGAAGCTGGGCATGGTAGCTCACAACTGGAACCCTACCCTCTCAGGAAGCAGAGATTAGGAGGACTGTGGGTTGAAGCTAGCCTGGCAAAAAGTTTGAGAGACATTATCTCAGTCAATGAAAAATAGGGTATGATGGCACACACTTGTCTATTCAAGAAAGAGATGAAAGCAAGAAGGGCTGGCAGCATGGCTCAAATGGTAGAGTGCCTGCCTAGCAATTGCCAGGCAGAGTTTAAACCCCCAGAACTGCCAAAACAGCAATAATAATAATAAAAAGCTCAGAGAAAAGACACTTTTGTAACCTCAAGGCCATAAAGAAGAACCTGGAAACAGCAAAATTATTAATTCTTTTCTTCCAATAAATATAACTCCCTATTTGCAAAACACTTTACCATCAGCCTTTTTTGGTGGTACTCCCATCAGTGAATTTGATTTTCCCAAATTTTAACAGTAAGTCTTAAAAATGACAATTTGAGGCAGATTACTGGAGCATAAACCTGATCTCATTATAGATGAGTGGTATGCTTTTGGGAATTTTTTTCTTTTTCATTTTTTTTTTGTTTTGTTTCATTTTCTATTGGTCATGGGCTTGAACTCAGGGCCTGGGAACTGTCCCTGAGCTCTTTTGCTAAAGGCTAGAGCTCTACCACTTTGAGCCACAGTTCCACTTTCAGTTTTCTGGTGGTTAATTGAGATAAGAGTCTCACAGACTTTGCCAAGGCTGGCTTTGAATCATGATCCTCAGATCTCAGCCTCCTGAGTAGCAAGGATTACAGGCATGGGCCACCAATGCCTTAGCTGGCAAAATTATTTACTATCTGTGCATAGCTTCCTTTTCTGTACCAGAAGAATCACTACAGTACCTACTTCTACCTACTTTAGGAGATTTATGAAGATTAAGTGAATGAACTTAAGTAAAGTGCTTAGCACAGAACCTTAGATGTGGAAATTGCTCAATACTGCCACCCTTGTTCTCGGTGCAGACAATAATTTGCTCTTTAGGGGAATTAGTACTCAAGAATGATGATCAAGACAAGATCTGGAGTTATTTGCAGAAGTGTGCCAGTTTGGTTCTGTTACTGCACCTACCAGTGCCAACTTAAATCATCTCACATTTACCACCTCTGAAAAGCATGAGTGTACAGGTGAGCTATTCAGTAAGATATCTGTGTGGCCACTGAGCCTTTGAAATGTACTTATTCTCAGTTGGAAACACCCATTCACTAACAGTTTTTTTTGTTTTGTTTTTTTTTTGTTTTTTTGGCCAGTTCTGGGCCTTGGACTCAGGGCCTGAGCACTGTCCCTGGCTTCTTTTTGCTCAAGGCTAGCACTATGCCACTTGAGCCACAGCGCCACTTCTGGCTGTTTTCTATATATGTGGTGCTGGGGAATGGAACCCAGGGCTTGAAGCACTCTTGCCACTAGGCCATATTCCCAGCCCGTTAACAGTTTTTATATTGACCACATGTTGAAATGATAAACTTTGAATATACTGGATATATATACATATATGGCTAATTAATTAAAAATTTAAAAATAGTTTCTCACCAGGCACTGGTGGCTCCTATCTGTAATCCTAGATACTAAGGAAGCTGAAATCTGGAAGACCACAGTTCAAAATTAGCAGAAAAGGCTGGGAATGTGGCTTAGCAGTAGAGTTGCTTGCCTAGAATGCGAGAAGCCCTGGGTTTCATTCCTCAGCACTACATAAACAGAAGAAGCCAAAAGTGGCACTGTGGCTCAAGTGGTAGGGTACTAGCCTTGAGCAAAAAGAAGCCAGGGACAGTGCTCAGACCCTACGTTCAAGCCCCAAGATGGGGGGTGGAAAAAAACCCACAAAAACAACAAACCAGCAGAACAATCTACAGTTAACTAGCAAATTCCCAGACTAGAGGCATGGCTCAAGTAGTAGAGGGCCAGCAATGAACAATTAAGCTGAGTGAGAGCCTGAGGCCCTAAGTTCAATTTCTTATATTGGCATACACGCAAAAAAATTTTCTCAGGTTGAAGATACGGGTCATTGGTAGAGAGTTCATGCTCTGCATTCCTAGGGGTCCAACCTTCAGCATCACAAAATCAAAAACAACCTTTTGCTATTTCTTTAAAAAAATTTTTTTTTTTTTGGCCAGTCCTGGGGCTTGGACTCAGGGCCTGAGCACTGTCCCTGGCTTCTTTTTGCTCAAGGCTAGCACTCTGCCACTTGAGCCACAGCGCCACTTCTGGCCATTTTCTGTATATGTGGTGCTGGGGAATCGAACCCAGGGCCTCATGTATATGAGGCAGGCACTCTTGCCACTAGGCCATATCCCCAGCCCTTTTAAAAAAATTTTAAGTGTGGCAACTAGAAAATATAAGGTTATATATGTGATTCACCTTTTATTTCTGTTAGTGTTACAAGTTTTGATTATGTGTAAGTTAACTAATTTGTTTAGCTAGTAATGAGAGAAAAGTTTATCATAATTTTATGCAATTTTGAGCCTTTAAAGTTTGTTATACAAACTTTTTGTCCTTCTTTTGTAGCTGCCTCTATGGGATAGTTTCATAACTATTCTTCCACATATGATGATATTATCTGATATCTGTTGCAGGGGACACTGAAGAGCATTTCCCAAAACTGTCCTCTTCCTCAGACCCATCTGAAAGCTCCTCTGGGGACAACAATGTGGTGGATGGAGTCTCTCAGGACCTTTCCCACTCAGAGCAGGATGACTCTTCTGAGAAGATGGGCCTCATCTCTGAAGCAGCCTCCCCTCCTGGGAGCCCTGAACAGCCTCCACCTGACCTAGCCTCAGCCATCAGCAACTGGGTTCAGTTTGAAGATGACACACCCTGGGCTAGCACCTCACCATCTCATAAGGAAACAGGTAGGACAGGTGCGGGGCTAGGATGGGGTTTGGTTTGATACATGTCTGGCAGGTATTTTTCCTTGCCAGGGTTCATTTTACCTGTGTCACATTCTTGAAGCACTAGCCTTATAGGAGAGAGCTGGGGCTTGAATTCAGGTCCTGGGTGCTGTCTCTGAGCTTTTTTTGCTCAAGGCTTGTACTCTACCATTTGAGCCACTGCTCCATTTCCAGCTTTTTGGTGATGAATTGGAAATAAGAGTCTCACAGATTCTCCTGCCTGGCTGGCTTTGAGCCACAATCCTCAGATCCAGCCTCCTGGGTAGCTAGCATTACAGGAGTGAGCTAATGGCATCTAGGATGGGAACCCATTAAGTCCTAAATTGTAAGCTTCTTACACTAGAAACTAATGTCTTTTAAAGTGTGGATCACTGACCATTTCTACTTGAGACCTCAGTGGGAATAAACATGGACATTCTTATCTCCAAATCTTTGGCAATAGAGATGGTTTTTACATGGTAGAGCTCTGGCTTTGAACTGTGTGATCCTCCAAATCTCAGCCTCCTGGGTAACTAGATGTGTGAGATACTGTCATATATACAGATAGATAGATAGATAGATAGATAGATAGATAGATAGATAGATAGATAGACACATCTGCACACACACACACACACACACACACACACACACACACACACACACACATATATATATATGTATTTTTTTTTTTTTTTGCCAGTCCTGGCGCTTGAACTCAGAACCTAGGCATTGTCCTTGAGCTTCTTTTGCTCAAGGCTGGCATTCTACCATTTGAGCCATAGCACCACTTCTAGCATTTTCTTTTTATGTGGCATTGAGGAATTGAACCCAGGGCTTCATGCATACTAGGCAAGCACTCTACCACTAAGCTATATTCCCAGCCCTGATTCAATATTTTTTACATCATAGTATTGAAAACTGAGGCTATTGGTTCCTCCTTAAACTATGTGCCAAGGCAAATAAATCACTTCCTTTTTTCTAATCAAAGTCCTCAAGTGTTCTAAAAATACAGGATTTATTGACATTATTAGAAAGCAAATTAAGAAGTGACAACTTTCAATTACATGAATGCATAATTCTGGCTTGAAATTTGCTTGGGCATCAGTCATCTCATTTGTCTCCTTATATGAAACTTTCACCGAGCCTCATGGAGCTGCAGCTCTCTGCCTTAGTAGGAACTTAAGGGATTTTTTTTTTTTTTTGGCCAGTCCTGGGGCTTCAACTCAGGGCCTGAGCACTGTCCCTGGCCTCCTCTTGCTCAAAGCTAGCACTCTGCCACTTGAGCCACAGTGCCACTTCTGGCTGTTTTCTGTATATGTGATGCTGGGGAATCGAACCCAGGGCCTCATGTATACGAGGCAAGCACTCTTGCCACTAGGCCATATCCCCAGCCCTTAAGGGATGTTTTACCTGCAGACCTGATGCCTGATGGGAAACCAAGAAGCTAGAGTTGACATGGAGGATCAGTTCTCACTCAACAGTTTCTAACCTAGTAATCAAAGAACCTTGGATATCTGCAGAATATGAGGGTGATTAAAGATGAGAGAAAACAAAATGCCAAGGACCAAATCCCAAACATTGACCTGTCAATAAACCTAGTAAATGAAAAGCTATAAGGTACGTTCTTGTTACCCAAACGAATGCCTCTCAGATAGGCTAACTCAGTGGATATGCAATCTTGGACTGTACTTCACAATGAGAAAGAGTGGTTGGTAGAGCCACGGCCAATTGATAAACAGAATTTGGGCCTGAGCCTTTTTTGCATGGATTATATAGGAATTCCTCAAGTTACACATTACTCTGTTCTGGAGGTGGTTGAGCAGCTTAATTCCACCATATTTGGATAAATGTGTTATGTTACTAATAGCATATATGTAACTGCAGGCATTATTATACAGAAATAACCTAGATGTGTACAGCCAGTTTTCTGACAGTACTGGAGGCATTTCTTGCATTTGCTCTGTTTTTATTTTTATTTTTTGCTTTTTGCTTCTTTGTTTTTTGTAGGTCATGGGGCTTGAAGTTGGGGCCTGAGCACTGACCCTGAGCTCTTATTTACTTAAGGCTTTCATTCTACCACTTTGTGCTACAGTGCCAACTTCTGGTTTTCTGGTTGTTACATGGAGATAAGAGTCTTACAGACTTTCCTGCCCAGATTGGCTTTGAACCCTGATCCACAGAATTAAATTAGACAAAGCATCCTCTCTTGTTACCATCAGTTACCTCTGGGGTTTTCCCAAGGGTTTTACTCAGTCCTACTATGGACCAGTAGTGCTTGTTTGAAAAAATTCACAGCTTGATAGATAACCCAACTAACTATATAAAACATGTGGCCATCTGGTGCTTTTTAGTCTAATCTGCCAACATAAAAATGATGATTTGTTCATCAGTTTATCACTTGTTAATTATTTTTAAAAATCTTTTTATTTTATTAATTTCCATCTGTCAGATTTGGGATCTATAGCTCACTTTTGTATGTCAAGCAAATGATTCTAGAATAGGTAACATACAAATGAAATTGGAAAAGACAGAAACTTGACATGTATATAAACACGCAAAAATTTGGATTCTAGTGAAATGTAGATTATATCTGTATGTCTCTGCCCATATAGGTGGTAAAGTCCAGCAGAGAAAAAGATCTGTGGAAAGTACATTTTTGCTTCAGCCTTCTTCCTAGACATATCAGTATTATTAGAGCAAACTAATTCTTTCCTAATACATAGTTGTAATTTTCAGTTTCTCCCCTTCTTATTCCCCATGTCATCCTTACTTCTAGTAAATGCTCAGACTTTAGAATTCTGTGTCTTCCAGTCAGGGGAAAGGGAAAAATATTTGTGATGGAGGATAACCTTCCTTGTTAATATCCTTTCATGAAGTCTTGGCCTAACAGAAGCTGTGGGAAGATGAGGAAGATGAGTTGGACTGACACTGCGGGTCCTGGTTTTTGATTTCTGCACTTACCCAGCTGACTGTTCCACAGCTGACATACTGGTTGGCTAAGAGATTCTGGGAAAAGAAAGGGCTGCACATACTCACAAGAAGTAGCGACAGGGAGAGATGCTATCTGGGATACTCCTCTCCCCTCCTTCAGATCCTTTTTCTTTACTTTTTTGAGTCATTCTAGCAGAGAAGGAGGAGGACAAAACAAAAGAATGTGTCTTTTAAGTTATTCCACCTAAGAATAAAGCCAAGGCAGCACTACACATCAGCCTAGAGTAGAAATGTACTATTTACCCTAATTAAAATGCAAGAAGGCTGGAGACACAGTGGAGTTGGGGACAAAGCAACTGGGCTAGATCTCTTCTACGGCATTTAAATGGCCAGAAGCTGTACTAGGGAGCCCAGAGAAGCCTGGGAGATATTAGTCCCCACTCTGGTGATCTGCCTACTTCATTTTCTTACCCAGAGTGACTGGATCATGATCAGCAGTAATTGGTGAGGAAAACAACCCCAGGGATGTTTAAACCCATCAAAGGAGCAACTTTCTTTTGAACTTTAGGACAAGATTTGAAGTGAATAGGTACCATTATGGGAAAAAGGAGTTTCATGGTCTTTAGAAAAATATGATAAAAACAAAGTGAGAGCCACAAAAGCCTTTTTATAATCACATATATGAGAAAGAAAAAAGTGTTAATCCATTCAAATATGGTAGAGACCAGATGTGGGATTCACCTCTTTGATTTAATAAGATTACTTTGAATATCCAGATTAATAAATATTCTTATATGTGTGTGTAGGAGGGGTATTAGAGAGTGAACTCAGGGCCTTATGCTCTTGCCATACTTTGGTCCCAGCTTTTTGGTCAAGGGAGAGAAGAAGAGTCTCACAGACTTTTCTGCCTGTCCTGGCCTCGAACTGCAGTCCTTAGATCTCAGCTTCCTGAGTGTTAAGATTAGAGGCATAAGCTATCAGTGACAAGCTATATACATTCTCTTAAGATATATATGTATTCACTGTCTTACGTATGAAACTGTAACCCCTCTGTACATCACTTTGACATATACTTTTTTTTTGGTCTGTTGTGGAGCTTGAATTCAGGGCTTGGGTGCTGTCCTTGAGCCACTATGCTCAAGGCTAGCACTCTACCATTTGAGTCATAGTGCCACTCCTAGTTTTTGAGTGGTTAATTGGAGATAATAGTCTCCTGGGGACTTTTCTGCCCAGGTTGGCTTCAAACTGTGATCCTCAGATCTCAGCCTCTTGAGGTGTGAGCCACTGGCACCCAGCAAGAAATATTTTTGTTAGAACTTTAAATGTTTAATACTTAAACTTAAGACTAAAATTAGTTACAGGAATATGGTTCACATTTCAGATGGAAGATATATGATACAGGATCTCATAATAGGAAAAAAAAAAGTCAAGAAATTGAGCTGAACTGAAAACTTCTTTGCTTTGCTCTAAGCTGGATGGATACCCAGCTCTTTTGTGTAGAGCCACAGCACAAAACTGTTATATGGGAACTTGATCACCGAAAAACAGAGAAGCCATACTTTTAAAGGTTGAATCAGGTCGAATTGGAAGTCTTTATTAGAAAGCCAGTGACTGCAGGTGGACTAGCGTCCCAAAGAACCTGCGGTATGGAAGGTTGTTAGCATAAAGCTTATGAAGGCAAAAACCACATCAAAGCAGATGCCCCATGGTGTGGGAATTAGCAAAGTATGTTTACAGAAGCAAAACAAGCCAGTTATGAGGTAACTAAGGGGGGCAGTTAGGGTTTTGTAGGAGTTAACTAGTAAGGGGTAGAGATTTACTAGAATCCAACAATCTTAACAATCAAGAGTAAAGGATAGGGATTTCCTGCAGTCTAACAATCCATGACATATCCGCATTTCTGAGACTGACCTATTGTATGCCCCATCTATAGTTCTCAGAATTGTGTAAAATGTTCTCATTACCTATTAAGGCATTAAAATGGTGGCAGAGACAAGATGGCTTTGCTTAGGCCCGCCCAGTATTCATATTTCAAAACAAGCAAGCCAACAAACTTCTGATAAATCTGTTCAGGTTAAAACTGAATCTTCATATTTTTCTCTCAAGAAATATTTTTGAAAATGAACCTAACCCCAGCTGGTGTTTTATTCACATTGGACCCATTAGCATGTTGTTCCTGATATTTCCTAGCTATAGAAGTTTGAATAACTTACACAAGGTGTTGTCCGGCACTCAAACTCCACCACGTACCATAAAGAATATAGAAGTCAGCTTACCTGTCATCTAAAATCTTCATAAAGATTCGCTGTGACAGGCTGGGAATGTGGCTTCGTGGTATAGCGCTTGTGTAGCATATATGAAGCCCTGCTTTTGATTCCTCAGTACCACACAAACAGAAAAAGAAGGGGCTGGGGATATAGCCTAGTGGCAAGAGTGCCTGCCTCGGATACACGAGGCCCTAGGTTCGATTCCCCAGCACCACATATACAGAAAATGGCCAGAAGCGGCGCTGTGGCTCAAGTGGCAGAGTGCTAGCCTTGAGCGGGAAGAAGCCAGGGACAGTGCTCAGGCCCTGAGTCCAAGGCCCAGGACTGGCCAAAAAAAAAAAAGATAAAAAAAAAAAAAAAAAAGAAAAAGAAGTGGCGCTGTGGCTCAAGTGGTAGAGTGCCAGCTTGAACAAAAGAAGCTTAGGGACAGTTCCCAGGCCCTGAGTTCAAGCCCCAGGAATGGCAAAAAAAAAAAAAAAAAAAAGATTCTCTCTGAGCAGGTACTAACTTCCAGTGGGTGTATTTTACGTGTGTGTGTGTGTGTGTTTGTGTGTGTGTATGTGTGTGTGTGTGTGCTTAAAACGTATTTGCAGGTAAGTGCTGGTGCAAATGCCAGCATACATACAAAAAGACTAAATAAAGTTCATTCTAAAAAAAAAAAAGTTTTTAAAGGACATTAAGGCACTATTATCAACCCAGGCTTCCTGCACACTCATGTTATATCCTAGCCTTCCTCCTTGGAGATGGCAACATTTTGGTGAGGCAAGGGCTGAATTGAACCCATTATACAGACATTTCAGGATGTGCATAATTGCAAACATAAATAAGCTTTCATTTCCGGAACATTTGTCTCATAGCCAAAGCAAAACACTAGCATTCATTCCCTTGTGTTTCAAATGTCCTTCCCAAAAGCTTGGGCTAAGGCCTTCCCATTGTGTCTAGGGGAGCTAATTATCTAGGACTAGAGAAAGAACCGCTTGTTTGGGTGAGGATCAAAGATGACGTCAGCCAAGTGCAACAGCTGAGAGATTTCATCCCAGAGATTAGCCCCATGGTTGAATTCTATCATGTGGTTCATTCTGGCTACTGAGGGTGGGTGGTGGATGAGGGTAAAATAAGATCCCAATGGTTGGGTGACTACTTAGACAAGACCCATTGCATTTTGCATGCATATGTATTTCTCTCCTCAACAGAGGCAGGCTTATTTTCTTTTAATACCTTGAATTGTTTTTTCTTTCCTCCTAACTGTAATTGATGACCTTTCCAGAGGACATACCCAGGAATAAATTTCAACGGAGCCCTTCCTTTGCACTAGGCTCAGCTCGGCTCTCAATACTCTCTGTCATTTGCTGTTCCAGACAAGCTCATTGCTACTATTGCTGAATTTTCTGCCTGGAGGCTCTTCTTCCAAATTTTTACTTAGAAAATGTTGCTCAATCATGACCTCAGGGAGGCTCAGGACACTTTACATCCAAACTTTAGCGTTTCTCTGCCTATATCTTTATTTGAATGAGACCATACATATTATTACTTTGATTTTTTTTTTTTTTACAAAAGTTGTCTCTTTGCCACAGAGAGGCAGGAACCTCATATCTCTTAATTTATTCTCTATCCAAGAATATGGTATGGTCTTCCTTTGGCATATGCCACATGGCTACTGTATATGTTTTTGGTACACTGAGTATTGTATATATGTCTACCTGATCTAGGAAAGGGAAAGAAAAACAGGGTGTAAGATATCACAGGAAATGTACACACTGCCCTATTATGTAACTGTTCCCCTTTTGCACAACACCTGGTCAAAAAAATTTAATTAATAAATACATTTTTAAAAAAAGAATATGGTATGGGTAACTTAGTAGATAGAAGCTTAGTCTGCTGGATTAGTGATAGAAAAATGGAAGGTGTATATGAAACCTGTTGTAGAATATTTAAGTGGGGCTAGTGAGCTGTCCACTCAGACCAGGAGTATTGGCTTCTTCCATGAAACTAGTTTTTGTTCAAAACCAGAGGAAGGCTTTTTAGTCATCGTATCATTTTATTATTAACTGACTCTGAGGCTGAGATCTAAGGATTAAGATTCAAAGCTAATGTGAGTTGGAAAGTCTATGAGCTCTTATGTCTAATTAACCAGCAAAAATCTGGAAGTAGAGCTGTGGCTCACATAGTAAAGTGCCAGTTTTAAGTGAAAAAGGTAAAGGACAGCATCCAGTCTGTGACTTCAAGCCCCAATATTGACATAAAAATTATTTTTTACTGATCATGATAATCACTTTATTTCCCCATTTGTTATATGCTCACTATATGTGTGTATACACATGCAAACACATCGTTATGTATACATAGATACAAGTACACACATAAACATCCATCTATACTTAACATAGATACCTAACAGAGCATATAAATGTACATATCCTTATGCACTCACAAATATATGTGGACACATATATTTCTGTGGTGGGCTACTTTTTATAAAAACACTCTTAAAATTATTTGCTATTGTTTAATTTTATTTAAAGGTCCTATTATGCCATGGGAAAGGGAAAGAGCTCTCATAGGTGAACTTTTCCAGGTCTCCAAGAGGAACCATAAAATATTAAAACAGAAGTGTCCTCTTCCAGAGAATGTGCCGGCTCACCCAGAGAGGATTTGTGGCCTATCTTACCATTAATATGGAACACAAAACACAATGAAGAACCCAAGCCTGCATCAATTAGCTAGTGCATTCATGCAACAAATATTTGAGTAGTGGGGATACAATTATGAGAAAGTTGGTCACAGTCCCTGGTCTCCCCAAATTGAGGTTACTAACCAGTTAGGCAATCTGTTACTACCTTCTGGGAATAAATAAGAACTTCTCTGAGTCAGTCCTGGGGATAGCTGCTTCATATCGCTAACTGTGAACTATCAGGAGAGCCACAAATGAAGAATGGGATTAGATCTCTTTTGTATTCATGGATAGGCACCTTCATAACATTGAAAAAAAAAAACCCATACTATCCTCATGATTAGACATCAAAGTTTAAATAAAGGGTACATAAAAAAAATATATATATATATATATATTTAACATTTAAATCACCCAGGGTCCCAAAGGAGAAACAGAACAACATTGTATTAGTTGACAACTTACATACATATTACTTATCGAGCCAGTGTTGCTTTAAGTACACTCCTCCTCCCCCACTCTCCATCCCCCTTCCACCCACTGTAGTCACTGCTCAAGGCACGAGATACAGTTGAATATTCCTGACCTATGGAGCACATATTCTTGGCTGGAGGAGCAAAACCAAAAATAGAGAGTAAGCATGTCAAGTAATATGGCAAGTAGGAAGGAGAGGAAATGAGGCAAAGGAAGAGAATGTGGAGAAGAGGCTATATAATATTTATGAGGACAGGGAGTTTCCTTTTGAGGGATAAGCATGAGTGAAGATCTGAGAGAAGCAAGGGACTGAGCCTTGCAAAAATGGGAGAGAACTTTCCATGCAGACAAACCATCCATGCAGAAGCAGCAGCAAGTGAAAAATCCCACAGGCAGCTGTGTTCATGGTATACCACTGGCACAGAGTTGGGAGAAAAGACAGAGGTGAGGCAGGAAAGTCATGGGGCTTCAGACACAAAGATCGTTGGAAGGCCCCATGAGAATTTTGGCTTTTATTATGAGAAAGGTAGAAGCCTTTGGAGGCACTGTATGACCCAATAAGTAGCTCTCCAAACTCCCCTCGGGTAGTGGTTAAGAGGAGGGTGGTTGAGAAAAGGAAGATGGATGGAGTAGTCGGAATATGACCCCAGTGTTGATACAGCCAGAAGATGATGGCTTGGTCCAGGGTGGTAGTATAGAGATAGCTAGAAGTGAATGGAATCCAGATTTCTTCTGCAAGTTGGACTAACAGAACATATGATGGACCAAATGGAAGAATTGAAAATGACAGAGTAGTTCCATTTTGGATAGCTGAAGAGATGAAGGAGCTGGTTTTGAGGCATATAGATAGCAGTAACCTAGTTTTGAATACATAAATTTAAGAGATTGAGATGGGAACCTGAAGTAGGACATAAGGATATGTCTAGACATAATAACTATCACCATCTAACCCTTCTTGAGTAGTACTACCTTGTGCAAAGCACTGTTACAGGGGAGAAAACTCACAGACAGATGGGGTGAGTTATTTGCCCCCGGCTGTGGGCTGAGTCCAGCTTGTGCACAGCAATCTGGATTCAAGGCCCTTCTTCATAACCACACAGGGAAGTTACAGAGGCAGATTCCCTCTTTTTCATTGCTGAGTGGATGTGGCATGGTGGTGGGAGCAGTCCACTTCTGTCTGGCTCAGGCATCAAAGATCTGGCCCGGGGAGAAGAGCCAAATCGAGGCTCATTACTGTATATTCTCACTTCAGCAAAGCCTGTGGCCTGAAGACACCCAATCATGAAGCTAAATAATAATAATCTTAAAAAAAGAAACTCTCCTAAGATCTTGAGGCTGATAAATAAGTGTAATACAGTGAATGAGAACAGTTTGTGAGCTCTAGGGCCTTTTCTCCCATGAGATCATGTAGCTCCCATGAGCAACATGATTATCTTTCAAGGGAAGTGTTTTAGCCACATTTTAAAAAGAACCAAGGTGAATCTGGGCGTGTTGGTTCACACCAATAATCACAGCACTCAGGAGGCTGAGGCTGGAGGATCTAGAAAAACCAAAAGGAAAGCAATCCAACAAAACCAAAGGGAAAATTAAGATAATTAAGATACTTTCCTTTCTGAGTAACCAGAGTCTATGATTTGATATGTAGATTGGACACATTTTATTCACTACTGAATGAAATCAAAGTTTTGGTTGTTTTTTGTTGTTGTTGTTTTACAAAAAAAAACCCACACTGAGTTGTAAAGAGCAAGATAAGCAACCACCCAGTTTAATAAACAGAACATTATCATCATCCAAAAGCCCCCAGTGATCCCCAGCCTATCACATCTTCCTCCTCACCATATCCCTTCCCTTGCTCTCTTCACCACCTTCTTGAGCCTTATGATAATTGTACCATGCTTGATACTTCACGGCCTTACCAACTACACAAGAGAGACATCATTTATTCTAGTATGGTTTTAAACTTTGCATAAATGAAATAGTACTGATGCTATTATTTGTGAATTGCTCTTTTTTTATTTTTTATTTTTGGTGCCATTCCTGGGGCTCAACCCCAGGGCCTGCGCTTTTTCACTTACGGCTAGTGCTCTACTTACTCCTTGAACCACAGTTCCACTTACGGCTTTTTAGTGGTTAACTGGAGATAAGAGTCTCACAGAGTTTTCTGCCCAGGCTAGTAGCCTCTTGAGTACCTATGATTATAAGCATGAGTTATTGACACTTGGATAATGTGTCTCTTTAATGTAATATGTTGGTGAAATTTGTTCATGTCATTGCCCGTTTTGATGCTTTGTATTCTATTGTAGTTATAGTAATGCACCATAATCTGTCTATCGATCTGTTATGGATGGACACTTGGAACATTTCTACTTATTGACAATTCAGAATAGGCTTCTATGAGCATGCTTTTTGTTCTCTGAGTCTTCTTATATCCTGGTATATAAGTGTTAGTGTTTCTTATTTTAAAAAGTGTTAGGGAAATTGCTGCATTAGATGCATGATGATCAGACTGGTGGGGATAACACTGAGCTATTTTCTAAACAGTTCCATTACTCTAGCTCTTTATGAGAGAGTAGCTCCACTTCCCAGCCTACATGTAATTTTGTCAGAAGGAGAAAGATCTTGTTGTAGCCTAGGCTTGCCTGGAATTTGTTGTGTCAATTTGATCTGCATCCTCAGAATCCCAAGTTCAGGGATTACAGATGTATACCACTGCACCTGGCTAATTAATAGTATCTGGTGACATTGATCAAGATGCATGGTATTTATAAACTGCTTTGTTGAATGGCAACTCCTTTGTACAACTTCTTAAAGATAATATATTTTAAAATATTTAGAAACTGCAAAAAAAAAGTTTGTGATTTATTCCTTTTATTTTTCTTTCTTTTCTCCCTCTCTTTTTTTCTTCCATTCATTCTTTCTTTCAAGTGATACTGGGGTTTGAACTCAGGGCTTTGTTGCTAAGCAGGTGTTGTACCACTTAAGCCAAGTCGAGGCTTTTTTCCCCTTTTACTTTAGTTAGTTTTCACATAAGGTCTTGTGTTTTTGTCCAGGACTGGCATCAGATAATAAACCTCTATTTATAGACTCCTCTGTACCTGAGACCTTAGGTATGAACCACCGTGTCTGGCTCATTGCTTGAGATTGGGTCTTGCTAACTTTTTGCTCATGCTGACTTTGATCTCTACTTCCTGAGTAGCTGGGATTATAGCCATTCACCACTAATCTTAGCTTCTGTTGTCACTTTACTTAACATTTCCTAAATTACCAATAAAGTTTAGCATTAAGAGTGCTATTCAGATACTCCTGTTGAGTTCTCTGCCCTTTGCTTGCAGATATCTAGGAACTGCTAGGAACTCCAACCCTACAGATGGTATTTGATTTTTAAAAGTTTTTATGCTGAGTGCTTTCTGTGTCATGATAAAGAAAATCTAATCTTTCGTTATTCCAAAATCATAAGTGTATTTGGCTATATTGTCTTCTGTAACAAACATTTGTTTACCTGTATTTGGTACTTTTGTACAGTGTGAAGTACAAGTTTAATTTTATTTTTCCAAATAGGTACCCAGTTTTCCCAATACTACTTTGATTGTTTTATATATGTACATATTATTAATGTATTGGTATACACATATTTAAGGGTATTGTTCTTCCTTATGCCATATATATATATATATATATACACGTGTGTGTGTGTGTGTGTGTGTATGTGTGTGTAATTTGTAATTATGGGGCTTATACTCAGGACCCCACACTTAGCTGGCTGACATCTACCTCTTGAGCCACAACCCTAGCCAATTTTTGCTATTTTTCTAGTAGGTCTCATATTGTTATATTTTTGTTTGGGGTCAGCCTTGGACTGTGGTCCTCATGCTTGTGTTCTCAAGTACCTTGGATAACAGGTACACATCACCATGCTCAGCTTGTTGGTTGAGTTAGGGTCTTGCTAACTTCTTTCCCAGGCTGGCCTTGCATTGAGATCCTCCTACTCTTCACTTCCCAAGTAGCTGAGATTATGGGTGTCAACCACCACCCCTTGACTTCTTTCTTCTCTCTTAAATCTCAGGTTTCTCCTTTTGTTTCTCTACCCAGCTACAGTTTTATCTCCAGCTAGAATTGACTGTGTTATCTTGGCACTTTTTCTTGACCTTGGAGTTTGCGTCCCTCTGTGTAAAATAAGATTTCTGCCAACCTTTTGGTATTGATGGGTGGAATGAGGCAACATTTGTAAAAGTGCCTGACCTTTGAGTGGATACTTGGTCAACAGTAGCTTCTTCCATTTTTATTTTTTCCCTGACAACGCTCTTTTGAATACTCAGTGCATTTGCAGGGATACAGTTCTTGCACAGTACCATGGAGAAAGCAGATGGGGGGCAAGTTCATTGTGGACAAATTAAGAGAATTAGGAAGTTTGATTAAAAAAAGAAAAAGAAAAACATTTTTCTGAAGTGATTTGAAAGGTTGGTTTGACGCCCTGGACTAAGGCTGTGCATTTCCCCCTTAGAAGATAGTTTTTGTTGCATTTCATGCAGTTCAGCAGCCCCAGTGAATCTCCATGTACATTTCTAACAGTCTGTAGAATTTCCAGTGATTCTCAAAATCACACTAAACAGAGACATAGCACACGTGTATACATATATGGTCACGTAGCTACTCTGTATATGTATATATACTTGCTATCTCTGCTTAGATTTGAGGTTCCTGAGACCTGAGGATCATTTATTATTATCTTCAAATAATTGTAGAAAGAGATTACAATTCAATATGTCAATTTCTGAGTACAGTGCATCTTGATCAGTGTCACCCCTTCCATCATTCTTCCCATATCTACCCCAACACTCCCTATCCCTCAGGTTATTTAATTCCGTTTTTACATATGTTCATTGAGTGTCATGACTGACTTGCCTGCCATTCTTCTCTCTATTCACGACCTGAGTTTTAATACAGAGTTTAATAGTGACTCATCCTCGTGCCTCAGTCAAGCAGTTTCCCATCTGTAGCCCTGCAACTCTTCCTGGGTGCCCTTGCCTTTTATGACTATTGACATGTATTGCATAAGATCTGGATGACATCAACGCAAGACAAGCACTGAAGAAAAACTAAGGGCTGCTATCTATACTTACTGTCACTCTTGGTTTTGGTTTTGTCCCCAGCTCTCCCATTGACCATGCCCTGCTGGACATGCCCTTCCTTTGAGTCCTTGAGGAGATGTCCTCTGACCTCCGAGAGCAGCTGGACCACCCATTCTGAAGACACCAGCAGTCCTAGTGTTGGCCCTTCATACACAGACCTGCAGTTCATCAATGCTGAGGAGCAGGCAAGCCGCAGGACTTCTGCAGCTGACTCAACTGGTAAGCTGGGCCTCCAAGCTAGAGTTCTTTGCAAAATATTAGCTTTTTTTTTTCATTCCCAGTTCCTCTTAAAGGTCTTCTTAAATCCTGACAGCCAGATTTGTTTTGTTTGCAGAGTTCAGATGTAGTCATCCAGTCAAAAAGCTAGCATCCAGAGTAGTTTGAAATTATGCTGAGAAAAATGCATAAACAAGCTGGCTGATTGGTTAACTATTCACATGGGGAAACATTTTTGACAGATTATTTTAATGTGTTATTTTCTGGCTGTTTGGTACAAGTATCATTCCCTGTCAAATTATTTTTTCCTTGGATTTCTGGACTGTAGTATTCACAAAGCCGAGTCTTTCATCCTACCCCCCCCCCCCCCCACACACACACACACCTGTGTCTTCAGCAAAAGGGAGCTGGATTTAAGTAGCAAGAAAGTAAATGGCAGAAAGCAGATTGAGAGGATTCAGTCATTGTACCCAGACTACAAATCACTTTGCAGTTGAATGTGTGACATTCAGGTGTACTTTAATTGAACTATCTGTTGGTCTATAATGTCCCATGTTCTCACTTTTTAAATTTGCAGTCAGCATAGGATGGAATGCTGGTTTTCTTCTTCTTCTTTCTTTTTTTTTTTTTTTTTTTTTTTCTTTGCCTGTCCTGGGGCTTGACTCAGGACCTAAGCACTCTCCCTGGCTTCTTTTTGCTCAAGGCTAGCACTCTGCCACTTGAGCCACAGCGCCACTTCTGGCCGTTTTCTGTATATGTGGTGCTGGGGAATCGAACCCAGGGCCTCATGTATACAAGGCAAGCACTCTTGCCACTAGGCCATATCCCCAGCCCCATTTCTGGCCTTTTCTATATATGTGGTGCTAAGGAATCAGATCCAGGGCTTCATGTGTACGAGGCAAGCACTCTTGCCACTAGGCTGTATTCCCAGCCCCGGAATACTGGTTTTCTTTGCAGGTGGACTATGAGCCTGTCGACAAGTACTGTGTTGCAGACTGGGTTTAGAAAGGCATTGGAAAGATTATGTTCTTGGTATGTTGGCTATTTGGCTGAAAAGATTGTTCTCTTCTGAAAGTGGTTGGAATTACTGCTAGGTTCATTGTGGTTGAAGTTATCCAGTGTGTCAACAATATTTGTTTTCCCTTCCCAAAAATATTGCCTAGGATTTTGTCTCCAGGTCATTTTTCATATTCAGATAGTATGCTGGGTGATTTTGAAGAAAAATATGAAGAGTGATCCTGCTCCTGGACTAAAGGGTTCAGACAGGATTTGGTTTGGTATTTGATAATATTGCAGAGTATCCTAATACGTCACAGATTCTAGCGTCACAAACCATGATTATTTATAGCATTTTGTTTTCACAGACACTTCAATTCTTATTCATCTCTGTGGCTTATGACCCACTGGCTAGTGGCTAACCATGAATGCCCTACTACCCTATTTCTACTCTGGGGAGAAGCTAATTGGTAGGAGGGCACCTGTAGCAGCCAACGCCATTAAGAGAGGTGAAGCCTTCCTTTTTGCCTCTTTTGCCTTCAGTCTCTTTTCCAAACCATCCTAAGGAGGAGAAAATACAGTGTGTATACTGACTAAAAATGTTCAGACTTTGGTGTCTGTGACTCAGGTTCAAATCCTAGTCCATCACATACTAGCTATATGACCTTTGGCGTGTGTGTGTGTGTGTGTGTGTGTGTGTGTGTATGTGTGTGTGTGTGTGTTTCTTTTCCTGCTGCAGGATTCTCATTGTTTGGGAGAGGTATAAATTGGACCCTTCACTGGAAAAAAAAACCAAAACTCTAAGCTTACAATGAGCTCTAAGCTCATTGTAATTTTTCAGTGGTCTCTGTACTTTCTCTTTGTGTAAAAGCTGCTTTAATTTTTGGTGATTCAAGTGATGAAAATCAGAGTCCTACACTGCAGTGGATATCAGCAACAATGTCCACTTCCTCCTCCTCCTCTACTTCCTCCTCCTCTTTCTCCTTCCTCTTTCTCCTCCATTGTCATCATCATTATCATCATCATCGTTATCATTGCAATGCTGGGGATCCAGGCCCTGGCACATTCTAGGCAATGACTGCTCTGAGCTATACCTCCAGCTCCTAAACAAGACATCATTAGTGTGTTTCAAAGTTTCTGATTCTCTTTAGTACCTCTCTTTGCTAAATTCATTCTAACCCCCGGTTGTTGTTGTTGTTGTTGTTGTTTTTTTTGTTTTTTTTGGCCAGTCCTGGGCCTTGGACTCAGGGCCTGAGCACTGTCCCTGGCTTCCTTTTGCTCAAGGCTAGCACTCTGCCACTTGAGCCACAGCGCCACTTCTGGCCGTTTTCTGTATATGTGGTGCTGGGGAATCGAACCCAGGGCCTCATGTATACGAGGCAAGCTCTCTTGCCACTAGGCCATATCCCCAGCCCTCGGTTGTTGTTTTTGATCAGGGTCTTGGTGGGAAGCAAATGGCACTCTAGAAAGAGTCTATTTGGAGAGCATTTAATGAAGAGACTGCTTACAGAGGAAGCAAGAGCTAGAATCATACAACAGCTGACCAAGGGTCTCCTCTGCTAGACAGTGTATAAAAAGAGTGGCTGTGGCAGATGCTCTGTGCTGCACCTCTGTGTGCAGTGGGACTGTGGTGTCCCAGGCCAAGCCTGTCTCCCTGGGCCCCTGTTGCTTGGTAGTGGGCTGCCTCCTCTCTGCCATCTGTGTAGGAGTTCTGCAGGGATTCGGCCACCCCATAGGACAATCTGAATTGCAGCTTAATTGTGGAGGGAGAAACTCTGTGAACAGCCTACACTTTCTTCTCATTTTCTCACCAAGGGGATAATTAGAGGAGGAAGGCAAACAAATCCCCTCACCTTGGTTAGATTACAGGGTGTGGAGCTGTGCTGGAAAGTGCTTGTTCTGGAGTTCATTTCACCAGGGTAAATGGCAGGGGAATTAGGAACAGGCCAGATCCTCCCTTAAAAAAAAACACACACACACACACACAAAAAACCCACTGGCTTTTCTGTCACCTCCTGTCTCCCCAGGGGTCCCCTTTGCCTAAACAAGACAAGCACACCCTGTCATCCTCACCAGGCGAGTAGCTGTGGGATGCCATTGGGTTTACATGTGTTTATAAACAGCAAGAGGATCAGGGGCGAAAACATGTGCCTTTGAAGGTTGTTCCAAGAGACATGCAGTCTCTTCATGTGAAAACACATAAATATTCACGGTGGCACAAGCTGATTGATTGATGGGCTTCCCTTTTGGTTTTCTTTTATGTGCATGAAAAGTATAGATGTAAGTGTGGGGTTAGAATGTACACATGCAGACAAACTGAAGAGTGTCCAGATGTAGCTGATGCTTAATAATAATGATCTGTTGAATGGATCCTCAAATGAATGGTGTGAAATGTGCAGGTGGTAAGAGTCATGTGTGTTCCAAAAATTGAGTTTAGGAGCCCAGCATTTCCCAGTGTGTCCCATGCAGCAGCCTGAGGAAAACCATTAGGTCACGCTATACTACCTCCATTAATCTATAACAGGCATTAGCTTATTAAGGGCTTTGAAGAGTTCTGAAATTATATGTATGTATTCTGTACATGATTTGTAATTACATATATCTATACATAAGGAAGCATATGTATACAGGTATTTATATAGTATGGTAATCCATATTAATTACTCTTTTCAAAATGACCTGCTCAGCTCTCAATCTACAAGAACCCCAAACCACATAAATTGTCAGATTTTACTTGGAATTACATGCTTTTGCTAAAGTGTTGGAAAAAATGGAAAACCCAAAAAGAAATATGTTGATGAACCTTTCTGGATTTTTTTTTTTTACACAATTCTGTACAGTTATCCCTACTTATCTCATGCTTTGCTAAACTCTTAGCTTTTTTGTTGTTGTCATTTTGTTTTTTAGGTATTTGTGTGTGTGTGTGTGTGTGTGTGTGTGTGTGTGTGTGTGTGCATTTAAGTGACCACAGTAGAATTCTACCTAAACAGTAAGGTATCTCTAGATATTTGGGGCTCAATTGTTTTTCTCAGAAACAAGTGCTTATGCCAGATAGGGAATTCGATTATAAACCTTAAGTTTCATGAGAACACTTTTGAGATGCTCAGGAAAGTTCTCCTGTAATGATTTGTCAAGGTTAGAATGCGAACCTCATCTGCCCTTAGGTACAAGGGCAGGTTTCAAGATGTATGGTGCCTCTCTCTTACCTATCCTGCCTTAATCCTGCTGCAGCTTATAGAGTTTAAACCAGTCAGGGGTCCAGATCCCTAGCTAAACAGTGATTATCATGTGCATGATGGCTTTCCTGGGAGTTTTTTGTTGTTCTGAAGGCACATCCATGTTTTCTGATCTTATTTTTTGAATGTATTTTGCTTGGCAAACAAAAACCAGTTAATTATTTTTATAATTCTTTCTTCTAACTACAAATTTAGAAGACATTTGTAATTTTCCTTGAAAAATGTTTGCTCCCTCAAAATGGAAAAGTGCCAAAATATTTTAAAGCAAATTTACATTTTTTGGTAAATCAACACAAATTTGACCCGTTTAGTTTCTATAGATGCTTGTGTACTTCAACTTTTTAAATTACTTTTTATGATGGACGTCTTGATTTAATTGTTTGGGTACTGGCCTATTTGCCTCAAGAGTGGAGGTTGTTTCTGCTTGGGAGAGCCAGTCTTTCAAATATTCCTCTTTTTTTGTGTGCACAAAAATGAGCTAGGTGCTTGTGTTTTAACTTTTCTCTGGCATAGTGCTATCTGCTTTTTCTTTATAGGAGTAGACTTTGTATACATAAAAAAACCAACAACAATGTTTAGAGTTCAACAAACCAAGATATGCTATCAACAATACCACTTCCCTGCAAATCATTTAACTTCTGCAGCCTTCAGTTTCCTGAATGGTAGAATATAAATAATTCTGGTAATGATACTGAGCCTGTAGGTTTGTTCTGAGGGTAAAGTTCCACCAGGCAATTAAAATTCCTAGAACATTATGTGGAATAACTCTTATGATGGTAGCAATATAATGGATGTTTCACAATTCCTCATATTTTAAACCCAGAGCTTAGCAAGTCTAAAGAAAAAAAAAATTGAAAGTTACTGCCCCCCACCCCCCGCAAATAAAAAAACCAGCTAAATCTAGGAAGTTTCATTTTATGTCCTTGGTTAGTTTTTATAAACTGCTTTTAAAAAAGAGTGGTTTCCTTTATTCATTCAGTTCTCATAACTGAAGGGTGGACTCAGCCAGCATGCCTTGCAAAACAGCTGGTGTCTATGTCATTCCCCTGCAGAATTGGGCTCCCAAAGCTTTCCTGAGAAAAGCTGGGCTGCGGAACTGCCAGGTTCACTTGCATGAGTTGCAGTTCCTCCCCCTCCCCAGGATTGGTTTGTTTGTACAAATTGGTTGCCTCAAGCAACACATTAGTTTGAGATGGAATGTATCCTTGGAAACGCACTGCTTTCTTTTTGCCAGGTTATTGTGCCTTTCCGGCAGAGGATGCTAGAATCAGGGGAGCATTTTCCACTCTGGTATATTGAGGTCCACCTCTCAGTGCTATGTGCAAAGCCCCACGTTATTTCATGATATTTGGAAAGCACCAAATTGTGAGCTGTTTATCATAACTTTCAGCTTCTGGACTTTATCCTCCATCTTTCTATCTTCAGTCCTGGTGACTAAGGGAAGATTATACGTGAAAATTCCTTGGGCCTCCCTGTGACGTAGGCCTCCCTTATAATGGGATGATATTCCTGGCCTGTTGGCATCAGGCTTTGTCATGTGATTTGCTTTGGGGCTACTGAAAAGTTACTCGCAGGACAGATTTTCATCGTTTTCCTTTTCTCTGTCAGAGTCTCCTCTTACTGTTCTCCATGCCTGCCACAATTAGACTCCAGAATCCTCGGCCTAGATAGCCTTAGGTCTTTTTAGGACCTTTTCTAGGACCTATATTTTCAGAATTGGACCACTCTGCTGATATGTTACCATGAAACTTTGGGGGCCAGGAATCGACCTTAGACATGGGGGGAGGAGGCATACCACCATCCAGAGTCTTCGTTGCAATGGAGCAACGTGGGAGAGGAGAAAGTAGGGATAGGCTTCAGGCAACAGGCTATCATCTATCAGTGCACTGTGATGCTTTTCTGTGAACTCCAAAGAGCACAAGAAATCAAAATTCTCTTTGCTTCAAGATTGTTAGAACCATGTCTATGGACTAAGCAAGAAAGGACATACATTAGCAGTTTGGGGCATGATTTCTACCTTTAAGTCCTTAAACATATAGAGGTGGGATAGCTGCATCTCATTCTCCAGAGGTGTCGTGGGCAAAATAAGTCTTTGTAATTAAAAGTTTTTTTTTTTTATTTTTGGTTGCCAGTCCTGGGGTGTGGACTCAGGGCCTGAGCACTGTCCCTGGCTTCTTTTTGCTCAAGGCTAGGACTCTACCTCTTGAGCCACAGTGCCACTTCTGGCTTTTTTCTATATATGTGGTGCTAAGGAATCGAACCCAGGGCTTCATGTATATGAGGTGAGCACTTTACCACTAGGCCATATTCCCAGCCATGTAATTGAAAAGTTTAGAGATTTTAGGATGACATATCACTGTAGCATAATTAAAAGAATTGATTCCAATATGAAGAGGTTTCATTCATTGAAAAGTGCCTGACTTTACCTCCTTTAAATAGGATTTGGCAGAACTTTTTTTTAATAGTATACACAGTAGCATCATCCAGAAGAGAAGAGAAGAGATTCCCGGGAGAAATCCCAGGAAATTATTGGCATTCTGTGGCTGAGCAAGTCTGTGCCCCATTCAGTGCTCATTGTTCCTTCTCAGTTGCTAGCACTAAAGTACACTTTGATGTCCTTTCTTCAATCTTGATGTTTCAGATTAGCAATGTGTCAATTTTCCAGACAGGATTTAGAGCCAGACTTTAGGGAGAAAAAATAAAATAGGAAAATATAAATGGAGTAGTTGATTTTTTTTTTTTGTATTTTATTTTTGTGCTGATCTTGGGGTTTGAACTCAGGGCGTGGGTACTGTCCCTAAGACTTGGTGTACAGGACTGTTGCCCTCCCACTTAAGCCACAGCTCCACTTCTTACTTTGTGTGTGTGTGTGTGTGTGTGTGTGTGTGTGTGTTTAATTGTAGATAAGTCTCAGGATTTCCCTTCCCACACTGGCTTCAAATCATGATTCTTTGATTTCAGCCTCCTGAGTAGTTAGTATTACAGGTATGAGCCCTTGGCACCCAACAATATTTTTGTTTTATTGATGTAGCCATATATAAATAAATTCACATTTGAATGTATCTACACATCCAATTTTTTCTTTGTGTCCAAAAAAATTTTTTTTTCTCAAGGAATGGTATTCACATTATATCTGTTCAGATCACGTTAACAAAGAGGCAGTTACTAGAAGTAAGTGTAAGATCTTTTTGACTTGGAACGAAGTAAAATCACCTAGTCCTCACTGGAAGTAAAACCATGAACTTAAAGGGCTAGAATCAGAAATTTTAAAGTCTATTATGATCATTATCTAGTATGTAAAAAATGCATTCATTTTCAAAAATCTTTCAAATGCACAATTTCATCTATAAAATTAGAAGTGAAAGAACAGCAATTTCATGGGGTTGTGCCAATTGGATGAAAAATGTATTTTTAAAGCCCCTACAATAATTATTGCTATAACAAGCGTGATTATTGGATATCAGCTTTTTCAATAAAGTAATCACTGTTATTATGGTAGTTACTACCATTATGCTGTGTCTGAGACTTGTGAAGAGCAAAATCTAAGATAGATAGTGTAAGGGAGAGTTGAAGAATGGATTTTGCTATAGATAAGCAATAGGCAGCTACTCTAATCTCAGGGTTTATAACTTGAATTCTCCTGGAGGGAGTTCATGAGATTGAAAAGGAAAAAAAAATGTATTTATACTGAACATTAACTAAAATTTGGCATTTTCATTATTATGAATGTGGACAATGTATCACATCTGAATAATTACTCAAGACATTTTTCACCAATATGCCCACAGGTATTTCTGTATTATAATCGCTGGAGATACAGTAAATATTGTTTGTGGTCACTAGCATATTTAAATTTGATGTATATAGGTCCAGTCCTAGATCTTGTTAATGAATATACTAATAAAGATTCATATGCATTATTATGTAAAAAAGAACAAATCTGACTTTTCCCCACTATGATTACTTCCTTTTTGAAAATAACTAGCTATTCTCAGTCCCACAGATAGTCTATCCTTCATTTTAATTCTTCAAAGACAACAAGTTGTAAAGGATGGCAGAAAGTTCAAGGAACAAAGACAGCTTTTACATACTTCAGTTCATCTGGACAACTCAACAGTAAATTTTTTTTTGCCATTCCTGGGGGCTTGGGACTCAGGGCCTGAGCACTGTCTATGGCTTCTTTTTGCTCAAGGCTAGCACTCTACCTCTTGAGCCACAGCACCACGTCTGGCCTTTTCTGTTTATGTGGTGCTGAGAAATCAAACCCAGAGCTTCATGCATGCTAGGCAAACACTCTACCGCTAAGCCACATTCTCAGCCCAACTAAAATATTTTTAAATATTTTTAAAGTAGTATGATTACTTCTTCCCTGGAATTCCTATCCCCAACAGAGAGATTTTAGACTATCAGGCTAAGGAGAAGATAGAAACATTTTCTTTGTATTAAAAACTAGCACTTGCTTATGATATAAGTGTGTGTACTTACGTATCTAATGTTATACTGTAGAATTAGGGACATTTTCTTATTTATTTTTGTTTGATTATTTTAGAATTAAGAGTTTGATTACAAAGCTTCACACTTGCCAGGCAAACACTGTTACTTGAACCCTACTCTAGTCCATAATTTTGGACATTTGTAGAGTGTGAATATGACTTTTTCAGGATTATCCTCAATCTCCAAACCAAGCTGTATTTCCTCATTCGCTGCCAGATAGTGTTGGGGAAATAGGCCCCTCACTTCCAGAGTCCAAGGGGGCAGACCCAGCCTAACCGGGTCCTGTCTACAGCAGCACCCTATTGAGAGTCATGACCTCCACAAGCCTCTTATCCTTCCCTGATGATTATGCCAGAATTTCTTCAGTTTTGATTCTGGCAGGCTCAAGGCCTGGGAGAAATCCAGCTGCCTACTCTAAGGGGTTATAACCCCATAAATATGTTTATGACCCATTTTATTGCTGGCTTCTGGCCTTAACGGAGAATCCACTGTTCTATTAAAGAATAAAAATCAATCTCTTTGAGACAGCCATGGAGTATGTTCCCTGGGAAGATGACAGGTCAAATCTTCATTAAGCTGTTGAGGAATGAAGGGGGAGGGGAGGGAAGCTGTTTTCCCTGCCAACAGCAGCTGACAGCAGTCAGGCTAGAATGTTTAGGCTCCTCTGAGCCTTTTGTTTCATGTCTGTGGCTCTAACCTCAGCTGCTCTGCATGGAGAAGACGGTTTTTAATCCGAGGAGAGCAGTTTCAATGTGGTTGTCTTGGCTCTAGGGCTAGATTTCTGTATAAGGGCTATGTTTTTGAAGTGGCACTAAGGTCTGCTCCTAAAATGCATTGATTGTATTGTGGGTCTGTGGATGATGGCACGGGAGAAAAATAACTAATAACTAACAGTTTTGCTTAGTACTGGTTCTGTGGTTCTCACCACTAATTTACAGTGTCACAGTACTGTCACATTGTGGTCATGCTGAGAAGAGATGCTGGAGTCCTGGCTCTGCCTTTTCTAGTCGATGTCTCAGCCAGTGAGACAGGCTTAGAAAAGTACCTTGTAGAGCCTGAGTAGAATACATAAAAAAGCAAAAGTGAAAAACTTAGCACAAGCAGGGAAAAGTGCTACATATCGATAAAGCTCTGGAGAGGCTGAGGCAAGAGAATTATGGGTTTGAGATGAACCTCACCTTCATACAAAACCCTATCTCAGACAAGCAATAAAAGAAATCAGCACAGTGTAGCACATAATACCTCTGTGCACATTACTAGAAACATCTGGACTGATGTGTCTGTTGCTGCCAGCAAATACCCAAAGCATCTGTGGCAATCATGAAGCAACAATTCCAGAAGTCACTGAGAAAGGTTGACTTTTAATCTTTTTGTAGAAAAAGTTTTAGTTGCTTTGGCCTTGAGGTGTTATATACTCATGTCAGTGTGTGCACACTCACACTCACAGTCACACACACACACACACACACAGAGTGATCTAAGTATCTTAGACTCCCAATTGGGTTTGTAGAGCTAGAAGGACCAGAATTTACCGTAAGTCCTACCCCCACCCCTCGCTTCCTGGTAAAGACCATATCCAACCGTGAGTTATGAGTGGAATTTTCAGTATCTTAATTGTGAGTGTGATTTCCAGTATTTGTGAGAGGGATTTCCAGTATCCAATTGTGAGCGCATTTCCAATATCTAATCAAAACCCTGCAGCTGTGCACACATCCCCCCCCCCCCCCCCCGCTTGCTACACCCCTATGGCTTAACCAATCAATTGTAAGTGCATCAGTCCCTTGATCTGACCAATGACCTTTTCCAGATTCCTTCCCGCCACCATATGCGCCAAACGTGCTTTAGGATTATTTTTTAATTCTCCCGCGGTGTGTGTTGATTTGTTGGAAGATGCTATGATGTATGCTAAGTCCCTGCCTTCCCCCCAAAATTGTATAAAACAGCTGGGAGCCCGAGGGTCAGGGCCTCTTGCGTCACCAGCGTACTGAGTTGCTCGGAGGACCGAGCTAGCTCGAAATAAATGCCCTTTTTGCTGCTTGCATTGGTCTTGGTCTCTGGAGGTCTTTCGGGGGATCTGAACTCGAGCATTTCAAGTTTCTTATTCCCACCTCCATGTTTTGCCCATGGTGTTAGTGGTGCCATTTTGAAGTGAACCAGTAGGTGAAACAGACCCAAAATGTGAGCACAAGTCTTACTCATGGCTTCTTTTCCTTTTTTGTTTTTCCTCTTTGCATTAACAGCATCACTAAACTTACTTGTTATGATTTATTTTCTAGGTAAGTAGCAAGGAATTTCTTATACATCCTGTGGGTAAAGCCCAGCTAACCCTGGGGGCATGGGTGGGCTTTGGAGTGTTAACAGATGGTGTGAATGGAGACAATTCTTTCCCCAGGCAAGTTAAGCTAGTCTAGTAAAACTGTTAGCCATCTATTAAATACAGATGAAATCATACACTACTGACCCCATGTTAGAGACCATTGCCAGTTAAGGTAAATTGTAGTGTGTTCACCATCTTCCTTTGAAAGGACTCTATACCCAGTGCTGTGTCTTGTTGAATAGATGAGCAGTTGTAAAAAATATTTTTAATAAATGCAAATGACAGTCTTCCCTACTTTAAAAATAATTAGATCAGTTTCATTCTAAGACATTTTCACTGTAAAACCTATTAAATACTATTTTCTCCCTAAGCAAGTAGTTAAGTTTATCATCTAAAATTTAAAACATTTAATATGCATTAAAAGAAAAATATGCCTATTTCTAAAATCTCTCTTACCAGACCTAGCAGATCTTCATAACAAGATTAAGGTAAGATTTCAGGAAAAGAGAGCAAGCATCTCTAATCTCATAGCCCTAATACATTTACATATGTAAGACAAGCTCATCCTTAGTCTTCTGAGCATCCTACACAGTGCCTGACAAATAAAGGATGTCTGGGGACTCTGACTGTCCACTCCACACTTAACCCATGGTTGCAAATATTCACAGTGACGTTGTGAAGACCGCCCAGCTGATGCAGCTCCATAGTTTAAGTTCTTCACTGCATTATTATGCTGGTTGCTACTCACTGTACTGAAAGAGGGCATTTCTTCCTCACTGTGCCGGGTCTCAGCATGACTAGGTAACCTGGGGTGTGCTGGGGAACATCTCCTGCAGAGCATATGCTACTCCCATTAAGCCACAGGGGTTCCGGGATACACTGAGGGCAGAGCTGAGGAAGCCCAGCATGGAGTGCTCTTCCCACGTTAATGTTTCCCTTTCTCCTATGTGGAGGAAGATGAAAGCTGCCTAACTCCACAAGGCCATTCTCATTCACAAGGTATCAGTGCCAACAGGTTTTGCGGCTTCTTCCCACTTGCTTTTCAGACAAAGCAGGCTGACTTGTTGGTACTTGTACAGCTTTGAAGAGTCGGCCCCTGGCCCAGTTGATGTAAGACAAATTAAAGCTGATTCAGGTTCTTCTATCTAGGATTCACACCACTCCCCAACCCCTTCTTTCCTTTTCTTATTGAACAACTTAGGCCACAGGGAGACTGACTGATCCATGCTTTTGACCTCAGTTCACTGGATGTTTTTGTCTTTTAGAACTGTTATAACAAAATTAGGTGTATTGAAGCAGCAGACATTTATTATCTCATAGTCCTGGAGACCAGAAATCCACAATCAAGCAGTTGCTTGCCAGCCCTTAGTGTGCTTTAACTTGTGGTAACTTAACCCCAATCTCTGCCTCCATCTTCACATGGCCTCCTTCCCTTGTGCCACTGGGTTTCTTCTTATAAGGAAACCAATAATTAGATTGATGGATCACCCTAATTTAGTATGACCTCCTCTTTATTACCCCTGAAAGACCTATTTCCAAGTAAGGTCCCATTCATAGATTTTGGGGCCTAGGACTTGAACTATGTCACTGGAGAAATAAGATACGAATTTTCTCCAAAAGAAAGATGTACTGCTTATTACTATGACCTTTGACTTGGGCTGATGTGCCCCACATACTGTGGTTTGCTGAGTGTCCACTAGAGGTTTTATGTGTTGAAGGTTTGGTTTTCCAGTTGGTGCTACTATTGGAAAACAGTATTTCCTATCCTTTAAAGGACATAGTTCAACCCACTATAGTAGGTGTGTTGGTCACCTTTTAGTCACTATAAGGAAGTATTAGAGATACCAACTTACAAAGAGGAAAGGTTTCTTTTGGGCTATTGTTTTGGAAGTTTATGTCCACGATCAATTGGCTATTTTTTTGTGTTTTGTTTTGTTTTTGTTGCCAGTCCTGGAGCATGGACTCAGGGCCTGAGCACTGTCCCTGGCTTCTTTTTGCTCAAGGCTAGCACGCTACCTCTTGAGTCACAGCATCAGTTCTGGCCGTTTTCTATATATGTGGTGCTGAGGAATTGAACTCAGGGCTTCATGTATACGAGGCGAACACTTTACCACTAGGCCATATTCTAAGCCCCTAGCTGTTTTTTGGAGCCTGTGGCATGACAGTACATCATGGCTGGAGTGCACAGCAGAGCAAAACAACGCTGTCCAGAGGCCTGCAGTCCCCTTCAAGGGCATTCCTTCAGTGATGTCATAACCTTTCACTAGGCCCCACTTCTTAATGGTACAGTCCTGGGGGAAATCAAGCCTTCATTCAACACATGAACTGCTTGTGGGTACTTACCAAACCATAGCATTGTTAGCCTCCTTTAATGCACCTTAGCTAAGTAGGAATACCAATAAATCTTTTTTTTTTTTTTTTGCCAGTCATAGGCCTTGGACTCAGGGCCTGAGCACTGTCCCTGGCTTCTTTTTGCTCAAGGCTAGCACTCTGCCACTTGAACCACAGTGCCACTTCTGGTCGTTTTCTATGTATGTGGTGCTGGGGAATCAGACCCAGGGCTTCATGTATACAAGGCAAGCACTCTTGCCACTAGACCATATTCCCAGCCCCCAATAAATCTTTTAGAGATATTGATGTCTTTCTTCTCATACCTGCAGTGATATAGGAGAGTTGTTTCTGCTCTCCTCTCTTGTCTCAATCCTATGGGTTACCAATAGTACTTATTGTCAAAACAATTGACTGTGAATTGAGACTGGGGGCAAGCAAGTAATGCCCCTTTAATTCCTACACCCAATTAAATTTGTTCATGATTAGTGACTTTTTGTTTACGTCTATATGCCCAGTCTCTTGAAATACTAAAGGCATCATCAGCTTGGGATGAAGTAAAGCTAGTCACTTACTTATTCACAAAACATTTATTGAGTAAATATTGTTTGCTAAGTACTGTACTGGAATCAGAGACTGGTGAAATCAGTACCTATAATTTATTGAGTGTAAGTCATTTGGCAGACTGAAGCATATTCATTACATACTTTGTCATGAATTCCCACAAAAGCTCTTAAGGTAAACATTATTAACCCTAATTCATAGATGAGAAAACTGAAGGCAAGATTAAAAGCCTTGACCAAAGTCTAAGAGCTCACAAGTGGTAGTGTAAGTGAATTTGATGATATGGTATACCAGTTTTTCTCCACCTTTTCATAAAAGGTTTCTAAATTATTTTTCCCAGTTGTTCTCTCCAGATATTTGAATATCTCTCAGGCTTCTTTGCCTAGGCTGGCTTTGAACATTGAGCCTTGGATCTCAGCCTCCTAAGTAGTTAGGATTATAGGCATGAGCCACCAGCGCCCAGCTAATCACTTTTTTTTTTTTTTTTTCTGCACTAGGTTTGAGCTCTACCTCTGGCCCCAAATCTTTCCTCATTGTTGGTACTGGGGCTTGAACTCAAGGCTTTGAGCTTGTTAGGCAGACACTGTATGATTCTCTATCCCCCTTTATTCTCTTTAATAGTTTTGGGATTTGAACTAAGGGTTTTGTACTTGCTTCCAACCCCTCTTGCTCTAGTTATTTTTGAGCTAGTGTTTCACTTTTGTCTAGGCTAGCCTGGATCATCACCTTCCATTTGCACTTCTAGCCTACCTGGGATGACAGGTGCACATCACCATGCCAACCTATTGGCTTCAGTGGCTTCTAGTGAACATTTTTCCTGTGCCAGCCTCAAATCTCAGTCATTCCCATCTCTACCTCTCAGGTAGCTAAGATTACAGGTGTGAGCCATTGTGCCCAGCCTCCGTTTTAACATGAGTAGTTTCCTAGTTAGTAAATAAGGAAGTGAGAGTATAAAGGAAGTGAGTTTGGTGGGGTACATGTATAGAAATGTCACCATGAACCCCTCTTCTACAACCAGTATCTGCTGATTTAAAAAAAGACTTAAAAATTTTAAAATAAATGAGAAAGTCATGGAAGAAAACCAGCATTGCTAATCCTTGTGATGTATTATTGAGGGACTGATTTTCATTGGTTGCAAAACATATAAAAATCAGAGCTAAAACAAACATCAGTGGTAATTTTTTGGGTTTAAAAGCAGGATATCTCAAGTTCAAACACTGAATCGTTGTCTTTAGAGATATATAGCTTGTTTATGGGCAAAAGAATAATGATACTATAAATTTGCTTTAAAATAATTCAGTGTGTAGGAATACAAGATATTAATGAATTAATAACTACTGATACCTTTGATGTGTGAGGGTTTTTCTAGGTTGTTATCTCCACTTTTGTGTACATTTGACGTTTTCTGTAGCAGTAAGTTTAAAAAGTGGTTTTGTAAATATTCTAACAGGAAGTAGCTCCCAAAATCTAATTTAAAAAGAATAAAGAAAATGTTTGTGTGCACATATTTTGCTTGAATTGTCACCACCTGCTACTTAAGAGTTTAGATGGACTTTTCTACACTGACAGCAGCCACATACAGATTGAAAGGGACTGTGAAGAATAGCAGAAACGGGGTAGGAATGTGGCTTTGTGGTAGAGTACTTGCCTAGCATGCATGAAGCCCTGGGTTTGATACCTCAGTACTAAATAAACAGAAAAAAGTATAAGTGGTGCTGTGGTAGAGTGGTAGAGTGTTAGCCTTAAATGAAAGAAGCTCAGGGACAGTGCCCAGCCCCCAAGTTCAAGCCCCAAGACTAGCAAAAAAAAAAAAAAAAAAAAAGAATAGCAGAAGCCACTTGATTTCTGCCTGTAAGCAATGATCACCTTCCATCGCCACCATTCAGAGCTCCAGAAGCAATTGTGGTTATTATCCAACATTTGGGTACTAGTTTGTAATATCCATATTTTATATACCTTTCAGTTAATCTTCAACCAAGTATGGTACTATTCTTACCCGAGACACCAGAAATCTGGAGCTCCTGACCTCAACATGGCCAGAGCATGGGGAGAACTCAAGTTCAGATGCTATCTTCACTGCCATTGGGCACCTGTTGATTTTCCCTAGTATTAACTCTAGAACAGCCAAAGCAAGTGTTCAGTTCTTTCAAACTTTGCTTGTCTGAGAGCAGTACTACACTCTATTCAATGTGTAGATCAACATCCTTTGTTAGTGGTGATCCTAAAGATTATAGTATTCTGAATTAGAGAGCTGGACAAGGCAGTTACTCAACTACTGAGGTCCTTCCATTTTCTGGGTGCTGTGTTGAAAGTTGTCGAAGTGGGAAGAGAGAAGGAATTTGTTTCTCTGTATTTTTCTCCCAAACCTTAGAGCAGACTACATAGTATTGACCCAACTCTAATCATCTTTTTTTTTTTTGCCAGTCTTGGGGCTTGAACTCAGGGCCTGTGCACTGTCCCTGGTTTCTTTTTGCTCAATGCTAGCACTCTACCACTTGAGCCACCATGCCACTTCTGGCTTTTTCTATATATGTGGTGCTGAGGAATTGAACTCAGGGCTTCATATACACGAAACGAACATTTTTTTACTAGGCCATATTCCCAGCCCTATACTCATCTTAAGTGAGAATAAGTTGGCCTTCCTCCTCCCTCTCTGTAATTTCACCTACGAGGCCCTTCCTTGCTTGGGTGAGTGTATCTGGAAAGGGAGAAATTGGAGAGGGAGACAGATCAGGTCAGTGGCTCAAACTATAGAGGTTCTTACGTACATACGTTGAAAGGAATAAAACTCAGTGGACTGTTTTTGAAGCTCTGTTTCTTAAGGTAGAATCTATTGATAAAACAAGGTGCTGATTCATATTATCCCTGAATAGTTTTCTAAGAAATAAACCTGTCAAATTATTCCTCAGATGACATTTTCTATTCAAGAGAGGCAGGAATGCAGATTGTTTCTAGTGAAGTTTTATTGCTTGTTCTAACCACATTAATATGTCAGATTTATGATACAATGTGTTCTACATGTACACTAAAGAATAGGTAATAGTCTTTTGTGTAAATGGGCTCAAATGTATGTGTTTATAATTGAGTAACTCTCATTGCTGAGCAACATAGCAAAGTATGCATGTGTAGAAAAGACACACAATCTTCTTTGAACATTACTTACCACATCAGTTAAAAGAAGGTATTGTATGAGCTATTCTCAGAAGTCTCTGCTGTGGAGCATCATTTTACTGTTTTAACTGATGATTATAATAGGAATGATTATGTCTGGGACTTATAGATTGCCAAGGTGAAGTATTGGAACAGAACCCCAATTACATCGTTTCCACTGGAAAATATCTATTTATGCTTTGAGGAACTCATTGTTATAAAGATCATGGTTGCTGATACCAGTTACTTCAATCATGCAGTGCTTTTCAAGCATTTCTTTGTCCATGAACTCTGAGGTGGTTCTCACTCTATAAAATTGACAGTAACAGCACCTGCTTCATGGGCTGTGGAGGATGAGGGCGGCATCAATACACACAAAAACTTAAGTGCCTGACACAGAATAAATGCTTGGGAAGAGTTAGCTGCGGCTGTCACATTACTGTTGCCATCATTGTTGTTGCTGACCTGTGAGAAATCCTTGGATCTTCCCTATTTATTGTATATGAGCGCATCAAATATTGAGGTTACACAGCCATACATGGAGTGGGAAACCAGTCATTCCCACAGAGTCAGGAAGCTTACTCTGACCCAAATATAAGACTCTTTCATAAAGCAGCAACCCCAGATTTTACATCTATTTTTTGTTTTTATAGTGCTGGTGTTTAAATCCAGGGCCTCGAGCATGCTAGGCAGGCACTCTACCACTGAGCCCCATACCTGTCTTTTCTTGACTTGCCAATAGCAATTCCATATGCTGATATGGAAAATCTCACATGTATCATTAAGTTTAATTAAAGAAAAGGTTCCAGGTAGCACATCATGGGTATACTTTAATCTTAGGGATGTTATTTTAAAAGGGGTATTCATCTATGCTTTATATGCAAAAATTTGTGAACCGTATGTAAGAAATTGCCAACAGTGATTTCTTCTGGGCAATGGACCTGGCCATTGTGACTAATAGAGAGATTTTTACTTTTATTTCATACCGGTAAGTACTACTTGGACCTTTCAACAAGTTTACATAAAAAAAAAAAAAGTGGGAGAGGGCTGGGAATGTTGCTTAGCCATAGAGTGCTTGCCTCGTATTCATGAAGCCCTCGGTTCATTCCTCATCACCACATAAACAGATAAAACCAGAAGTGGCACTGTGGCTCAAGTGGTAGAGTGCTAGCCTGGATCAAAAAGAAGCTAAGAACAGTGCTTAGGTTCTGAGTTCAAAGCCCCAGGACTGACACACACACACACACACACACACACACACACACACACACACACACACACACACACACACACACAATGGGAGAGAATACAACAAACCATCTTGATAAGTGTCCCCAAATCAAAGATCTCCATCCTCGCTTCCTCTACTTGTACCCCTTGAAGCAAAAGCAAACAATCAAAAATCTGAGAAAGGATCTGTGGCATACTTAAGTCCTGAGCTTAGAAGTATCCAATATATTTTAGAGTATTAAAGGCTATGGGAAGCCAGAGTAAAGAAAGCTATACTCCTTTCTCTTTTACTGCACCTAATAACATCCCACAGAATTCTCTCTGGTGGCATATCCATTTGGAAAAGCTATCTTTTCTCCAGTATGCATACCCACACTTACCCAAACAGACGGTTACTAAAAGATCCCTCCATTTGTAACAGGCTTCATTTCAATCTCTATTCCAGTTTGAATCCATTTGTAACAAGCTCCACTTAAAAATATCTATTTCAAGCATGCGCCTCTTGTACAAAACAAAGTTCAGAGTCTGAGGAACTATTAAGAGAAAGTTAGACTCTAGAAATGCATGTTTGAAATCACATCCAGCTTTGCTTGTTCCAGGCTCTTCCAGGTCTTGGCCCCAGAGTAACCATTCACCTGTATTAATGCTCCCACACAACAGAAACATTTAAGGGTTAAGTTTAAAGGTATGTGCTCTTAAACAGTCCTTTTTGAAGTAACCATTGCCTGCACTCTTGGAATCTAATCACCCAAGTGTTATTTACCTCCCTTCTGTACACAGTGCAGACGGAGCTCAAAGTTCAGGAAGTAATAACAAAGGGAATCAGAAGCCAGATCTCAGGCACTGCCTCTGAAGAATCTCCCCAGTCTGCCTTGCCTCTCCCTCCTCCTGGGTGTGTCGGCCTGGGAAGGCCAGTGAGTAACCTGCGCTTTTTTTTTCCATCTTGGCCCTTCCCACCCAGACGAGAGAACTGAGTGGCAGACAGGCAGGCAGACAGAGCTGAGTCCTGTTCAAGCATGCAAGGAGCATACTTCTACCCACACCCACCGCCTGGACCCCTCACCACTACCATCCTTCGCCAGGAGGAACCAGACCCCAGGCCAGGGGCCCCAGAGGACCCCTATTCCCTATGGTAAGGGCTGCCAGTTGCAGGACCACCTCATTCACTTTACTTGCATTAGAGTGGGCTTGTATTTCTTGACTGTGTGTTTCTGAGTGATTTGAAGCTGTTTTGTTTGGCTGTTTAATTCTTTTTTTTTTTTTGGTTGTTTAATTCTCAGTGGTCTCAAGACAAAGAAATGTCTTTCTCCAGCAAGATTTATTATAACTTGTAACTTGATAGCCTGGCCTTGGAGCACAACTCTAATCCTTACCTCTGATTGGTGTAACCTACCTTTTGACTGGTGCAACATATGGGTGGGGGCGGGGGGGGGAGGGGGAAGGGAAAGGGGAGATGCCACTAAACCACTCTGCTTTTACTAAATGCGATCTGATCAGAGGAAGAAAAAGCATTGAGGATTGTTGGCATTTTAGTGCATGGACAAATCTTACTAATTGAAGTGTAGCTAATTGTTACCATAGCTCTAAAATAAACAAACCAAACCACATTTTATTTTATGTCTCAAAACAAAAGCAAACAGAAAATTCAGTTTAACAGGTTTCAGTGTAGAATGAGCGATGCCAGAGGCAGTGTTTGAGGACAAGCACTAAAAGATAAGTTGGTTTAATTAAATAGATGTGAGCATGGAAGTGCTGAATTAAATCTTCAGTCCTCGGGGAAGAAGTGGGCCTGATGTTCAGTGTGGGCTTCATGTGGTATTTAAGGGAGAAAACTGAGATCTTTGTGTGTTGAGAGTTCTTTGAGGAGAGGGTGGGAAGGCAAATGGAGGCGGCTGGGAAGCAGGTTTTTGGCATGAAGTTGATGCCAGGGACTTCTCCCTTGGCTGCTGTGGGTGAGAGAGTAATTCCAAGTAATCAAGTGCTGCATTGTTAACAGGCTTCTATGCTTCAGATATTTATTCTAAACACAAGCTGTTGACTACCCTGCTATAGGAAGGAATAAAACTACTGCCTCTGGTCCCTGGTATAACCCAAATTTTAACACCTGGCAAGAAAAGAAAATTAGGTTACCCATGGAGTAGCAGCTACCCATGTAGTCAAGTGGCTCTTGAGGCCATTGCACCAGGAGTACAAAATATTACCATATTCAAAGGCTGTGTTGTAAAGTTACTTTGATGCTTTGCTTCTGTAGTGTGTTTTAGACAGCACTGTTTTTTATCAGTCATGAGGAATTACCTCGTTATTACATTGGAGTAGGAAGATGTTGAGCTTAGAGGTTTGCAGAAGAGCAGCATAGGCAACTGCAATAGAATTTGCCCAACCTATGTGGATGTTTAACTTGTGCCCTGGTATCTGAAAATGCAGTATAGGTTTGTTTGGAGCATCTCTGTTCAGGCTACTTCAGGATTCTCTGTAAGGAGCGGTCTGTACTTACATAGCTGGGATTCTGGAGCAGCAGTAGACAACAGCCTCAAACCAAATCAAACCAAACAAGCAAACAGAAAACTGTACAGAGAGGTTGTACCTGAACTTTCTTGCACGTGGAAAGAGTACAGAGGGTGTGTGTGTGTGTGTGTGTGTGTTGGAATGGGGAGGAGCCTCAGCAAGGTAGGAATCTCCTTATAGAGTACAAATCCCTCTCTAAAGTTTATGAAAAGCACAGTATGTCTTTTGCTGAGGAGAATCCATAGTTCATCATCACTATCATTATCAGTGCTCTGTGGTGATGATGTCTGGAGTTTGCTTCCTTATTCCTCTAGTTTCCTTTTGGTTAAAAGCAGAAACTAGCTGCCACCCGCCAGCTGGTGCATCATTTAATCCAAGAATGCCACTTACATTGAGACAAAGCAAACAGGAAATGGAGGTGAGGCCATTTAGGATGATTTTAACTGGGACTCTTCAATTATAAGTGAGAAGACATAGATGCCACATCAGGAGACCATGGAATCAACTGCACTGATAGTCATCCTGGCTCTTTAGCACAGAAGCACTAAATATTACCATAAAAACATCACTATCCCTTCCAACCTGTGTCAGCACTGAAATTTGAGAACTTTGTGGTTAATGATTTCTTCAATGAAGTCGTTACATGTTTTCCTAAATTCCTACACCTTCTTTATAAGTTAAATGCAATGTGTGCTTGAATTTGGCTTCTCTGAAGCATCTTCATGATAATTGTAGAATTTCTTTTTATTTTATTATTTTACACTTACTCTTGTTGCTGAAGTTTTCACCCATTCTACCAAGCAGGTTGAAAACTGGACTTATAGGTAGGAACCAAAGTAGGTAAGTTAGCTTTATCTTGGAGCTGGGTATAAGTTCTTCCTCTTTTTCCAGAATTCCTTCCAAAAGAGCCTTCAGGCACTACCTAGCTTTGGCCACTCCTCTATCATCATGTGTTTCTGGCTTCTGGAATTCTTTCTTCTTCCACACCTGCTGTCACAGACCTCACAAGTAGGTGCTTAAAGAATGTGAATAGTTCTAGCCAAAAGGTCATGGTTGTTTTTCTGAGAGGCAAAACATAGAACCTTGGTAGTAGAGACACTATCAAAACTGCGGCTAAGCCTCATCCTGACGGCACACCTTGGAACATCCATCAGGAAAAGCAGTTGTGGATTCAGTCTCAGTAGTTTTAGTGCATTTCTCCAGTGGTGGCAATCTGGGCAAAGGTAAATTAAGTGAGGGGGGTGGAGTGTGAGGTAAAGAATGGTTAGCCAGCAGCCCTGGGCTAAATTATAATTAACATCAGCTGTAGCCTCCTGTAAGCCCCAGTTTCCTGCTCCTCTGGGCCACTTGCCGCTCTTACAGGTTGTTTTTTTTCCCTGTAATATTTCTTCTTATGCTTTGGCTCTCTTCATGTTAATGCTGCTCATTTCCTTGGAGGATGTACCCTTCAGGAGCAATGTTACATTTCATCCATAGATACACCCAGTGATGTCAAAGAAATACCCTGAACAAATCCTCATAAGGCTGGCTTGTCATCCACATCTTCAGACACTCCCTCCTCCATGCTGCCCCCCACCCCCACCCCATGTAAACCGGTGCTTGGAGTATAAAGATTGTTTTTGCTCTAGTTTGAGGTTACCACTTTGAGGATGAAGGAAAAGGTCTGTTGTGTACTCATGCATGTGTAAACACAGGCAGAAACTAGAAATGGAAAAATATCAGATGAAGCCATAATGTGAGATGAGAATAGAAAATTTTCTCTCACTTAGAAATTACATTTTGTTGGAGCTGGGAATATGGCCTAGTGGCAAGAGTGCTTGGCTCGTATACATGAAGCCCTAGGTTCAATTCCTCAGCACCACATATATAAAAAAGGCCAGAAGTGTCACGGTGGCTCAAGTGGCAGATTGCCAGCCTTGAGCAAAAAGAAGCCAGGAACAGTGCTCAGGCCCTGAGTTCAAGCACCAGGATTGGCAAAAAAAAAAAAAAAAGGAAAAAAAAAGAAATTACATTTTGTTATGAAAATGGAGGTGAATGGAAAAGGAGTAGGCAAGGACTATTTATTGAGCAACAGCGAGGCACACAGATCTTCCTCCCTCAGGATTGGAGGTTGTGCAAGGGGATGAATTTGGGACCAGGCTTATAAGGAGACTAAGCCAGGAGGCAGAGGTTAATGAAGAAGCCACTGGGTCTAGGAATTTGGTGGCTTTTCCTTGGACCCACCATGGATTGTTTAGAGTTGAGTTTGGGTGAATTGCCCTGCCTATATATCAAAGCAAGTTCACTTATACCTGAGGTTTTTGCCTGGGGTCTGTATGCCCCTGGGGTAGTAGGTGGGAGGGGGAGGGGGCCAATCCTTCACATTTGGCTGGAGGGGACATTTTTCTGTGTGATACTTTATAATAGGTTGATAGATAAAAATGGCCCTCATTTTTCTCCTAGTGCTTGTTCCCTTTACAGTGTGGCTTTCAGGCTCCTCTTATGAATTGGTAAGAGTCTGTTACCCCAGCCCTTGAATCTCTGAACTTAACTACTTACTTTGGCTGACAGAGTGGTGGGGCATATACTGTGTTTGCTTTCTTTGAAGCCAGTTCAGCCATCATGTAGACCTGTTGTGGCCAGGAGCCTCTGCCATCCCAGGTGATGGTCAGTCTTATATCAGACACATGAACTAGGCAGTTCTAGACCAATCATCTCTCCTCAGACACTTGAGTGGCCTCAGAAAAGATTAGACAAACCCATTCAGACCCAAAAACTAATGAGAGCAGTAAGTGCTTATTGTTTTAAGCTACTGAGGTTAGAGTGGTTTCTTCTGTGAATGATATCTGATATATTTGGTTATCTGGGTCTGATTCCTGTGTATGCTTTTGAATCTATTAATGTCATCATAAATGCTTTTTCAACACAATAGAAGAAAGTCAATCACTAGATAGGGTTAGTTCTGTTAGGTAAGATGGGAAGGGAACCCTCCATTCTTGTGATTGTCAATGTTACTTTGAGGTGTTTTTAACAACAGGCTAAGACCTGTGCCAGATTAATCCATCAGCTATCTGTAAGTGAAGACTAGGAGTCTGTAACTTATAAAGTTCTGTTGATTAGCCAGCATTAATACTTCCATGTTCTTGTCAGCTCCTGGATTACAGAGCAATACAGTGCATCATTCTTCTCTGACCAACACTTAGCAAATAACACTCCAGTGGCTTGAACTCCTTACTTTTAACACTTCCAAAGACAGACAACAACAAGAAAATGTTAATATCACCTTCAAGGAAAAAGCAAATTCATCCTGATGTTCGATGGAAAAAAAAAATCACAGTTGCAGATGAGCCTCTGGAATTGTATGTTGTTGACCATAGTATTCTCATCGGAGGCAGGTGATAGTTTGTGAAGTTTCCTTTGAAAGTAGGGACCCTTCAGGTAGGATCCTTGACTTGGGTTGCAAAATAAGAATTTCTGGACATGTTATGGTAAGAAAACTTGGCGGAGCTTTATTGAGTGAGTAAGCAAGCAGAGTCCTCTAGATCACCCACACTCTGTTAGACGGTGTCTCTGCCTTGCTGTTTGTCTGCTGGCCTGCTTATTTACTCAATAAAGCTCTGCCCAGTTTTCTTACTGTTGTGACTGACTTGTCCAGAAATTCTTATTCTGCGATTGAAGTCAGGAACCCTAAGTGATAGTCCCTACTTTTAAAAGAAAACTTCACAGACCTTCAGCTATCTATTGACACTTGCACCTGGGGTTTAGAACATGGTATGTACTGTTGAGTCTTGGGCATTGGGAATACAATAGGACCAGCGTAACCAAGAGTCAGCACTATTCATCTTCTGGAGCTAGTCTTTTCCTTGTAACAGGGATATAAAAAATGGCTGACACATTGCTGCAGTGGTCTGTCAGATGGGATTTCAAAGCAAAGGAATGGCTGAGTCTATGTCATAATTGAAGAGACCCCCCCCATTAGAATCCTAATACACAGTCTCCATTTCCATTCCATCCAGCTCTATAAAATGTGAATGATGTTAGTCACTGGGTATGGCTGTCTACTGTCCATCCAGCTCAAGAAGCGGTGTTAAGTCAGCATTGAGTTATTACTTTATGTCATATGACATCCCTTTGTTAGTTTTCTGAGATGAAAATAACCAGCCAATTTCTATCTAGTCTGAACCACTGGACCAGCAATGTTGGCTTAAGTACAATATTGCACAGGGTATAAAAGAGGTTTGGGTGGATATCTTTTCCTGATGGCTCTTGTTAGCTTGTGACTTGAGTCTCTCTTGTTGAGATAGGATGTGCTAACATGCTTGAGATTCTTAAATGTTCTCCATAGAAGAAACTATTAATATTATAGAAGTACATTATGTATATGTGTATGAGTGTATACCTGTGTGTAAATAGCATAATGAAACCCACTAAAATCTTTCTCAAAACAATTAAGGTTAAGAAAATAATATAAAAGGGGTGAATTTGATTAATGTACACTAGATGCCTATATGTAAATGCCATAATAAAATTCCTTTGTATGGTTAATTTATGTTAATTTTTAAAGGAGTATTTTATTTTAGGCCACTGATTTATAAACCTCTGCTACTGAATATTCCAGGCCTTTAAATCTCTATGGTACATCAAATTTATCTCTCAGGAAACTCAAGTACAAAGGATTATGTAACCTTTCTGAGATCATACTTTGTGACTAGCTGATTAGTTTTCATTTTCTCAGCTTTTGGTTGGCAATCTATATTGAGATATCATGACCTAGTGAGTTTATTCTCTGGGGGCAGGGGTAGGATGGGGAATCTGATTTCCTAGTACCTGTGCTGTATGGTAAACAAGGAAGTCTAGCAAAGGGGGTGCTTTTTCAAGCAGAAGGGAAAGAAAGCCGGATCATGATAGTTTCTGAACTGTAGTTCCTGATGTTTCTTCATTACTGCTTCAACCATCACAATAAATTGGAGTGAAGACTGTTTTAGAGGTCCCCTCCGTGACAGTGCTAAGTCCTACTTGACATTTCTGAGGCTTGGTGACATTAAATGAAAAATTATAGCCTCCTATTTGGCAGTTCTGTGGAGCGGCTTTCTGAAAAATTATGCTATTTCTATTTCATGTAGAAAAATTGGCTTAATTAAACAACTCATTTGAACTAATAATACTTGGTAGGAAACATGATAGTCCCAGAGCAGGTATTTCTCCTGGTATTGTCAAATTAATATATGCAAGCAATCAAATAATTGTGTGGTTCAGAATATAATCTGCTATAATTAAAGGATAAACTGGTTATCTTGGATAAGTTACCTTTAGTGATGTTTCTTGTAAACTTCGTGTCTCCCATGTATATTGCTGCTCCATAATGTATTGTTTTTTGAGCAATAATTAAAAATCCTCCTTTCTGCTCAGTATCAAGAATGAAGTCTGCCTTATTTAACAATGAAAACAGGAGCGAACAACACAAAATCTGAATAGTAGGCAATGAATGAATGAAAGAGGGAGTGAATGCTGTGACATTTACATCCAGCTGTAAGAAAAATGGGAGTTTCTTCCAGGTGTTTCTGCTCCTAAGAAAGGGCAGTGAAGGGTTAATGTTCTCTACAAGAGCAGGAGGGATTTGGATATGGATCTCTGCAGAGTTGCTTGAATCACATTCTTTCTGCTACTATAGCAACAGGTTGAAAATTCTGCCAGCTTTGTCTCCTGCCTCCTAGAAATGCCCAAGTGTAAGTGACTGACTTCATTGTCTGGGAGACAACTCTTTTTTTCTATGTTTACATGAAGCAGCTTCTTTGCAGAGACAAAGGGGTTAATACAAAGCTGGGGCTAAGAATCATGGAAAGGCAGAGAGATCTTGTTTTCATTGAAGTGATATTTCTCATCTTTTGTCCTTTGAAGAGGTATGAGGGAGGAATTGAAGTTTAATCTGAAATTAATAAAATCCTTTCCTCCCTTCTTAATGAGGCATCTTCTGAGAATTACATACCTGGCCACATTTGGAAAACTTTCTCCTACTATTATTGTTTTTATTTTTTATATTTTATTTATTTATTTATTTATTTTTTTGGCCAGTCCTGGGCCTTGGACTCAGGGCCTGAGCACCGTCCCCGGCTTCTTCCCGCTCAAGGCTAGCACTCTGCCACCTGAGCCACAGCGCCCCTTCTGGCCGTTTTCCATATATGTGGTGCTGGGGAATCGAACCGAGAGCTTCATGTGTAGGAGGCAAGCACTTTTGCCACTAGGCCATATTCCCAGCCCCTATTATTGTTTTTAATAACAAAAAAAAATCACAGTAATAGAAAAAGTTCGGGGCTTGGAATATGGCCTAGTGGCAAGAGTGCTTGCCTCATATACACAAAGCCCTGGGTTCAATTCCTCAGCACCACATATATAGAAAAGGCCAGAAGTGGCGCTGTGGCTCAAGTGGCAGAGTGCTAGCCTTGAGCAAAAAGAAGCCAGGGACAGTGCTCAGGCCCTGAGTCTAAGCCCAGGACTGGCAAAAAAAAAAAAAATTATTGAATTGTTGCCATTGTTTGCTTCTAAGTTTACAGTTGTCAGAATGGACCAGGATGGAGATTTTTTTTTTCCTCTGCTTTTATCAAGCCTGTACATTGTACCTACTTTGTTTCATGAGAAGAAAAGCTAAGCAATAATTGAAGATGGGAGTGTTTTTACTTGGTATAGTGGTAGTGTTAGAAAATGGGAAAGTTACTTAAGCAGTAGTGAGTTCCCAGAAGTCTTCATAAGCACTTAAAAGTATCAGCCTATTTACTCAAGGGCTGCTGCTTATCTCTGTAAAGGGCAAGAAAATTTTCTTGCTCAGGTGTGGTAATAATCAGAGTTTGGGGTTAATTGTAATTCATTTAGGACAAAGGCATGAAAGTTAGTCACTTTGGATTAAAACTGCTTTTAGCTGAGAAGCCTTGGAACTTTACTTAGTCCTGAAGTTAACTTAAAGTGGGACAGGACTCAGCAATCTCTGCCTCCATTTTACTTTTGTCACCTTTGCTATAAGCCATTCAGTCATCACCCATTTCACTTGGGAAAGACAGGACTAAAACATCTTGTGAATAGAGTTGAATTCATCCTCCCAGACAGCCATGCCTTTCTTTTCCTGAGAGGGCCCTGCCTGACCAATCCTGAGGTAATAGTCTGCCAGACACCACACCTTTGACCAACACTACCTCATACCCTCATTTCCTCCTCGTGTGTGTGTGTGTGTGTGTGCGTGCACGTGCATGCACGTGTGCACACCCGTGTGCATGTGGGCACCAGTGGGGTTTGAACTCGGGGCTGTGGGGTCTTGCTTGACTTTTTACTCAAGAATGGTGCCCTACCACTTAAATCACACCTCCATCACTTTTTGCTGGCTAATCGATGTCTTAAGAGATTTCTCTGCATTAGGTGGCTTTAAGCCACCATCCTCCCATTTCAGCATTCTAAATAGCTAGGGTTACAGACCCGAGCTGCCAGCCTCTGGCTTTCTACTTCTATTTACAAAATCATAAGGCTCACATCCATACTGGGAAGATGGATTAAATTTCTCACTTTCCTTTCCTTCTCTCCTGGACTGATGGCCACACCCAGTCTTTGGGGACTGCTAAAGACAGGGCTCTTGCCCTAAAACTCCAGTAACAGTCATACTAACTCAGTTTTCACTTTGCACCTAGGCATGCAGACAGAAGGGTCTGCCTGGTTCACTCTTCATTTGTGGTTTATAAATATATTTTGGTCAAAATGATATATTGAGCCATTCTTCAGAAGCAGCACTGGCTCTCATTTTGAAAAGTTCAGTTTTGAAAATATGTTATGCCCAACCTATTACATACCATTTCAATATGAGGAAAATTTGAATATGAGCTATATCATCCATCTTTTATTAAACTCATCATTACAAACTTGAAGTCTCTAGTATCCGCTGAAATTGCCCTTTGCTATATGGTCAAAGGCACTGGGCTGGAAGCCAGAAGCCCAGACTACTCACTAGGTGTGGCCTTGACAGATCATCTGAGGATGTTAATTCCATTATATGTAAAATGAAAGACTTGAAGGAGATTTCCAGAATTTTTCTCTCTCTACATCTCTCCCTACTTTGTTTTTAAAATACAACAGACTTTACTGAAATATGATTTACAAGGCACCGGACAACCCTGTTTGTGGGTCTTCCTGACCCTTTATCTGCACTTACATCTCTGATGCTTCCCAAGGGAAGTCTTCCCCAGTCTTCAGGCTAGGTGAGGACCACAGGTCTGGATTCCTTGAGAAGGTTCTTGTTTAGTTTTAGTTTTTGTTTTTTCTTTTTTTTTTCACTTCACACTTGCTTCAGTTTGTAATTATCTATTTTACAATGTATAATTTTAATTCCATTTCCTATCATACCACAGAATGAGAAATGTGGAACAAGCACCGTCTGTTTTATTCATTATTGTCTCTGTATGGAAGAGATACTCAGGGTCATATTCAGGTAAATGACCAAGGCCTTGGCTAATTCAGGTTTTATGGAGAGTCCAAAGATGTTTTCATCAGTTTCTGCCCTCCAGGATCGTAAGGTTTATTCTCTCTGCTATTCATGTCTTCCTTTACCTTCTGTATCCCAGGTCTAAAATATTACATACTACAGCAAATTAAAACAAAAATTCTGAATTCCTGGGCTGGGAATATGGCCTAGTGGCAAGAGTGCTTGCCTCCAACACATGAAGCTCTCGGTTCGATTCCCCGGCACCACATATATGGAAAACGGCCAGAAGGGGTGCCGTGGCTCAGGTGGCAGAGTGCTAGCCTTGAGCGGGAAGAAGCCAGGGACAGTGCTCAGGCCCTGAGTCCAAAGGCCCAGGACTGGCCAAAAAAAAAAAAAAAAAAAAATTCTGAATTCTTATGGTTGACCCATCAATCATTAGGTAGATTTTTGTTTTCCTTGATTGGACTGATCAGCCTTTTATGGGAGAATCTATGAAGTGAAGTGAGGCCTTACAAAAGATTATTGAAGAGTACATAGAATGGCAAAAAGGAAGAGAAAATTAGTTTTTCCCATAGGCTCTCTTATGTTGACTGTTGGGCTTTACAAGTAAGGACATGTATCTTAAACACAATTCTTACTGTCAGTCTTGAGTAATAGGCACTAAGAGTTTGTTACCAAAAACTAACAATAAAAATAAGAACAAACCTAACTGGAGTGGATTACAGAAGTCATTTTGATTTAAAAAAATTCAGGAAGGTATTTTTTTTCCAACAGAATTGTCAGGTTCTTACAACCAGTACAGTTACAGTCAATATAGACTCACAGTCAATATAGAAGCAGAGATCTCCACCACACAGTGACACATTGGCAGTCTGGGTCAGTTTGGCTACTGAACAGAAAGCCTAGAGCTACATGTGGAGAGGGCAGAAGGAGAATCCCTTAGGCTGGTGGTGTGATGGCTATTCATCAGCCAGAATGGGAAGCTGTTGGGGAGAGTTGGCTGTATTACAAGACAGGACTCCTTTTGGTCCTACTGAGATTGCAATTCATAAAAGTAGCTCTGGGGAGTTTGACAAAGATTTGTTTCAATAGAAATCATGAAATCTCTAGCTCTAGAAAGCCAAAGCAGCCGGTCCTGTAGCCTAATCCTGTAATCCTAGCTAATGGAGAGGCAAAGGATCCTGGTTCGAGGTCTGTGCGTATATGTGGAAGCTAGTTCTCAAGATACCATTTCAACATTAGTTGTGGTGACAGCCCCTACACAGGGAAGCACATGTGGGAGGATAGAAGCCCAGGCTGGCCCAAACAATAAAAAGAGACCTTACCTCAAAAACTAATCAACATAAAAAAGGTTGACTAGAGTACCTGCCTAGTAAATGCAAGACCCTGGGTTCAATCCCCAGTACTGCAGACACACACAGAGACATACACAGACACACATAGACACAGCCAAAACCTCCACTTACCTCCCTCTCTGTCTCTCTCTCTGTCTCTCTCTGTGTCTCTGTGTCTCTGTCTCTCTCTCTGTCTCTCTCTCTCTGTCTCTCTCTCTGTCTCTCTCTCGTCCTGGAGCTTGAACTCAGGGCCTGGGCACTGTCCCTGAGCTCTTTTGCTCAAGGCTAACCCTCTACCACTTTGAGCTGTATAGCTCCACTTCAGTTTTCTGGTGGTTAACTGGAGATAAGAGTCTCATGGACATTCCTGCTTTGAACCTCGATTCTCCAATCTTAGCTTCCTGAGTAGCTAAGATTATAGGCATGGGCCACTAGTGCCCCAGCGACTTCCACTTATCTTGAGAACACTTGTAGAGAAGATATCAAGACATGCCATGTTGCCCACAGACCAAGAACTAATTGCATTAGGTTGACAAGTAGCCAAGCCATAGGTCCATATACATCAGTAAGCAGGGTGGCTACTCCTTATTTACTTACAAAAATACCCAGAAGAGGGGGCTGGGGATATAGCCTAGTGGCAAGAGTGCCTGCCGCGGATACACGAGGCCCTAGGTTCGATTCCCCAGCACCACATATACAGAAAACGGCCAGAAGCGGCGCTGTGGCTCAAGTGGCAGAGTGCTAGCCTTGAGCGGGAAGAAGCCAGGGACAGTGCTCAGGCCCTGAGTCCAAGGCCCACGACTGGCCAAAAAAAAAAATACCCAGAAGAAATGTACTGTGTGGGAACATGGTGCTTCCTATCTGATGTCCCCTGATAGCTCCTGAGAAACTTGATGTAAACACTCCTCTAGGGATATGCCTCTTTCGGGACCTGGTGTTAAGGGAACATTTGAACAAAATTCTTTAGGAAGCAAACGTCTTTCCTTTCAACAACAAATCCCCTTGTAAGTTTCAGGTCTGCTACTCCCTAAGTGTACAACTAAATGCCATCTTATTTAACACCTCTATGCCTCATTTCTTTCATCTTTACATAGAATTGATAGTAATACCTTTCATAGAATTCTTACTAGAAACAAAATCACCTAAAGTATTTTTCCACAATGCCTGGCACATAGTATTTTGCAATTGTTTTTAAAATGTTGTTCACTATCCTTTTTAATTAATTGTATAAAGGGGTTTCATTGGGATAGTCCCATTAATCCCACACCAGTCTTGTAGACCCTGAGGTTACCTCAGTAAACAAAATAGTTTTAAATCCTTGTCCTCAAGGAGGACAGTCTCCCAGTTAGGGGACAGAAATAGAACATAAAGTGAAACCTATCACACATTAAGTGTGATAAACATGCTAGGCACTTTTTTTTCTTCCTCCTGACCTTTACAGTTTTGTGTCTTCAAAATTCAGATGAGCTGGATGCTAGAGTACTAGCCAGCTAGACCAAGCTGGTCTTCCAAGAACACTTTATTTGATTTGTCCACTATAATAGCCTTTCCTGTTCTTTGCCCTAAATTTTGCTTTCCTGCTTCTGTAGGAATAGAAATTAGTTGTCAATTGCTCCCTAACAGAGGCTGTTTTGATCTCAAGTCTCAGTGTTATTATCAGTAACATGGGAGAAATCCTATCTGTGTGAAATCTCATGGAAAATATTTTATACCATGTCAAATCATAGTTACTCAATAAAAAGTTCATTATTATCATCATTATTGTTGGTTTTAGACAAAGGGGATGTCAAATGTTGGATCTCATCTATAAAGAAGATAAGCTATTGAAATATTTAGTCAAATCTAGTTACAGAATTTGCTGAATCATAGTTTGATCATTCAATGTGTTTTTCTTCAAAAACATCCTCTATACCTCCTCATTTATCTGTATAATTTGGGATTGTGCTTAGTTATGAGGGTTAAACAGATTTAACTAATTGTTGAATTCATTATCTTGTACCCTGACCCTTCCTTGTTGCTGCAGCAGGAACAGATGAGGGAGGTTCTTCCGTGAAATTCTTGTATTCAGTCTCCTGGATCCTATGGAATTCAGGAGCCTTATTCTGTTTTGATCATGACTGTGTATGGAAGAATACAGCATCTGTGGGAGAGTTACCTTTCGGTGGGAAAAAAAACAGGAACTATTCATTTTGTCATCACGGCCTCTTTTGTATATAATACCATATGTATTTCCCATGGAGTCAGAGATAAAGACAGGAAGAGAGTTGGCCAGAGGTAGTGAGTGTTAATTCATTTGAGAATCCTCCATGCAGATGACCATCCTTACATTCAGAACAATAGCTCTAAAACCGTTTTAGGTTCTAGCGACTTTGGAAGGGCAACAGGCAAGAAGAACGTAGGTAGGACCCTGAATTGTAGTTGGAAGACCTGTCCTTCTGCCACCAGAGAATTCATTTCATTGCTGGGGCCTCATTTGACAGATTACCCTGTGTAAAGACAGAACAAATCCTTGCTCGTCTAAAAATGTTTTACATTCTTCTACTTTTTATGGGGAAAGTCAACCATGTAAGCCACCCTACTTGCACAGGAAAGAATTAAGAATATCACATTGCTCTTCATAAGACACAAATGAAAGGAACAACATAAGAATTAAGATAAAAAATGAAAGTGTGAACATGTAATACCATCAGGTAAATCATTACCAGGACAGCTTCCTGCTTATTATCACAGGTGCCTACTTGTTGCACACTTTTTCTCTTGCACTGTCTGTGGTAATAACAAGACAGTATCGGTGAACTCTTCATGATGAGTCATTTAATTCCAACCTATGAACTGTTGAGGCTATGCAGAACTGCAGACAGATGGGCCCACATGGCAAGCTCCTCCTCCCCACACACTGTGGTGAACATGTGAGCAACAGGCAGTAAATGTTAGCTTCCATAGAGCTGAGAAGTCTAATTGGCTTCTTGGTAAATATCCAAGAGTTATGAATGGCTTAATTCTGACTATTTATTGAGTACTTACACGTGCCAAGCTCCAAAAGTCCAGTGCTTTATACATATTATCTCCTTTAATACCTCTGTCTTGTTGGTTAGGAAACAAGGGCTAAAGAAACCCCAAATTCTGGCCATTTGCACTGTACTGACAGCCTTTTCACAGAAAAGATGGACAGGAAAGCCCCTGCTTCCTCTTCCCGTGTCCTCTTTCTAGGTCCCATGATTCACACCCTTTCCTTACAATCCTGAAAATCCTGTGAGGTTGAGTAGTGCAGAGAGTTTGACACTCCCATCTGCTCTTGACTTCTTAAAAGTATTTTTCTGTAAGTGCCAAATGGTTCTGTGACTATCTCTCTGCTTTCCACAGTGAAGTCAAATGGTACCAGTGATATCCTTTGAGTGTTTCGTGTGGGGCAGGCATTAGTTCTTGTGGCAGGTTGGGGCTAGGATTTGACCTAAACAACAAGTGTACATAAAGGACTTGGAGAAGAAAGGAAAGTGAGCCTAAAACTTAAATCCACTTCCTAGAGGATAGAGTTGAATGTTTGTTCCTTTTTGAATCATACCTGATATTAGATAAAGTATTGGGGGGGGGGACAATAGAACTGGAGAAAATATTGGTAAGAACAATGGAATAGGAGGGAAAAAAAGATATTCTTCCCATATTGGGCAGTAGCCACCATCACCCCCGTTACTGTCCAGCCATCTCTGCTTTCTCTGCTCACGTTTCCCCACTCCAACAGAACCCTGATACTAGAAATAGCAAATGTGAGGGGTGTTTCTAATTGAAATAGGCAAAAAACAAAAGACTGAAAATCTCTGATAAGTAAGTATATTTATCACATATATACTATATGCAGCATTGTATATATGGATGAATGTAGAATGTGACTATAAAGAACTGCTTAGAAGGGGAAGGGGGAAAAGATAATTGCTGGGCACCAGTGGCTCCCACCTATAATCCTAGCTACTCAGGAGGCTGAGATCTACGAATTGCCGTTTGAAGCCAGCCTAGGCAGGAAATTCCATGAGACTTTTATTTCCAATTAAGTACAAACAAAACAAAACAAAAAGCTGGAAGTGGAGCTGTGAATCAAGTGGTACAGTGCTAGACTTGAGCAAAACAGCTCGGGAACAGAGTCCAGGCCCAAAGTTCAATCTTCAAGACACACACGCACACAGAGAGAAACAGAGAGAGAGAGAGAGAGAGAGAGAGAGAGAGAGAGAGAGAGAGAGAGAGAGAGAGAGAGAGAGAGAGGACTTTGTTTCTGTTTTGCTTTTTCTCTTCTTTTTTTTTTGGCCAGTCCTGGGCCATGAACTCAGGGCCTGAGCATGTCCCTGGCTTTTGCTCAAGGCTAGCACTCTGCTAGTTGAGCCACAGCGCCACTTCTGGCTGTTTTCTATGTATGTGGTGCTGAGGAATCGAACCCAGGGCTTCATATATTTGAGGCAAGCACTCTTGCCACTAGGCCATATTCCCAGCCCCTCTCTTCTTTCTTGAAGGCAGGAGCAAGGCATATATTTCTTTTTCTCATAAAATATCTTTTTTATTGCCTTGACTTATACCATGTGAGACTGTGAAATGTAATGTACATTAATTATTTGGCATTTAAATGACAGTGAATTCCTACTAAGCACAAACATATTTAACTAGATTAAATTCAGCAATTAGTTGAAGTTTATCCTTTCAAAGTAGATTTTTTTTTTGGTCCAGTTCTGGGGCTTGAACTCAGGGTCTGAGCACTGTCCCTGACTTCCTTTTGCTCAAAGCTAACACTCTACCATTTGAGTCACAGCACCACTTCCAGCCTTTTCTGTATATGTGGTGCTGAGAATAGAACCCTGGGCTTCATAAAGCGTGCTAGGCAAGTACTCTACCACTAGGCTATTATATTCCCAGCCAAATTAGTTCTTTTTTAAATTTAATTTTATTTTAATTTTATTTTGTTATGTATAGTTACATAAGTCAGGTACTGAGTACATTTTTTTAAAAAACAGTGTCACCTCTTCCCTTGTTTTTTCCCTCCCAACCCTCCCTCCCATAAGTTGTACAGTTCATTTCCAACATAGTGTCTAGTGAGTATCACTGCTGTAGCATATATTTTTTAATTAGCTATACAAAGGGATCTCACTGTGAAGTACATGTATACAGTATATTCCAGTCAGTCCACTCCACCTTCACATAAGTAAATGCCCTGACTAACTTTACTCATGGGTTCTGTGTTTTTTGTCTGCTCACAATTCTTATAAAAGTAATTTTCTGAGTCTGAGCTAGATTGCATACATCTACAAAGACTGTAAATCTTGACAGGGACTAATGACAGTAACAATGCTAAATTTCTGTTTGGGAAGTCCTTTTGGAACCAATTTGAAAGACATCAATAATTGATAGAAACCATTTTCCTTTTCATAATAGTAGCAGCTAAAGATATAACAGTTTTCATACATTGTATCATTTATCAACCATGCCCAGGAGATAGATATTAGTTACTTCCTTATGGGTTAGGAAATTAAAGCTGAACTATACAGCCTTGTATCCAAGATGACACCCAACAAGAGTTAATCAACTTCAAATTTCTAGCTCTAAAGACCATGCTCCTAATATATGGTACCTTAAAAAAAAAATCAGGATTGATGCTTGAGTTTTGACTGTTTTGAAGAAATATACCCTATCAACTTTAAGGAATGATTTGGCACCACTCAGATCACATTGAAGAACCCATCCTGAAGCCACTTCCAAGATGCAATTCTGAATGTCTATTATAACTGCACCAATGCAATATACATGGCTCACCATAGCAAATACACAGATACAAACAGCCATGCATGCACACACACACAGTGGGGTCTGAACTCACAGTCTCATGCTTACTATGCTTGTGGTCTAACCACTTGAGCCATGGCTCCTATCTTCTTTTGGTAGTTATTTTTGGAGATGGAGTCTTAAAAATGCTTCTTTTTAGGCTACCCTCAAACTCAATCCTCCAGAATTCAGCCTTTTGAGTAGTTAGTTAGGATTACAGCTCTAAACCACTGGTGCTCACTCTCTCGGTAATGTTGACCTGTGTTCATGTTTTAAGAAACATGGAGGGTCTCAGTGATCATTGAGATGACTTCACAAATATTCTTCCAAAGATAGTGTTTCTGTAGGTGTGCATACTTGCTTGTCGAGGTAAGTTTGGTATTAGAAATGTTCCTTCCTTAGCATTCCAAATGTGTGTAAAATATCTAGTTTACAATGAGACAGTACAATTATTTCATACATCTGAAGGATTCATAGGGGGGAGAGGGTAACAAACAAGCTTATTTTCCTGTCAAGTTTTGAAGCCTCTGTTAGGGTTTGTTGCTTTGTTCAGACAGTGATCCATGTCCTTCTTGTGAATGGACCTGTGACGATGTGTCAGTGTAGTTGTGTAGTGACTCACTTGCTGGGGTAAAGGGCACTTCTGTATGTGCAAGCTTTGGCTTAACACTTGTCCCCACACCACGACAGTTGGTTTCCTTTTCCTGTGTTTATTCCCAGCTACACCTGCAAGTTAAGTACAGTGCTTGGTTCAGGTTTGCCTCCAAGTAAATATGGATTGGATGCCTGCTAGGTGGAGCCATTGGATTACACGCTGACACAATGAGTACACAATGATGATTACAAACGGTAAAAATAAAAACATAAATGAAACATTGAAGCCTTAGCCTTCCAGTCACTTACAGTCTAGTCTGTTCTTGGGTAGGAGAGATACATCTTTCCTTCTCTTTTTCTTTGTCCTCAACTCAGTACATATTATTTTATATTCTAATTCTAAATCAAGGCCCTTTTCCTCCCCTCCTCCCTGCCCCCCTGCCTCTTTCCTTCCCCTCCCCCTCCTCCTTTCCCTCTCTTTCAATCTCTCTTTCTCTGTCTCTGGACTTCATCCTATATAATAGGCTAAAAGCCATTTGACATGGCATCTGTCCAACAAAAACAATCAATTCATAGCATACATTTTCTCTTTGTTCCCCATCCCCCTACAAAACCATTGATGGCAGTGTATTATGTTAATTATTGTTGCAAACGCAATCATTTACCAGGTGTCTGCTCTGCAGTGCACTGTGCCTGCCACTTATTCACATTATCTGTGACTATCACAGCCTCCCACAGGGCATCATTCACTTCACAAGCAAGGGACCTGAGGCGTAGCGACTTAAATAACGTTCCTAACATTACCACATCCTATTTGTGGTATAGTACAAGCCCATATTCTCTCCCTGTGTCATTCTCCTTATAGAGCTGTTTTGCTGAACTTCTTAGATAATATAAACATCCTTCTGTGTCAATGGTCAGTCAACTCATGCACCTACAAAGCAATGTGGTCAGCAGAAATTGGCACCTTGTCTCTGGCATCGTGGCCACACACTTCTTTTAATAATTCTGGTTGACCTGGAATGTCACAAAAGACCCAATTGACCTTTGCAAACAAGTTCTGATCTAAGCTTTCGCATCACTACAGGAAGAGCCTATGTATTTTGAGAAACCTCCACTATTTCAGTCCTAGCTTACTGGACTGTCTCTCTCAAATGGATTTAATTCTTCTTGCTGTCCTCTATTCTAGAAACTTGTTGGCACCTAGTGGAGTCTGTTGCTGATGAAGGTGAGTACTGCCATGAGCTAAGCACTGAGCAGGCAGCTAGTAAGGCAAATGTCCATGCTTCTGAATGGTTATTGAAACCAGCACAGTCCAGATTTTAGCTGTCCTGGACTCTGACTTTCTTATACCACTTCAACTTATTCTACATGTATGATCATGTTTATTGGGCTCCAATCATGAAGGCAGGTCAAAAGCCAGCAAATCACCATGAGTTTAAAAATCTCATCTCATACTTTTTAGCCTCAGAAATTTAGGGTTGTTGTCTTGGGAGGAAAGCCTTTCTGGAGATTGACACCAGTTTGTTTGGTTTTGGTTTTGTTGCCAGTCCCGGGGCTTGAACTCAGGGCCTGAGCACTGTCCCTGGCTTCTTTTTGCACTCTGCCACGTGAGCCATAGCGACACTTCTGGCTTTTTCTATACATGTGGTGCTAAGGAATCGAACCCAGGCCTTCAAGTATCTGAGGCGAACACTTTACCACTAGGTTATATTCCCAGCCCCTGACACGAGTTTAGAGTAGACAGCATTTGTTGTCAGTATGATTAATGCCAGTTATTTATGCTGCTAGAAAGCTACTTGAGAACTGTAGTAAGATTACTATAAATTGTGTTTCTTACCTGTGAGTGTAGACTTTATAGGTATTTTTTTTTCCCCAGTTCTCACAATAATTTTTTTTTTTTTTTTTTTTTTTTGCCAGTCCTGGGGCTTGGATTAAGGGCCTGAGCACTGTCCCTGGCTTCTTTTTGCTTAAGGCTAGCACTCCGCCACTTGTGTCACAGCGCCACTTCTGGCCATTTTCTATATATGTGGTGCTGGGGAATTGAACCCAGGGCCTCATGTATACGGGGCAAGCACTCCTGCCACTAGGCCATATCCCCAGCCCCCTCACAATAATTATTTGCATAAAAGTGAATACACAGCTGGCATCCCAACCAGATATATATATATATAGTGAGCACTTTGCAGTGCTTGAGGCATTCTGGCTGTTGTCTTACCCAGGTAGAATATCAGCTTCTTTGCCAGCTTGGCTTCAGCTATTCAGGCAGAATGTGACAGTTATTTCCTTTTGGGATGCTCACAGCACTTTTTATATACCTGTAAGATCACTTATATGGTGCTGGAATCACTTTAACCATACTGTAATCAGTTGTTTATCTGACTCATTCCTTTGCTAGATTTTGAACTTATTGATGTCTCTGTCAGGGGATTGTTCATTTTTTTACATCTGGTCTATCTATCATATACCTGATAGTCTCATGTAGTGGCAGGACTGGGTTAAATCTTGATTTTATCCTTTGCATATGTCACACTGCCTGGTAACAAATAGAATATGTTCAATTAAATGTTGAATAAATATAATCTCACGGGGCTGGTAACATGGCCTAGTGGCAAGGGTGCTTGCCTTGTACACACGAAGCCCTGTGTTCGGTTCCCCAGCACCACATATATAGAAAACGGCCAGAAGTGGTGCTGTGGCTCAAGTGGTAGAGTGCTAGCCTTGAGCAAAAAGAAGCCAGGGACAGTGCTCAGGCCCTGAGTCCAAGGGCCAGTACTGGCAAAATAAATAAATAAATAAAATCTCACACTCTGTTTTTCTTCTTTGAATTTTTTAAAGTTGTAACTGAGTGCAATTTTCTGGTTATCTTTTTCTTTTTAAAGAAACTATGTTTTTTTTGCTTCCATATCAATTTATACATTATCAGAATGTCATCCTATACATAGAGAGAAGAGAGGGTTAAGGCCTACTACTCTTTTCAATGTGAATATCCAGTTGTTCCAACACTTTTTATTGAAGACTTTTCCTTTGAATTCACAATACCTTTGTCAAAATATGATTGTTTTATGTAATTGTCTACTTCTAGACTCTTCCTTTCCACTGACCTAGCTGTTCTTCCTATTACACTATGTATAGTAAATCTTGAAATTTGGTAAAGTCCTCCAACATTTTTTTCCTTTAAGAACATTTTGGCTGTTGATACACTATGATGGAAGTTGACAAGCTGTCAAAACACAAATAAATGAAAAAAATAAGACCTGGAATTTTTATTGGGAATTCTATTGATTCTATAGATCAACTTTAGAACAGTTTTCTTTGTAACAGTTTTAAGCATTTAAATCCAAGGAACATGAAATCTCCCTATATTTATGGCCTTCTTTGATTTCATTAATGTTTTGTACTTTTTACACCATAGAAATTATTATCAAATTTACTTCTGTGTATTTGATTTTTATAGGGTATATTTAATTTTTTCATCTCTATCATATTTCAACATATATATTTTTAATTTATTTATTTGTTTGTTTGTTTATTTATTTGTTTGTTTATTTGCCAGTCCTAGGGCTTGAACTCAGAGCCTGAGTACTTTCCCTGGCTTCTTTTTTGCTCAAGGCTAGCACTCTGCCACTTGAGCCACAGTGCCCCTTCTGGCCATTTTGTATGTATGTGGTGCTGGGGAATCGAACCTAGGGCTTTGTGCACACGAGGCACGCACTCTTGCCACTAGGCCATATCCCCAGCCCTCAACATACATTTGAATTTAAAATAACAACTTCATACCTTAAGACCTTAATGTATTTGTTCACTTATTAGTTTTTTGGGGTTTTTTTAGTGCTGAGTTTCGAACCCAGTTGTTCATACTTGCTAGGCAAGTGCTATTCCACTGAGCTAAATATCAGCCCCACTTATTAGTTTTAATGGTTTTGTTCATCCATAGATTTTTCTAAGGTAAAAATCACTGTGAATAAACATAGTTTTCCTCTCTTTTACTTATTCCTTTCATTGCTTACTGTCATGCCTAAAGAATGTAATACAAAACTGAGTAGAAACAATGAGGTGAAGAATACATTCAGTATTTAACCATTATGATGTCAGTTGAGGAAAATCTCTTATTAGCTTACTGAGAGGTTTGTTTTTAATCATTTGTGGATATTAAGATTTACTGGATAGTTTTTCTGCATTTATTGAGGTAATGTCACAAGATATTCCTGTACAACATACTTCTATTATATTGATGGGCTAGGCATGTGTGTGTGTGTGTGTGTGTGTGTGTGTGTGTGTGTGTGTGTGTGTGTGTGTATTAGGGCTTTAAATCAGCCTGGGTGCTGTCCCTTAGCTTTTTTCACTCAAGGCTAGCATCCTACCACTAGAGCCACAGTGCCACTTCTGGTTTTCTTTTTTTTTTGGGGGGGGGGTGTGGGGAGGGGTGGTTAATTGGAGATAAGTGTCTTACAGACTTTCTGCCTGGGCTAGCTTCAAATCTCAATTCTCAGATCATAGCCTCCTGAGTAACTATGATTTTAGGCATGACCCACTGCCATCAGCTCTCGGCATGCATTTTTAAAGAGACCACCATGATATAGTACCATACATAGTCTGATATCACCTGACCCCCCACAGTGAACTTCGGAGCACTTTGGCCTGTTATTTTAGCTTCTCTTTCATCCCTCTTCTTTACAGTACAGGTGTCTCTTATTGTGATGACTAAAGTGGAATTGGGAGTGCTTTTTATTTCTTTCACTTATCTATACTTTCTTCATTGGCAAGAATTGTGTCTTTTAAAGGTTTTAGAAATTCTTTGTAAGGTCAATTAGACTTTAGAAGGCACCAGAGTGGCCCAGATACACTCCAAAAGTTAACCTAGTCTCTGAAGGGTTAGTGAATTTAATTACAAAGTAAATACATAGAAGAAGAAAAACTCACATAGGAAAGATCAGTTTTGCTCTGATACTGAATGTGCCACGTCCTCTTACATATCCTTGATACTCTTAAAAAGTGTCTCTTAAGTTTCTTAAGAAATCTTGAGATTTTTAAACATGATACTTCCTCTAAATATTTTGGACACTATTTATTCTTTGATAACAGCCCTTATCAAAATTCATATGGATTTATGTCTTTTCTTAAAGCATAGAAATCTTTACACTACAACTGGAAATATAGCTCCATTTAGGTCTGTGTTTATCGTGCACAAGTCCCCGAGTTCAATCTGCAGCACACAGAGAGAGAGAGACCTAGAAACGAGAGACAGGGAGACAGAGATTCCATCTATATAATGTGTTCTCTTCAAAGCGAACCTCTGAAATTTGTATTGTACAATCTAACTTATAATATGACTAAGTTTCTTATTTAGTGATAGGCTGACAGTAGCACCTTATGTCCCTTTCTTGACTTCTCTCACATGCAGAGAAACAGGCCAATCTGTGTGCTTGAATAGCAAAGGCTATTCAAGTTAATCCTAGGAAGTGCCCTCAATATAGGACACAAAGGCTACTATTTTTAAAGAGTAGAAGGCAGCATGTTTGTCAACATTACCTGGCGTGTCGCAGCTGGACAAGAAGCTTTAGATTTGAAAATAGCGGTCCCAATCCCATTACCTCATCTCTGCTTACTGAATTCTCTGACTTTAAAGGTCAACAGGAATCAGATTTGCTTCATGAAAACAGATTATGAGGATCAGTCATCCTTTATCCAATAGCATACTTTATTACTTTTTACTACCCTGTGTGTTCCCACAGAAGCAGCCAACTCTTGCATATATGTTCTACAGTTAACCTATTTCAATGTCTGCCTTCCAAACTTTTTGAGCATACATAATGTACTTGTTGATAACTCGATTAGATATTGCTGGTAACACCTTACTCTTACTGTCTTGCATTGCCTGTTTTGAATGTTGTCCTGTGGACATTCACATCCCAGAGTAACAAGCAAAATGTAGGCCTTAACATGCTATTTGCAGAGCTATTCCTATAGATTGTTTGTTTATGAAAGTGTGGGTACAGAGTCGACTGATTGAGGGAAATAACTTGAGATGGCAATCGTGGGTATGTAAGTAACGGCAGGATTTGGGTGCCTTTAATTAATTCTTGTGTGTGATTCTGCACCTTCAGATATTTTACCACTTCTCTAATAAAAGTCAAGGAATTTAATCTTTTTGATGTTTGTAGGAATGAACCATTGTTTATTTTAGAACTTGGTAATTGGAAAAATTGATAAAACCATTACAGTTTGAAATGGATGCACATGTGAATGCATTAGATCCTGAGCCACTCCCACTTGAGTAAAGAACACTCACACTGTAGTCCTAGAGATTCTAGGACAGCCAGCTAGCCCAAAGAAACTGAGACTGGCAATTGATAAATGACAGAAATTTATTCTCACAGTTACAGAGGCTTAGAGATCCAAAATCAAGGTTCAATGTCTGAGGAGGACCCTAGCCTCCACTTACAAAATGGTGGCTTGAGCTCTTTGGCAGAAATGACAGAAAGACCAAAAAACCCTAGCTACTTCCCAAATTCTTTTTATAAAGGTTCTGTGTCATACATAAGTGCTAAATCTTCCAGAGTTAATCACTTTCTCAAAGTCACCTGTTCTTCAAGCCTGCTTCTAAACATGGTCAGGAATATTAGGAGCTGTGTGTGTGTGTGTGTGTGTGTGTGTGTGTGTGTGTGTGTGTGTGTGTGTGTGTGTGTGTTTGTGTGTGTGTGTGTGTTGATAAGGATAGAATTCTCTCTGTCTCAAGACAAGTGAGAAAAAGAAAAAGACAACAGGAAAGGGTGGCAAAAAGGAAGGGAAGAAGTGGAGGAGATGAGAGAGGAAGAGTGTAGAAGGACACACATTTGCTGTAATATTCATGATGCTTCTGAAACCGGTCAAAATCTCAGGAATCCCCTCCTGGTCATTACTGTGTATTCGTTGGGCACTTGGGTGTGTATCTAAGAAAGGGACATAAAAAGAATGGTGTTCTGAAATAAGGTCATATTATCCCTGGCCATGGCAGCAGCTACAACCATTAGTTGTTCAGGAATTAGAAGGCTAGTTTTAAAACACTCTAGAAAGCAAAGAAGAATAGCAGTGATGTTCATTTTATTTCCATCCTAGGCAAGAGGAAAAGACAAGTTTGTAGGTAATGTAACTTTCTCAAGAACTCAAGAGTATAGCAGAGCCAGCTCATTCTGATTCTAGAGGTTAAGCTTATCTTCCTCTGCCTTGTCATGGCCCTAAACAGGCAGTGGAAATTAGCATGGAGCCAGGAAATCAATCCAGAATTAATATGAACCATTCTTAAACCAGTATTTCCTTTATAAACCTGTGTCCATGTTGGAGACACTTGTGTGTTCGTGTATATGTGCTGAGAAAAGAGCATGTTGTAGCAAGTCAGGAACATGCTGAGGGAGTAAATCATCTGGGAATAACTTTTTACTCTGTTGGCCCACAAATTACTTGGAAATTTGGGCAGATTTGAGAGTTCAACTAGATCCTTACAGGCTAGAATAAATCTGTTGAGATGCTAGACATCAGATGTTCTCCTGTTTTTCTAAGATTTTCTTAACTCAATGCGCTTACAGTTTTATTAACTGCATCTATCATCAATCTGTAAGCATGTCTATTTTGATCATAGTAACTAAGAGAGAGTTAGACAAGTACTAAAACAAAATCAAATTACCAAATCCAAACTCAATTGGAAAGAAGTGGCCTATTGCATACACAAATTGTTTGTAATTTTGTTGTTGTCATTGTTGCTGATTTAAAGAGAAATGAGTGTTGGGTAAAGTAGGTGAAAACAATCTGCAGGTCCTTTTAGTTTATAGAAATCATCCCTCATCTTGGCACTCCATTCTTCTTCAGTTTCTTAAAAAAGTAAAGGAAGTCAGTCAGACTTGGTTCAGACTCAGAATGTTTTCAGCCCCAGTATACAAATCCACAAGACTATATAATAATTGTGTGAGAGCTACCCCACTCCAGGCATTTCCCCTCCCACTAGCACCTTGATTAAATTTACAGAACGTCTCCCCTAGCTCAGGGGTTCAACAAGAATCAGACTTTGACTGTGACCTGTAATAATGGTACTACTATCTGTTTTAGGACAGTGAAATAGAGAAGAGAGTGTACGTAAAGTAGGTATGCCCCCTTACAGTACATCTTTTTGTTAGCCATTGTGCTTGGATGTGTGCCAGTCATTTGTAAATCTGGTCCTCTTCTCTGTATCCTATTGTATGTAAATATCACAATGTATAAACAATTTATACTAATTTAAAGAAAGGGGGGAAACGAGCTTGTGAAGGCAATCACAAGTTGCTCACACCTAGCTACCTAGGGGGCTGAGATCTGAGGATCATAGTTTGAAGCCAGACTCTTATCTCCAATTAACTACCAAAAAAGCCGAAGTGGAGCTGTGCCTCAAGTAGTGTGCTAGCCTTGAGCATAAAAGCTCACGTGCAGCACTCAGGCCCTGAGTTCAAGCCCCAGGACAACAACACACACACACACACACACACACACACACACACACACACACACACACACATACAGCTTGTAAAGGCAGGGTGGTATGTCTTTCCTCATTGCAGTTACAGCTCTAAGAATTATCCTGTAATTACCTGAATCTTAATTTTACCTGTTTGCCCAAGCAGAATGAGGTTCTTAGAAATTGATACTCTTGATCATATGTAACACCGAGGTTCAGTTCTTTTCACCCCACTTTAGGGTATATTGCTCACCCTAGTCCTTCACTGAAATATGGAATCTTGACTGTTTCTCCACCCCTCAGGGATCCAGAAATTCCTTTGACTTGACAAGTGTGTGTCCCAGGCTGTTGCTGGGATGTATCCCCGCGGGGCAGCCAAGAGAAAGGCAATGTGGGGACCCAGAAACATGAGTGAAGTTTCCATAATGGTGGGCAGGCAGCTCTCACGAGTCCTGCTTATGGGACTTGGGCTCAGTCCTGATACCTCCTGAGCCTAAGCACTAGGCTCAACATTCTCCCCTACAGGGTCTTCTCTACCAAGCTCTGAAACAATCCATTGTCAGACATTCACAGAGCGTGTAAAAGACAAATGACTCAGACCGCAGAAACCAATCAGTATGCTGCCGTGTGGCGAGCTCATGGGAATAGGAACGAATAGGAGAGAAGCAACTACTTTTTTGCTAAGATAATAAAAAAATAAATTTTAAAATGCAAGTTAGGATCTGGGTGCTGGTGACTCATGTCTGTAATCCTAACTACTCAGGAGGCTGAGATCTAAGGCTCATGGTTCCAAGCCAGCCCAGGCAGGAAAGTACATGAGACTTTTATCTTGAATTAACCACCAAAACATTGAAAGTAGAGCTGTGGCTCAAATGATAAAGCACTAGCCTTGAGCAAACAAATATATAAAAAAAAAAAACCCACAACTGATATCAAAAAAGGCATCTTGCTGGTTGCTGTGGTTTATGCCTATAATCCTAGCTACTCAGGAGACTGAGATCTGAGGATCATGGTTCAAAGTCAGCCCTGGCACGAAATTCCACCGGACTCTTATCTCTCATTAACCACCAGAAAACCAGAAGTGGCACGGTGGCTCAAAGTGGTTGAGTGCTAGGTTTGAGCAAAAGAGCTATTAAATCAGGAGCCACTAAGCTGAAGCTGAAGTTTGTTACAAGAAAAGGACAAAAATAGCAAATCCAAAATCTGAGCATTGGACAAAGCTTAAGAACTGTGGACAATGATTAAACAGAGGCAAAAGTTTAGAATGAGAGAAAAGACTGATTATTGGCTGGTATGCAAGGATACCCACCAGCAACCTGCATGAAGTGGACTATACTCTCTCATTCTTGCTCTTCTGTGTGTTGGGTCACCAGTCTTGATAAATAGGGAAGAAGTAGAAAGGCAAGCTGGACCATTCTATGGAAGAAGGTACTTAGTACAGTTTCATAGGTTCCTTTAGCAAGTAAAAACAGAATGCAGTGTCTTCCTAGAGATTCTGGGAAGTAATGGTAAATGGAAGTTTGATGCATTTGCTTCTTGGCTTTGGGAATATCTCTGACCAGGTAACTTTGCCAGCATGAAAGCATCCTGTCTCCTAGATATGGTTGAGGACATCCTGGCTCTGCTTTTTATTTTCTCAGCATGTTCCATGCGAGTACTCTTTTCCCCTGCACACATTTGCATGTTAGGAGGTGATATTGCCTCACCTTTTGCTCAAAGACTTCACTGTCTTAATAGATGTTAGTTGTTATTTAATTAATGTCTTTTCCCTGTTGCACAAAACCCCTAAAAAGCTGAAGTCAAGATAACTCTTGCCAATTCCAAAAGTTATGAGAAAAATTAAGATTTTAGCTTAATAAACTTTAAGGAGACAACAGAATTAATGAAAATTAAAATCAGTGAATCATTGAAGCACGGTCTGCTCAGCAAAATGAAGAGATTAGTTAAGTTTTACTATGTTGAAAATCTTTTCACATAGCCTGTGCTGGAGACTCATACCTGTATTCCTAGCTACACAGGAGGTTGAAATGTGATGATTGGAGTTTGGGCAGACAAATCGGAGAGACTCTTATCTCCAATTAACCAGCAAAAAGCTGGAACTGGAGGCATGGTTCAAGTGGTTGAGTGCCAACTGTGAATGAAAAAGACAAGCAAGAGCACAAAGCTCTGAGTTTAAGCCCTAGTATCAGAAAGAAAAAAAGTTTTATGAAGCTGAGCACCTGTGGCTTATGCTTATATTTCTAGCTAGTCAGGAGGCTGAGATCTGAGGACTGCAGTTTAGTAGCCAGCCCAGGCAGAAAAGTCCATGAGACTCTTATCTCCAATAAACCAGAAAAGGCCAGAAATGGTGCTGTGGCTCAAGTGGTAGAGTGCTAGCCTTGAATACAAAGAGGCTCAGGGACAGCGGCCAGGCCCTGAATTCAAGCCCAGGACTGACAAAAAAAAAGTTTATTTACTTTATAGATTGCAAAAAAATATTTACTATCTTTTCTGTATCTGTCACTGGTTATAGTTTTAAACATATTTTCATATATTTCAGTATAGACTCATTTGAATATGACTGCCATTTTGTGTTAAGAATCCTATGGTAGGGCTGGGGATATGTCCTAGTGGCAAGAGCTCTTGCCTCGTATACTTGAAGCCCTGGGTTCGATTCTCCAGCACCACATATACAGAAAATGGCCAGAAGTGGCGCTGGCAAAAAACAACAACAACAACAAAAAGAATCCTATGGTAATCTAAGAATATTTATTCTTGCCACTCCCAGTAAGTTTCAGTGAACATCTCTCCATAACTTTTAACAAGTTAGTTTAGCAAGAGAAAAAGATGATGGCAAAATAGTGTCTTACTTTTTACATCTTTGGTTGCAATAATCACTTGAGTGATTACAATAATCACTTCATCTACTGTAAATTTTTGTTGTTGGTCGTAACCAGTTGTTGTTGAACTTGGGGCCTGGGTGCTGTCCCTGAACTCTTTCTTCATCTCAAGGCTAGTGCTCTACCACTTGAGCCACAGCACCACTTCTAGTTTTCTGGAGAAAAGTCTCACAGACTTTTTTGCTGGGCTGGCTTTGAACCTCGATCCTCGGATCTCTAGCTAGGTGTGAGCCACCAGTGCCCAGCTTACTTTTTTTTTTTTTTTTTTTGGCCAGTCCTGGGCCTTGGACTCAGGGCCTGAGCACTGTCCCTGGCTTCTTCCCGCTCAAGGCTAGCACTCTGCCACTTGAGCCACAGCGCCGCTTCTGGCCGTTTTCTGTATATGTGGTGCTGGGGAATCGAACCTAGGGCCTCGTGTATCCGAGGCAGGCACTCTTGCCACTAGGCTATATCCCCAGCCCCACCCAGCTTACTTTTTTGAGAACATAAAACAGATTGTGTTCTAACACTAAAGAATCAACCGTTTCTCTTTAGCCTGCATCAGTAAAGACACCAGTTCTTAGGAACTGAAAGTCTCCCCTGCAGTACAGGAAGAGAAACTCATCTTAATAGATAACTTTTGTTGGGCAGGAACCCAGCTCGTAGCACCAAACCAATTTGCATGTAGGAAGTGGAATGTATAGTAATTAAACTAATGTTGAATTTTTGGTTTTGGCTTCATTTTAATGAGTCAGTAAAATGGAATTGTGGGTAATAGTTAACTTTGTAGTCAAGGTAATTAGCTTTTGCTTGTTTCTTATTGGAAAAATTTGCCAGGCTTTTATTGCCCCTCATTTCTTCTAGCACTGCCCTCACCAGTAAGTTATAACTGTGTTAGGAAAGATATAATTGCTTCTTTCTCAACAGACTGCTGTTAAGCTTAGCTTGTGTATTTTCTTTAAGGTTAATTTGTAATTGTGATAAGGGTGTGTTTTGCCTTGTGTCCAAAATAACATTGTTTTTAAAAGAAAGAAAACATTTAAAAAAAACTTATATGCCCCTTACTCCACATAAGACATTTGTTTCCAGTACCAAAGCATTATAAAACATTGCATTTCTATGCTTTCTAATGCACATATATTTTGTACAATAAATGTGGCTTTCCAGTATTAGTAGTAAGAACAACTTACATCCACTATAATAAATATTTGTCTACCAAGTAGTGTTTAATATTTTCCTAAAATCACTGGTAGAAAAACTGAGGCACAGGGAAATTAAAATTGCTCAGAGTTGGGGTTGAGAGTATGGCCTAGTGGCAAGAGTGCTTGCCTTGTATACATGAAGCCCTAGGTTCAATTAATCAGCACCACATATATAGAAAAGGCCAGAAATGGCACTGTGGCTCAAGTGGCAGAGTGCTAGCCTTGAGCAAAAAGAAGCCAGGGACAGTGCTCAGGCCCTGAGTTCATGCCCCAGGACTGGCAAAAAAAAAAAAAAAATATATATATATATATATCCCCAGAGTCATCTAACTCACTAGTAAACTTGCTAATACATAATGGAAACACAGGCAATCTGAATTCAGATTGTAGGTTCTTATTTTTATCCACTCAATTCAGTGTGTCCTGGTCAATTTCCATGTGAATAAACATATACCAAGAGCATTGTCTCAATGGCAACAGGGGTTCCATTTTAAGGACATAACAATTTATATAACCAGTCTCCCATTGTTGAGCATTCAGGAATCCAAACATCCCCATGATAAACATCTACAATGTACATTGTTGCATGCTTGTCTTAGAATAAATGAATATCAGAATTTTTTTTTTTTTTTTTGTCGGTTGTGGTGCTTGAACTCAGGGCCTGGGCGCTGTCCCTAAACCTCTTTATGTTCTACCACTTAAGCCACAGCTCCACTTCCAGCTTTTGAATGATTTGTTGAAGATAAGAGTCTCACGGGGACTTTTCTGCCCCCACTGATTTCAAACCACAATCCTCAGATTTCAACCTCCTCAGTCTCTATCTCCCAAGTAGATTGGGCCACTGTGCCCAGCCAGAGTTCTGGGGGGAAAAAACAATGTTTTTCTCAGTTCTCTAGGGAGGTTGATATTTTACTCAGGTTCACATTGTTACTCGTAGCCTTAATTACAAAAATGGTAATAATATAGTTAACTATATAAAATGTAAATGCTATAAATGTAGTTTCCTGATCCCTTTCATTTTCCATACAATACATCACGTATATGTAAAGAAAAGTGAATTTTCATTTTTACTTTGTGGGGGGGCGGTGGGCACATGTGCACACATGCTGCTCCTGGGGCTTGACATCAAGGCCTGGGTGCTCTCCCTGAGTTTTTGTGTGCAAGGCTGGCACTCTACTACTTGAGCCACAGCTCCACTTCCAGCTTTGCAGTGACTGATTGGAAATAAGTATCTCATGGACTTTTCTACCTAGGCTGACTTTGTACCATGATCCTCAGGTCTCAGTCTACTGAGAAGCTAGGATTACAGGTGTGAGCCAGTAGCACCTGGTTCCTTATCACTTGTAAGGTGCTTTGAAAGGCCTTCGCAATGCTGCACATCTAGAAAGTGTTGTGTACACATTGTTTCTGGTATGGCTCTGGATATACACATGTGAGTATTTGTGTATACATCGTATCTTTTCAAAACGACATTTCCCAAGGAAACTGCTGTCTGTTCGGATACACTTCTTGGAAAGGTAGGTGACAAGCCATCTGTTCCATCCTTGGATAATTACATGTGCGATTATGCATGGCATTGCAGAATTGGGTATGCCTGAAGGGTGAGCCAAGCAATCAGAAACTCAACCTTTGAGTCCCCATTGCCCTTTGGTTCCAAATGGCCAGCAGTGGAAATGGTAGGTGAAAAGGTGATACAGATTCCTGTATGCATCCTTCCAAAGACAAGGAAAATGGAAGAGCTACGCCAAAGCAAAGTTTCTTTTCTCATTCAGTCAACTAACCTTTACTATTTACTGTATGCCCAATAATTGTTACCTGTCCCTTTCCTCCATCAGAATCCCTCTCTCCCGGTTTTTAAAGGCTCCATGTCCTCTTCCCTTCCCACTATGTACAGACACATAGGTCCTTGTGCTACAAAGAACCATTTGGGTTTTTTCTTCATCAAGACTCAAGACTCTGTGTTGCCTTATTTGAGGGACATGCTATTTGATTCGTAATAACTTCTTTATCATAAAATAAGTAAAACCCAAGGCGGAAATTTTAGGGAAAGAAAGAAGAGATTGTATTGTGAGATTGTTATCATATCAGCACTATAACATTCTTCTCCTGTTACTGTAAACTTGTAAACATTTTACCCTGTGGGACTTACTCTATTACGTGCCTCGATTTCTTAATATTCACCCAGTTGTTGAGTATTTAAAATTATTCCTCTGTGACAAATAACTTGAATTTGAATGTATCTCTTTGCTGTGGAGTTACTAAGCCATTGTTTATGAGCATTTGTAAGAGCATCAGTGGAAACTGCCACCAGCTCTTCAGAGTTTTTATGGCAACTTAGTCTCATAGAAAGTGGGGGTGTATTTAGTATTCTCTCATAGAGCCCTTACTTCTCACTAAATGCTGAAAACTTTTTTTTTTTTTTTTTTTTTTTTGCCAGTCCTGGGTCTTGGACTCAGGGCCTGAGTACTGTCCCTGGCTTCTTTTTGCTCAAGGCTAGCACTCTGCCACTTGAGCCACAGCGCCCCTTCTGGCCATTTTCTATATATGTGGTGCTGGGGAATCGAACCCAGGGCTTCATGTATACGAGGCAAGCACTCTTGCCACTAGGCCATGATTCCCAGCCCCTGAAAACTTTTTAAATTACTGATTGTTTGGCTTAATTTTAATTGTTCTTACTATTGGAAAGATTAGATATTTTCCATGTGCTTCTTTGACATTTGTAGTTTATTTCATGAGTCATCTCTTTATATCCTTTGCCCATATTTCCATTGGTGTTTGATGTTTTTCTTATGCACTTGTATGAGCTTAGTACATGCATATTAAAGATAATAACATTGTCTTTAATGTGTATTGATCACAATTGGCTAGAATTCTTTTAAGTATATTGTTTACAGTCATATTTTATCTTAACTGATGAAAGAAAAAAAATTAATGAGGTCAGTTTTTTTACCTGGGAAGTTATTTTCAGTGTTTAAAAATTAATGATACATACTTCAGAACTAAGTACAGAAAACATCTATTCAAGACCTTCGTCTTTCCAGTTAGTGCTTCTGTTTTGATAGCCTTGAAAATGCACAATGCATTTCATGTCATGGCCCCTCTGGTGTGCTCATTACAAAATTATGAGATCTGCGTCCACACCATGCATTCAAAATAGGTAATAAGTTTTGGCATTAACAGGGTTCTAGATAAAATTCTAACAGCCCATTAGTTTCTCATGACTCTAGATGTCCTCAATGGTTCTCTTTTTCCTTTTAGACAATTCTTCCTCCCTCCAGGAAGATGAAGAGGTAGAGATGGAAACCGTTAGCTGGCAGGCCAGCAGTCCAGCCATGAACGGGCACCCTGCCCCTCCAGTGACTGCTGCTCGATTCCCCAGCTGGGTCACTTTTGATGACAATGAAGTCCACTGCACGTTGCCTCCCGTCACCTCCCCTCTGAAGGCAAGTACACCACCACCTACTGCACCTGTGATGTCAGATGTACCTTACAGCTCAACTGGGTCATTTAAGAGGGACCGTCCCAAGAGCACTTTGATGAACTTCTCCAAAGTTCAGAAGCTGGACATTTCCTCCTTGAACCGCCCACCTTCCATAACTGAGGCTCCACCATGGAGAGCAACCAATCCCTTCCTGAATGAGACGCTACAGGATGTTCAGCCCTCCCCTATCAACCCATTCAGTGCTTTCTTTGAGGAACAGGAGCGGCGCTCTCAAAACAGTTCCATTTCCAGTACCACTGGCAAAAGCCAAAGAGATTCTCTCATTGTCATCTACCAGGATGCCATCAGCTTTGATGATTCTAGCAAGACTCAGTCCCACTCTGATGCTGTGGAAAAACTCAAACAACTCCACATCGATGACCCTGATCACTTGGGCAGCACAAAACTACCTGATGATGATCCAGTAGCCTGGGTCCAGCTGGATGCTCACCTACCTGGGTCAGCTGTGTCCCAGCCCAGGGATGGGTGGCCAATGATGCTGCGGATCCCTGAGAAGAAAAACATCATGTCCTCCAGGCACTGGGGACCCATCTACATCAAACTGACCGACAGTGGTTACTTGCAGCTGTATTATGAACAGGGCCTGGAAAAGCCATTCCGTGAGTTCAAACTGGAGATCTGCCACGATGTTTCAGAACCCCGGCTTCAGAACTATGACGAGAATGGGAGGATCCACAGCTTGCGGATCGATCGTGTCACCTACAAGGAGAAGAAGAAATACCAGCCTAAACCCGCTGTGACCCACACTGCAGAACGGGAACAAGTGATTAAGCTGGGCACCACCAATTACGATGACTTCCTGAGCTTCATCCGCGCAGTTCAGGATCGTCTCATGGATCTGCCAGTCTTGTCAATGGACTTGAGCACAGTTGGCTTGAACTACCTTGAAGAAGAGATTACAGTGGACGTGAAAGATGAATTTACCGGTATTGTGAGCAAAGGAGAAAACCAGATCCTCCAGCACCATGTCTTGACGCGGATCCATATCCTGAGTTTCCTCTCTGGGTTGGCAGAGTGTCGCTTGGGCCTCAATGATATACTCATCAAAGGCAATGAGATCGTTTCACGACAGGACATCATGCCCACCACCACCACCAAGTGGATTAAGCTCCATGAGTGCCGTTTCCATGGGTGTGTGGACGAGGATGTCTTCAACAGCTCTCGTGTTATTCTTTTCAACCCTTTGGATGCATGCCGGTTCGAGCTAATGCGGTTCAGGACGGTGTTTGCTGAAAAACTTTGCCCTTCACCCTCCGGACAGCAGCAAGCATCAACGGGGCAGAGGTGGAGGTGCAGAGCTGGCTGAGGATGTCAACTGGCTTCTCCTCGAACCGCGACCCTCTCACTCAGGTTCCCTGTGAGAATGTAATGGTTCGTTACCCAGTGCCTAGTGAGTGGGTGAAAAACTTCCGGAGGGAAAGTGTCCTGGGGGAAAAATCTTTGAAAGCCAAAGTGAACCGGGGAGCAAGTTTTGGCTCATCTAGTGTCTCTGGCTCTGAGCCTGTTATGAGAGTAACTCTGGGAACTGCCAAATATGAACATGCCTTCAACTCCATTGTGTGGAGGATAAACCGACTGCCCGACAAAAACTCAGGTGGGTCGTTTCTTCCCTGGAGAACAGTCAGGTGGTTGCTGAGGAGCTGGGATTCACTTTCCACATCTTATCTCTGTAGGAAGTGTTCGTTCTCATAGTGTGGCAGGGAAGGTGATGGAGGGGGAAGGAGGTAGAAAAGTACAAGTATTTGTTTACATGAAGTATTCATTGTAGTCCCCCAATTCACTTCATCTTTTCATTCCCTTATCATGCACTGTCCATAAAGAGAAGTATTATTCTGCTCAGCCTGAGCTGCAAGCAGCTTCCCAGGGCAGCTTCTCAATTTGTGTTCCATTGGGGCTCATTGAAGCATTAGCTACAGTGCTGGAAGCAATCCTGGAAGACTTGTGGGTTCCAAAGAGATATGCCCTCGCTGAAGGAGAATGACCAGCTTAGGCACAGTCTTCTATACATGTGAGAGTTCTGAGTCCAGTTGCCCAAACTCAGAGCTTGGCTCAGGGACTCGGAGATGGGAAAGAGACTAAAGACCAGGCAGAAGATGGAGATCTAAAAGTTCCATCGTTCTACCAGACAAAAAGCAAAGGAAGGAATGTTTGAGGGAAACAATTGCCCTCCTCTAGCCAACTGCCCTGCTATCATAGCCCTGGGGGCTGCTGCTGGGCCTGTGTGAGCCCATGACCCATTACTGTCTTCCTGGGTCCGGTAAAAGTCAAGAAAAGGACAAACCAAGGCAACAGGCAAAGCTGCTCTAATCACTTCATGTCTTCAAGTATGTCTAATCCAGTGGCAGGCCACAAGCCCATGATCCTCGGAATTGCAAACCACTTCTCCTGTTGTTTATAATAAATTGTGCCCATGTCTTAAAAAAAAGCAGATTTGGGCTGGGAATATGGCCTAGTGGCAAGAGTGCTTGCCTCCTACACATGAAGCTCTCAGTTCAATTCCCCAGCACCACATATATGGAAAACGGCCAGAAGGGGCGCTGTGGCTCAGGTGGCAGAGTGCTAGCCTTGAGCGGGAAGAAGCCAGGGACAGTGCTCAGGCCCTGAGTCCAAGGCCCAGGACTGGCAAAAAAAAAAAAAAAAAAAGCAGATTCGCTAATCAGGTGGAGAAAATAAGGTTGGGGGGAGGGAGGAATCCTGATTGAAATATGGAGCCATGCCTTTTTCCACTGTCACCATTAAATCCTTAGCATGTGTTCAGTGTTCCTCTGCTGCTCTGATTGTGAAGAGGCTGCGTTACGGTATCCCAGTATCCGCGATGGGTGTGATGTGATAGCAGCAGGCAGTACAGTCTGCTCAATGCCCCAGGCTGTCCCAGGAGTGGGCACACACCAAGCACTCTGTGGCAGACACTGGGTGTAGCAGGGCAAACTGAAGAGACAATTGGACCTCTGTGTCTGCTTCTATTTCCAAACTGACAGAATTTTAAAAAACAAAGTCTTCCTCTCTGTGCTTGCTTACTCATTGCCCCTGAAATCCTCTCTGTAGTCTCTTGGTGATTGCACTGTGATTTCTGTCTCAATCATAGACCCCATCCTGCTTGACAGAGGAAAAGAGAACCCCTAATTCTCTTTTAGCCTACACGCCTTTGTGAGGACAGAGCCATGAAACTGCTGTGTTTTCAAGCTGAAAAGGGCCCCTGAGGAACTACTCATTCTAACCTCTTCATGCTACAAATGAAAATGAAGACTCAGAAAGCAGCATTACTCTTCTAAAGTCACACAGCCACACCCAATACAGCTCTTCTCCGTAGGGAAGACTGGTAGACACACACTTGAAATAATTTCTAATGGCCAGGCATGGTGGTACACGTCTGTAATCCCAGCTCCACAGGCAGTGTGGGCCACCAAGTCAGCATCCCTGGTTCTGCTGATATCCTAAGCCCACATCCACCTTGGGCCTCGCCCAGTATCCACTACCACCAGACTAAATAGCTTCCATGGAATTCAGCATGCTGCACCAGTAGGGCTCAGCCCACTTGAGCTTCCCAGCCGAGCAGTTTTTCAAGGACCTTTGCCACCCAAATCTTAAAAGTGCTTGTTAATCATGCAAGATTCTAGACAAATTTGTTATTCCCACATGAAAAAAATACGATATTCTGTCCTGAATAGCAATTTCCAACCAAAAAAGCTATGTTAGACCATAGGAAGATGAAAACAAGCCAAATAGGATGAGATTAACCTTTTCTTGAAAGAAACTATTTTTTGTGTTTTTGCTGTTTTCTTTTTTTTTTTTTTGTACTACTGTGGATTGAACTTGGACTCACACTTACTAGGCAGGCACTCTACTATTTGAGCTCCATCACAGCAAGTAGGGGCTTGCTTTTTTGTATGGGACAACTTTCAACCATGATTCTCTTTCCTCTGCTTCCTGGGATAGCTGGCATTACCATTTGCCTGGCTCCAACATCTGGCTGTTAATGTTAAATTCAATCTAGAAAGATTACATGATATGTGAGCTTTTTGTTAATGATCATAAATTAAGTAGTATCAGCTTTCAGAATTGACTACCATAAGTATTCAACCAGCCTTGAACAACTGATAGCCATATAGTAAACAATGCTTTCTGAGTTTGCTGTGAACAAGCTTTGGTGGAAAGAAAAAAGAGAGTCACTTTTGTAAAAAGAAATCACTTCTGAATATTCCTACAATGTGCAAAGAAAGGAAATTAAATGAAAACATTTGTTCAAGTAACTGTTAAGATATAGATATGTATATGTGTGTGTATGTGTGAGAGAGAGAGAGACAGAGACAGAGAGAGAGAGATCTAATTCTGTAGCAATACATTGGAAAAATTTAGAACCTAGTTTGGAGTCAGATCTGAAATTTATTCCCACCTCTACTAGTTACTGGTGATGTGACCTCAAGCAATTGATTTAACCCTCTTAGAGAAACCTAATTTTTCTCATCTCTAAAATAGGGTTATTTGTAGCTAGCTCATTCATAATGAAATTAGATAATCCTGTTATGTATTTAACACAGTATCTGGCCTGTAATTAATGTCCAATAAATTATAGCGATGTAATTTTATTCGTACTCAAAAAGTAAAGATATATCAAATGGATTCATTTTTACTTCTTTGTATCTTAAATTTCTTTTTTTAAATCAGTACAAACATTTCAATTTTTGAATGTCTTAATCTTTAGAAATAACAGTTGAATTATGTTAGATTTATGAATCAGAGCAAAACAAATACTTCACTCGGTAATGTTTTCCTTAGAGAGCGGGTGTGTGTCTTCTTACTCTCTGTGATTAAAATGTCTCGCCCAAACCAATAAAGAAAATTGGACTTGTTTGCTTAGGGGAAATGCATAACTAAAGGGCTGTGTCAGTTACACAGTGAAGCTAAACACATTTCATTGTGTTATCCGTAGCCAATTCCTACAGCCTACTCCTCTGTCCCATTCAAGCCTAGACTTAGGGTTCGAGGCCCATAAGGTTATGACTCAGACACGGTGGTTAAAAGTAGTCTACAGGTAATGTGGTTGAGAACAGACTACTGGATTCAGTTCTTAGTCTGCTACTTCCTAGCTGTGACCTTGGGCAACTCACTTTGCCTCCAAAAGCCTCATCTGTACAGTGAGGATCACATTAAGACCGCAACAGATAGATCATTAGGAAGACCCAGTGAGAGAATCTGTTTGAAGCATTTAGTGGCACCAAGCACATGGTGCTTAACAAATGTTTCTTGCTATGTCTGGTGAGTGAAAATGATGCTTCCATGGTTCTAATCATAGCACTAAGCTCTTTCCTCAAAAATCTGATAATATTCTCAAATGAAAATAAAATGCTAAATTTTCTATCCAAGTTCAGTAGAACCGTGCATGGATTTACAGAATTAAAAGATCATCAGGGGACTTCACCTGGCATTGAGCTGCTGTTGTTGCTACTGTGTGTGCTCACACCAGTACTTGGGCAAGAACCCAGGGTAGAGCCACTGTCCCTTAGCTTTTGCATTCACTCGCAGCTAATAATGCTCTACCACTTGAGCCATAGTTTCATTTCTAGGTGCTTTTTGATGATTAATTGGAGATAAGAGTTTCATGGACTTACCTGTCCCAGGCTGACTTCAAACTACAATTCTCAGATCTTAGCCTTGTAAGTAGATACTGGCATGAGCCACTGGCTCCCAGCTGAGCCCACTTTTTCTTTCATTTTTATTTTTTGTGCTGCTACTGGAACTTGAATTCAGACCTGGGTACTGTCCCTTATTTTTTCACTGAAGCCTAGGGGCTGAGAATGTGGCTTAGCGGTAGAGTGCTTGCCTAGTATGCATGTAGCCCTGGGTTCAATTCCTCAGCAACATATACACAGAAAAAGCTGGAAGTGGTGCTGTGGCTCAAGTGGTAGAGTGCTAGACTTGTGCAAGAAAAGCTCAGGGACAGTGCCCAGGCCCTTAGTTCAAGCCCTAGGACTGGCAAAAGTTCTGAGCGCACACAAGTATCCTGTTCAATGTGCCATGTATTTCCTAATATGTGTGTATGTCTCATAAGGACTGTCGCATTGTGTATCATCTCTGCACAAAAACATACCAAAAGCTATTTATTTATTGCCAGTCCTGGGCCTTGGACTCAGAGCCTGAGCACTGTCCTTGGCTTCTTTTTGCTCAAGGCTAGCACTCTGCCACTTGAGCCACAGCACCACTTCTGGCCGTTTTCTATATATGTGATGCTGGGGAGTTGAACCCAGGGCTTCATGTATACGAGGCAAGCACTCTTGCCACTAGGCCGTATTCCCAGCCCCAAAAGCTTTTTAAAATATACGGAATGCTATTAAGAAAGTTCAATTTGTCTTTCAAAGGAGAGAAATATTTTGCTGCAGATGGCTGTCTCTGAGGTTTTATTAAATGCTGAGTGCTGATTCTGTTTCTTCTATTCTGCAGCCCCTTGCTTAGTATTTGTGCTGTGTCCTCACATCTCTCTGACCTGAGCAGGCAGAACAGCCCCTGGGTCTCAGGCTGTAGATTTTATTGCTAGGATACCAGGCTGCAATAATGAGATGGTGTTATACCAACAGAGTATGAGTTTTACTGAAGCAAGTCCTCCCTCAGATTTGGGCCTTCTGACAGACTGCAGGTGTCAGACCTGCAGGCCTCCTTTGTTATTGAGATGGATTTTTTGGCCTTAAAAAAAAAAAAACAACAACAGCATCCTGAAAAAAATAGACCTCTGAATTCTTTCTTTCACAGCATCTGGACACCCACACTGTTTCTTTTGCCACCTGGAACTTGGCTCTGACAGGGAAGTGCCTTCCAAGTTTGCCAGTCATGTGAATGTGGAGTTCAGCATGCCCACAACTTCTGCCTCCAAAGCTGCTGTTCGATCTATCTCCGTGGAAGACAAGACTGATGTCCGGAAGTGGGTCAACTATTCTGCACACTACAGTTACAAGGTAGCCTTCAGGGGCTCTCTCTGGTTTCCAAGTCCATTTGTTGACCCATCCCCCTCTCTGCCCTCATTCCTTTTTTTTTTTTTTTCTCTCTTTTTCTTTTTTTTTTGGCCAGTCCTGGGCCTTGGACTCAGGGCCTGAGCACTGTCCCTGGCTTCTTCCCGCTCAAGGCTAGCACTCTGCCACCTGAGCCACAGCGCCGCTTCTGGCCGTTTTCTGTATATGTGGTGCTGGGGAATCGAACCTAGGGCCTCGTGTATCCGAGGCAGGCACTCTTGCCACTAGGCTATATCCCCAGCCCCAGCCCCCCCTCATTCCTTTTAAGCAGTGCTTTTACCTAGGCTAAGCACATTTGTTCTTACCCAGGGTAAGAAACACCTGTTGACTACTATAGAGGAAGTTCATATACATAGCTGTGCATGTGTCTGGTTTTAATGCATTTCTGTCTTGTGAGAAAGGTTGAAAAAAAATAAAGGAACTAATTACAGAGGAGAGATAATACATCTGTCATTGTCAATGACAACAAAAAGGACAGTGAGGTAAAGCGATTATTCAATTGTAATACAATCTATGTTGCAAAGTGAAGGGAGAATATTGGGACAGTGCTGACTCAAAGCACATATATCACCCACAGAGTTAATGATTATAGATCTGAACATGGTCAGGACACACATAACCTCCGTCCTGGGCCACAGCAATCAGTATAAAGACTCAAAATCCAAGCAAACTTCTGCAGTAATAATAATATAGGATTAGGAACATTTAAGTAGTCATCAAAGCTGGAGTTCAGGGGAGTTGGGAGAAAGCATTTATTTTGTTTTGTTTTGGTATGAGACAGTCTCTTGCTATGTAGTTTTCCTTTGCTATATATAGAAAATTGTAATAGCTTAAAGTATTAGAGGTTTGATAGCCTAAGTGTCAGATCTTTTAGAGAGGGTTATTGTTTTGTTTTGTTTTGTTTTGTTTTTGGCCAGTCCTGGGGCTTGGACTCAGGGCCTGAGCACTGTCCCTGGCTTCTTTTTGCTCAAGGCTGGAACTCTGCCACTTGAGCCACAGCGCCACTTCTGGCCATTTTCTGTATATGTGGTGCTGGGGAATTGAACCCGGGGCCTCATGTATACGAGGCAAGCACTCTTGCCACTAGGCCATATCCCCAGCCCCTTGTTTTGTTTTTTTGCCAGTCCTGGGGCTTGAACTCAGGGCCTGAGCACTGTCCCTGGCTTCTTTTTGCTCAAGGCTAGCACTCTGCCCCTTGAGCCACAGTGCCACTTCTGGCTTTTTCTATATATGTGGTGCTGAGGAATCAATCCTAGGGCTTCATGTATATGAGGCGAGCACTTTACCACTAGGCCATATTCACAGCCCAGGAGGGTTATTTAAGAAGTATTTTGCAAGGTGATTCAATAATTTCCTATTCAAAATGATACCTTTAGATGTATATAACAATTTATTGTTCCTCTAAATGTTTCCTTAGTCGTGTGGTCTGAAACAATTAACTACCAAAAAAGAACAAATTCTCCACCTTGTGGCCAGAAAAATAATAGCACTTCCCTCAAACATGACCCTGTTCAGTCAGCACAAATATTCAAGCAAGTCCTGAAGAGCAACCATGATTATGAGATTCCTGAGCTCAAAGAATTCCCTTATCAAAGGCTTCAGTTTGAAGGTGTGGTACTTTCAAGGTCAGATTGGTTTGGCTTTTTGTAATAGCACAAATACTGGAGTAAGCTCCAGTATTTGTCAATTTGAAGGCCGTTAAAAAGTATTTGTAGGGGGTTTAAAATCACATACACAGGAATTTATTCACTGGATAAAACTTTTTCAGTTGCTTGCTCCAAATCTACACTGTTGGATATAGTAGTGAATGAGGTCTCACCTGTCCTGTGAAGCCAGTGGGATAATAGAGCCAGGTACATTTCCAACGGTACTAGGTACACTGCAAATGTTCACCAGGAAGCACATGGTCTACTTACATCAATGACAAATGTGACCTTTGAGCAACTGTGCAAGGCAGAGAATACAAACATTAGGAATAAGTAATTCCAGACCATGCAAAGGGCATGTACAAAGAAAGAGTTATGACAGCTAGTGTTGGTGGCTTATGTCTGTAATCCTAGCTACTCAAAGAGCTGAGGACTGAGGTTCAAAGGCATCCTGGGCAGGAGAGTCTGTGAGACTGTTATGTCCACTTAATCACCATAAATCCAAAAGTAGAGCTGTGCCCCAAATGGTAGAGTGCCATCCTTGAGTGAAAAAAAAAAAGCTAAGGAGGGGCTGGATTTGTGGTGGTAGAGTGCTTGCCTCGTATACATGAAGCCCTGGGTTCGATTCCTCACCTCCACATATATAGAAAAAGCCAAAAGTGGCGCTGTGGCTCAAGTGGTAGAGTGCTAGCCTTGAGCAAAAAGAAGCCAGGGGCAGTGCTTAGGCCCTGAATTCAAGCCCCCGTATGGCAGAGAATGTAGAGGAAAGGAGGGAAAGAGAGAGCGGGGAGAGGAGGAAAGGAGAGAGGAAAAAGGGAGAACTCAGGGCCAGTAATTCCAAAGTGTTAAAGCCCAAACATTAGCAAAATTACAAGGAATCTTAACCTTCTGTGGTTCTCTGAATGTTTTTGTTCTTCCGTTTGTTTGCATGACATTTTTTTTCCAACTTTGGGCAGGTGGAAATAGAACAAAAAAAGAGTTTGAAGCCAGACTGTGATGAAGATGAAATGGCCAATCCCAAGGAATGTGGGGTACAGTGACAAAGACTTACGTCAAGGAATCCTAACCCAAGGGTCATGACAGGATGCCTTCCTGAGTAGTTGAAGCTGAAGTCAACACTTGCTGTGGCCACTCCACGTGGGAGCAGTCAGTGAGATCTTCCTGTTCACAGTTACCTGGATTTCAACAGGAGTCCCTGAGGTGGTTGCTTTGGAGAGTCTTGTTGACTCTGATCATGCCTGAAGCACGTGGTGCACCTGACTTTTGAAGCTTATTATGTAATTAGGCTTCTTTGTCTGTTTCTGCTTGTATCACAGCACTGGTATGTGGTTTGTGAAGAAAGAGTTTGGAAAAGAACCTCCGACGTCTGTGTTGGCACTGTTTCTTTTTGATAATCATTTATCCCTCAAGAGTGTCTGGAGAAAAGTGGTTCTGCAAAATTAACCCCGAAACCATCTTTGTCACTCTTTATATAAAAAGCTCCCAAAAGGTTCAATGCAAATTTCCTCTTTGGGTCTAGTAGACCAAATGTAGATGTCTTCTACCATTCAATGTTAACACTATGCAAGAGGAGTTTTCCAGGTGTTCTCTCCTTGCTCTAGAGTGTTTAAACTCAAAGGGTTTTGTTGTTGTTGTCATCATTGTGTTTTGTTGTTTGCTATTTTCAGTCACAGGATTTGCTATCCTGTGTTACAATAGATAATGGGAAAATCAGTGACTGAACCTACATTCTACAAATAGATTGGATTGGATTCATATTTTTTTTGAGAGGAAAACAAAATTGAATTTGCCTTTCCTCTGTGGAAAAGAGTCCTTAAATGTTAAGATTATATTCAGTTCAGAAGACAGCCTCAGCGTCAGTGAATTCTCAAATTCACGCTGAAAAATACCTACCACTTCTGCTTCCTGAGACATATGAGGACTCATTTATATGAATACATGTCCTTGGCATTTATCAGGGGCATTTGGGAGTCCTTTTTATACCTCACAGCCATTAAATTGTTGCATGTCTCTTTAACTCAAACTTTACAAGAAGTTCAAGCCGAATAGACTTTTGAATGAACGTTCCCCCCAGTTTCAGCATTTGATCATCACAGTATTGTAATACATCCAAAAGGCAGGAAACTATAGAGTAGGCATGGAGGAAAGCCATTACGTCCCAGTCCGGGGTCTACAAGTTGAGGCACTTGATCTTCTTTTCCTTCGTCTGTACCTGCCTACGTCGATGTCGCATTTGTATCTTGGTGTTTTCTCTCATGAAGAAAGCATACTTTATCAGATTTATAGTTAATACAGGAATTAACAGTATTTCCAGTTTGGGCTGACCAACTGAAGATTAATTTAATCAATGAATGTCCATTGAATTCTAACTGTGTTCTGACAATAGGTTACAGAAATCATAATGTTTTAAAGTTTCTTAGTACTGAACCTACAAGGATGTGATTGAACAGATGTTAGTGAGAAACCCTACAGTCTGAGTTTTTATATTAATGCAATCCTCAAAAGTACAATGTTGACTATATGAGTGTACGTGTGCGCGCGCGCGCGCGTGTGTGTGTGTGTATGTGTGTGTGAAGGGTATTGGGAAGATCTGGTTTTCCAGCCATTCTTATAGAAATATTTTCTTAGAGAAGTGGAGGTTGGATTTTGAATTGTGAGTTCATTATTACTCTTCACAAAGCTAGTGCTTTCAACCGTAATCTGTGTTACTAGATGTTTAGAGGATTTTATATGATGTATTGGCACTCTAAAAAGAGAGTTGGGCTCAACTATAGATGCTTTATTGTAAGAGATATTAATAGTGGTTTATGTCCACAGGTAGATGAGAATCATTAAGCCTCTGACTGCATAAAGAACTGGGAAACAGTTCTTGTAAATAAAAAGAAGGTCTACCTGGGAGTGGAGAGAATGTGGAAATGATAAAATTCCTTCCTCAGAGTTACTGTTGAGCTATAAAAAAAGAGAGAAGGAATTAGATTTTGTATAACTTCCAAAAGCAAAACTAACAACAAAGCATAACTTTAGATAATAAATGTACACTCCAATATAAGAATTTTCTAGTAACCTTTGTCTTAAAAGAAGTAAAATACCTTGTTGCTGGGAATGCCCAAGAGTTAAAATAATCACCTCTCCCACATGCTATAAACGGGACTCTCACATTGGGTTTGGGCTGCGTGATTATTCAAATTCCCTTTTCAACAGTCGCAGTAGAAATGTGGCTAATTGTAGTTGTCTTCTCCTTCATAAGTGTTTTCATGTTGAAATACAGCGGAGTCCCTAGAAGTGCTTTGTCAGGAGATCACAGAGCATGCTGGTGGTATTCAAGGCACTCAAGTTTCCTCACATAATGTCCAGTGGACTGGAGAGCTGTCCATACAAATGAAGGTCATCCCAGCCCCTCCCTGGGCCCAGCACTGTGTTATATAATCTGTACCCACCTGTAATATGCATATTGTTTGCTGCACTATTCTTGCTCCTTCTTGTTGCCTTCATGTTTTCACCTGAACTGTTTTATTTTTTTTAACCATCAGTGGGAAAAATCCCTTTATGCGTTCTTTATTCCTCAAGTCATTTCTAATTTTTCAAAACCCTACGATCTTGATTCCAGCCAATTCATTTGGGGTCTACTGTTTTGTGGGCAATGGATTATAGGTAACATTGAGGAAACTATAATGCAATATATTTTCAATGTTTTATTAATATCCTAACTTAAAAAAAGCAAACAGTTGGGCAAATTACCTTTTTGTTGTGCAGATCCTACACTTGACACTCTGGACCTGGGTTTTTTGGGAGGGAAGATTCTGTTCTTTGTTATGAATAACATAAAAATATTAAGAGCAAATTCATTTGATCATTACATAGTCTTGCTATTAAAGCATCAAGTAGATGTCACCTGATGTCAAGAGCTCTGCTTTCTTTTGAATCCAGGGCTTGCTTTTCAACCTTACAAAGAAAAAGGATAAGAAATGTTCTCATTTTGATATGCCAGACTAGGAAATGTGAGGCATTTGGGGGAGGAGTATTATTCCCCTCTGGCCTTCTTTCGTAGACATAATACTGGTTGTTCCTTAACAAAAGTTTGCACTTTGTTCATATTAAATATTATCTAGACAGTTATTGTGCGGTTTTCCCCCTAGTTAGTTCTTCTCTACTCTCTACCTTCCAGTGCTATTATCAGGGCTCATGATCTTTGAGACACATTTTTTTGGAATTTAAAGTCTTATTTGAGATGAATCTAATTTCTATTCAAATCTTGTAGTTGGAAGCAGGAGTTTATTTCCCTAGAAACTCATGTTCCTGAGAAGTACAATGCATAAAGACAAGGAACATATCTTATTTTTTGTGTTTTCAGTACCTCAAACAAAGCCTGGACTATAATAGGGTTCAGCCACTTTAAACTCTTACTGGTAAACATATTCATGAAATAAAGGGACATTATTAGGTATTTAATAATTGTTTGTTGATTGAACACTGGCCCTGAGACTCTGAAACTACTTAGCCTCTACTTTCCCTCAAATACTCATATTTAAGCAAGCAAGCTGCTTTTATTTTCTAGAGAACTCAGTTTTTCTTCCCTTTTGTTTTTGCCTCCAGAATCAACTAATAATAATGGTCAGCACTTAATGTGTTTGAACTGCAGTGTACCTTACTCATATTGAAAAACATTCATGCACAAAGCTACGGTAGCAAAGATGCTATCCATAAGCAAATTACGGATTCACTTTTATTGCTGCCAGTCCAACAGAAGTATGAGCCTGAGCCTTTCCCATTAGAAAGGCTCGTGGGAAGCCCACCACTCTGAAGGTGGATGCAAGAGGTTCTAGAGTTGGAAGCTAGTGTGGCTACTTAATGAGTACAAGACCAGCCTGGGCTACATAAAGATACTGTCTCAAAAAGTCAAGAACAAGCTGGGCTTATACCTGTAATCCTAGTTGAGGATCCTAGTTTGAAGCCATCCCAGGCAGACAGATCTTCAGAGACTCTTACCTCCAGTTACCCAGCAAAAAGCCAGAAGTAGAGATGTGGCTCAAGTGGTAGAACACCAACTTGAGTGGAAAAGCTAAGTGAGCGTGTGAAGCCACGAGTTCAAGGCCCAGTATCAGCACAAAAGAAGATTAAAAAAAAAAATGAGAATGGCCAGTGGGAAAATCTGACTTCTACAGTGCATTACGAGTTTTAGTTCTCCCCAACATTGAACACTGACCAGTTTTACATGGCATTTATGTCATCCTGGCAAAAGATCTGAGATAGGAAGGCTGAGACTTGGTAGATGAAATTTAGGTAATTTTAATGATGACTTACTATTTTATGATAAGTTTAGAGGTGAAAATATAGAAAAAGAGCTGGCTTTTTTTTCCCCTTAAAACTTTGGAATCGTTAAATTTGTGTGAGCAAGAAACAGTGTCATCCAGTTTACTTTTACAAATTCTCCCATTTGGACATACCAGTTTAACCTAAGGATTTTTATATGTTAGTTGCAGCATATCTAGAGTTTATGTTAAAAATGGAATTTGACAGGAAATTTTAAAAGAACAGAAAAATTGAATTGAAAAAATGTATCATGTACTAAATAAATCATAGCTAACACTTCACCACCAAATCCTACACAAACCATGGCCATTTTATAATTTATATAAAATTAGTCAGGTCGTTCTTGCCAAGTTTCTAAAGATGATCTCTAAATATTACAAGTATCTTAAGTGCCAATTTCCTACAAGTCATCATTTTAAAATTATGTCTATTGTAAATGAGACAGCTGACTTTGGATATTGTGACTCATAATTATGTATTTAAGGAATTAAAAGTGAAGATCTGCAAGGCAAATAGATGAGGTAAATGAATGTGTATATTAATATATGTATTAACTAAAGCAAGAAAGTAGAGATTTTACATTTCTTCTAGAGTGCCTTAGTAAATATGCTTAAGAAAGTCTAGTTCTGGGCTGGGGATATGGCCTAGTGTCAAGAGTGCTTGCCTCGTATACATGAGGCCCTGGGTTCAATTCCCCAGCACCACATATACAGAAAATGGCCAGAAGAGGCGCTGTGGCTCAAATGGCAGAGTGCTAGCCTTGAGCAAAAAGAAACCAGGGACAGTGCTCAGGCCCTGAGTCCAAGCCCCAGGACTGGCCAAAAAAAAAAAGAAAGCCTAGTTCTTTGTTTTGAAGGTTAAACAAGAAAAACTACATTACTCAAGTTTCAATTCCAAGCCAACATATAGGAAGAAACTTTCCAAAGTAATGTGTTTGATAGTGCCTAGAAAGAGGGAAACAAGCAAACAGTAACTGTGTGTCTTTAAAAAAAAAAAAAAAAAAAAAGCTATGGAAGAACAGACTAGAGAAAATAAGAGGCGTTGGTGCTGGTAGTTCCTATGTATAATGCTAGCTACTTGGAAGCTGAGTTCTGATGATCCAAGTTCAAAGCCATCTATGAAAGACAAATTCTCCTCAAGAGTCTTAAAATTCCAGAACTAGAGACATGACTCAAGTAGTATAGTGCTAGCTGTGAGTGGAAACAGTCAAATGAGAACACAAGGCCTCCCAGGTTCAAGCCCCAGTATAGGCAAAAAAAAAAAAAATTTTTTTTAAAGGAAAATTTAGAACTTCAATATGAAAATTTATAGAGATGGAAAATACATCATTGGGCACCAACCTTCAAAACACTTGAACTTGAGATCATTTCTTAAAGCTAAAAGTATGAAACTGGAAGAAAAATGGATTCCATGGCAGGGATTAAAAACAAAGAAAGAATTATTCAGTATAAGAAGTATTGTAGCAAGTGTCTACTTGGTGAAGGGTGCTAAGATAGCAGCCAGTTTCTTGGAAGAAAGCAAAGAGCACACACGGGACACTTATTATTTACATAAAGTCATTGGTAGGTGTGCCACACTGGTTATATCAAGGAAAAAGTTGGGAGTTTCTGTGAATTTTTTATAGGACATAGTTACGGAGAAAATCACTGTTAACCTACTTGGTATTTTCCCTACTGGACTTCATTTTCCACAGATGAAAGAGCTGGATTCATTGTTTCCTCAGGTCCTTTCCAGCTCTAGCCTTGGGTGCCATTTTAGTGATCGTTCATGTCAATAGGACTCATGACTCTTAAGACCCAAGAAATTTGATTTTTTTCTATTAGGAAAACTGGCTTATTTGTCTTTTTCTTTTTCACGTCTCTCTCCCCTTTAGCATCTGCCTAGATGACAGAAACACAGAGAAGCTTACCCTCCTCCTCTATTTGCTAGTTCCCTTCAAGGTACCACTTAAGTCAGAAGTAAAGATGGTGGTAATGATCAGCTGGCATGCGGCTCAGAAAGTCCTGCCAGCATCTCCTTGTGAGTAAAGCATGATTCAAGTGTAACGATGTATAAAGTCTACCAATAGATTTTAGGATTTGGGAGCAACTTAAAGCAGATGTATATCTAGATCTAACCCTTCAAGCTACTGGTTGTAACGCTATTAAGATAGTCAACAATTCATAGATCATGTCTGATTATATAAAAAGACTACAAGAGCTTCAGAATGGAAAACACTCAGTATCGTATTTTCTGACTGTATGTGAGTTAGAGCAAAATCAGATGAAAGACAGGGATTGTCCCTGCCCTCCATCTTACTATCCTTTAGTAACTTAAACTTTAAAGAAAAAACATGGAAAAAGAAACTGCAAATAACTTCTCTTGTGGGTTTGTTTGAGAGGTTTTAATTTCTTTTCTGGTGTACTTCATGTAATGGATCAGTTTCAATTGGATACAGCAAGGAATTTCAGCATCTACTTGCAGTTCACACTTACGTCCTACCCAGAACAAACCTTCACCACACTGTTACTAAAGCCTTAAGCTCCAGTGCTCTCATCTCCTATGTGTTTTAGAATGGCAAATTCCAGTGAGGCCCTGCGGGAACAGTGCTGGGAAAGCTCCCAACAGCAGTCTGTTAGATTTAAAGGTTTGAAGTGTGGCAGTGAGTGGAATCGTATGCGCTCTGACCCTCAAGGAGCATTCATTTAACCTTTGTCTCTACTTGCCAACATAATCTGAAGAAAACGTTTGCCACTTTCAAGAGATTAATCAGTCAATGTTTTAGACACTGGGTGACAAAGGAGCACACTTCTTCACCCTCCATTTCTACAATATCCGTAGTGAGTTCGAATGTGCCAGGATGGATAAACCCCAAATCCATTGAATGGTTTAGATGATCCAAGGTTTATATGTTCCTTCATTCACCATACATCCTCATTCAGTGTAACTTCTTGCAGTATTTTGTTTAACTTGATGTGAAAACCAGTTTACTTTAAAAAATGTACTTATGTAACGAAGTCTATACACTGGCTATCTTTGTAGAGGTGAAGTTTCTGTTCTAGTTGTTCTGCTGATTATTATCTGTAATATCTTTGAGCTATGAAAAGGAACTATTAATAAAAGTTTTTAAACAAAGTGTCCCTGTGAAATTTTTCACAAGGACAGGTATAAGGAAGAGTAAATATGTACTGTACAGTCCGTCACTCAATATGGTTGATAATCATAAGCTGACAGGCTAATAAGTAACCTACTTACATTATTCTAGTTAAATGTATCTTGAATATGATTTTGTCAAGTCAAGATATATTTATTGCTGGATACTGGTAGCTCATGCCTATAATCCTAGTGAAAGACCCCCAAGCAGGTGGGCTGTCTTTCTGTCTGAGGAGACCCCCAGAGATCAACGAGACACACGAGGGCTGCAACAGCAAGAGGTTTATTCGAGGGTTGCGGGTACCCGGGCGTCCAAGTCCTCGCAGGGAGATGGCGCCCCGGAGCTTGATGCCTAGGGGTTTTTATAGGGGGAAATTGCGGAAGCAGGCTTACAGAAGCTAACAGCATGGTTACAGGGATTGGTCAGTCCAAATAAGGCAAGGGACAAGACTTCATGACTCTGATTGGTCCACGTTGGTGAGCCGAAAATATTTTTCGTTTTCCTGTTTTTGCAACCCTTGGTTCTCGGAAAACTTATTTTTGAACGTTTATCTAGCGCAATCTTGAGGTCGTCTGGTTTTGGTTCCTGGAATTGGTTACTGTTATTAACTTCCATTCCCAGAACCCTTAGCCAGGTGTTTGTTATTGACTTAGTTTCCCAGAACCTGGCCGGGGTTGACTCACGCTGCCTTGCTTTTTATTTTTAGCTGGCTCTACTGATTTTTATTAGTCTGAAATCTGGGTAGGGGTCTTTCATTCCCCCCCTTTTTCTATGGACTAAATAAAATCCTTTATTCCTCTTCTTGTTGCCTTAATTGATGGTATTGCTGAGTGAGAACCAAGGCGTGGGTGATAGACGTTCTATCTTTTATGAATTGTACAAGCCTGTTAAGGATGCAAGGGCCAAAGAGCAATATAAGCAAAATAATTATGAGAGGTCCCATCAGGGTAGAGAGCAGGGTAGTAAACCAAGGCGACTTATTGAACCATCCTTCAAACCAACCTTGGCCTGATTCAAAGAGCTGCTGTCTTTGCTTTAGTCTTTCTCTAAGCTTTGCCATACTATCTCTCACTAATCCTGTGTGGTCTGCATAAAAACAGCACTCTTCTTTAAGGGCCGCGCACAAGCCTCCCTCCTTTAAGAACAGTATATCTAACCCTCTTCGATTTTGCAACACCACCTCAGACAGGGATGTTAAGGATTTTTCCAGAGCGCTCACAGATTCCTCTAGAGCCTTGATATCGGTGTTCATGGCTTCCTGTAGTTGTTTGAACTGGAAAGTAGCTGTTAGGGCAGTTGCCCCTGTGCCTATCCCTGCCGCTACTCCTCCTACTGTGAGTCCTCCTAACAAAATCGCCATGGTAATGGATACCGGTTCTCTCTTTGTCCTAACTTGCCCTTCAAGATGGCTGTAAAGATATTCTGGAGTGTGATACGTAACCCGTGGCCAAAGTTCAATTAGAATACAAAAATCTTTAGTTAAGTTGAGGGTTTTAACGGACAGGCAGGAGGTTAGCCCAGTACTGCAGGCCCAATAGGTCCCGGTGGGAGGTACCAGGTAGCCATTTGTAGATTTCAGAGAGGTGGTGCGGCCACAGAGGTTAGAATAATGCGGTGGAATTTCCCCAACACAATGCCCAGTTCCGCTTATTTCAGTCATGGTAAGTTTATGCCGGGGGGTGCTACTGCACTGTGGTGGAGGTGAAGTTGGGTTACTAAAGTTGCCAAGTACTGCCACTCCCTCATAGTAGGGGGGTTGAGGTTTTAAACAAAGCCAACATTCCTGGGTTAAATCTGGGTTGCTAGTATTTAGTAGGGAGAAAACACCACCTACCAGGGACACCACCCGGTCAGTTGTCTCAAGAGAGGACATAGGAGCTTCGGTTCCACGAACCAAGGCCATTGCAGAAGTGCTACTAATGGCGTAAGTACTTACAGAAGGAGGTGGGGGGCGAACAGCAGGGATTCGCAAAGGAGGTGGGGGGCGAACAGCAGGGGCTCGCAAAAAGTGGTTTGGGCCTACGGAGGCAGTATGCACATTTTGTATCTTGAGACGAATTTGAAAAATTACCCCGGGATCGTGGCCTGATATATATAGCCTCAATCCCCATGTTCTACCCTGAGGCCAACCTACAAATTGTTGCCCTTTTTCTGTAAAAGTTATCCTGAGGGGTAATGATAGGCCGGGTTTAAATAGGTTTTTCTTGGTTAGGCAATCTGTAGTTGGTTTTCCCTCCAGCTTTTGAAACCCTCTCTGGACCGTTATAAGGTCGGTTGATGGGGACTTTAACCAATAGGCACTTCCCGTGGTCTCACAGCCCCAAGCCTTACAATAAAAGTCCCCTGGCCCCCCGCACCGGCTAGCATGGAGCCTCTCTCTCCCGTCTCGGGGGCACACGTAGAAGTCATTGTGAGCCCATCTACACCTGGCATAGGGAGTGCGACATCCTGAGGCGTCAATTATTCCAGGATGTTCGGATCGGTTTAGGTCTCTTAGCTCTACATCACCAACTCCCCATGCAGGGTCAGTTCCAACTGCAAGCTGACAGAAGTCGGGTTTTAGCTCTGGCCACCAGGTAAAAGGGGCGTGCTGTTGGGAAGTTTCCCAAACCACCTCCGCGTTCCCTGATAAGATCTGCCAAGTTAGTAATTTAACCTGATGAGGAGAACAATAGAAAGGTACAATCCGACATAGGAAAAAGACAATGAGTATTATAAGGTTCGAGAGAGTCTTATCTTGAGTGGGTTTTGAGTGCGCTGGACTCGCCATTCCTGGGTCGTTTCTTCAGCAGAAGCAGGTTTGGCGTGTGACGCGTGAATCCAAGCTGCTATGCCGTCTACCTTTAAGGCAGTTGGAGTGGTCAAGAGCACAGTGTAGGGGCCTTTCCAGCGAGGTTCCAAGGTTTTGGTCTGATGTCGCCGGACCCACACAGAGTCTCCGATCTGGAACTGATGTGGCACCACAGGTCTATCCAGCTGTTCCTTGTAGGCGGCAGCGAGTGGCTTCCAGACCTCTCTCTGAACGGTCTGTAGGGCCTGCAAGTGGGCTTGAAGATTTTGGCTGTTAGCAAAAGTGGAGATATCAGAACTATAAAAACTAACACAGGGAGGGGGTGCTCCGTAGAGAATCTCAAAGGGGGTAAGTCCGTGGGGTCCAGGGGTATTTCGAGCCCGGTAAAGGGCAAGAGGGAGTAGGAGTACCCAGTCCTTTGAGCCAGCTGCGAGCGTTAATTTAGTCAAAGTCTCCTTAATAGTTCTATTCATTCTTTCTACCTGCCCTGAACTCTGGGGTCTATACGAACAATGCAATTTCCAATTAATCCCCAGTAACATGGCCACCTGCTGGTTTACCTGGGAGACGAAGGCTGGCCCATTGTCCGACCCCAGAAATTTAGGCATGCCATACCTGGGAAAAATTTCTTCCAGTAGTTTCTTGCTGACTACTTTGGCAGTTTCTTGCTTTGTGGGGAAGGCTTCCACCCAACCGGAAAAAGTATCGACAAACACCAGCAAATACTGATATCCGTAAAGCCCAGGTTTGATTTCAGTAAAGTCAACTTCCCAATGGACTCCAGGGCGATGCCCTCTCATTCGGACATTTCCTAATCCCGATTTTATCTTCCCAGCATTTACCATGGCACATGCACGGCACCTGTCATATATTCTTTGCAAGATGTCTTCCTTGCCCAAAAAATAAACAAATCTTTCGTCTCGATCAAGGAGGGCTTTTATCTTTCTGGGGCTTAAGTGTGTTAGCTGGTGTACTTGTTCAATCACTTGCTGGGCGAAATTCCTGGGTAATACAGTCTTATTGTCAAGGATCCATATTTTTCTTTTGTCGTCTTTTTGGGCCCCTAGGTTTGTTAGGAGCTCTTCATCTTTTTTAGGGTATTCAAATGGTCCTAAGTCTGCTCCTTTCTGGCCTGCATTAGACTGAAGGCACATTGCTATAGGTTTTGTCTGGCCTTCGGGTTCAATGCTAGCACTCTGCCATTCGAGCCACTGCGCCCGCGTCTCTTTGTTGGAGACTGGGTATGGAGGGACCGAGATCACAGCTGCCCTTCGAGCTGTCTCGTCAGCCATCCTGTTGCCCCGGGCAATAGGACTGTCTCCCTTTTGGTGTCCCGGGCAGTGCATGATGCTGAGCTTACGGGGTAAGAATAATGCGTGCAACAGGGCCAAAATTTCCTTTTTGTTCTTAACTTCCTTTCCTTCAGAAGTCAATAGCCCTCGTCGACTGTATATCTCCCCGTGAATATGGGCAGTGGCAAAGGCATATCGGCTATCTGTGTATACATTGAGTCTTTTTCCACATGCCATTTTAAGTGCCTGGGTGAGGGCGATCAGCTCTGCCCTCTGTGCTGAAGTCCCTGGTGGGAGGGTCCTTGCCCAGATTACCTCAGTTTCCGTGGTTATGGCTGCTCCCGCCTTCCGTTCCCCATTCAGCACCAGGCTGCTCCCATCAGTATACCAGGTAAAGTCAGCATCCTGGAGTGGTTGGTCAGTCAGGTCGGAGCGGGTCCCGTGCACTTCTGCTAAAATCTCAAGACAATCGTGGGGAGCCGCTTTCTCATCCGTCGATGGAAGCAACGTGGCAGGATTGATGGCCGTGACGGGCCCAAACCGGACCCGATCTGTGTCCAGGAGCATAGTTTGGTAATGAGTCATGCGGGCATTGGACAGCCAACGATCTGGCGGCTGCCTGATTAATGCCTCTACCGCGTGCGGGGCCAGAATAGTCAGGGATTGCCCAAAAGTTAACTTGCTGGCGTCTTTAACCAAGACGGCAATGGCGGCCACCATCCTGAGACAGGGTGGCCACCCTGTGGCTACCGGGTCCAATTTCTTGGAGAGGTAGGCCACCGGCCGTCTCCAAGGCCCCAATCTTTGAGTTAATACTCCCTTCGCATGTCCTTTATTTTCTGCTACATACAAATCGAAGGGCTTAGTCAAGTCTGGGAGTCCTAGGGCTGGAGCTGTTAAGAGAGCCTTTTTAATGTTTTGGAAAGCCTTCTGTTGTTCTTCTCCCCAGGCAAACATTGTACCCTGTTTGGTGAGTGGGTACAGGGGGCTGGCCATTTCGGCAAAGCCTGGTATCCACAGTCTGCAAAACCCGGCTGTTCCCAAAAATTCCCTTAGCTGTCGGGGGTTCTGGGGCTCGGGTATGTTCATGACTGTCTCTTTTCTTGCGTCCGTCAGCCACCTTTCTCCCTTTTTGATTAAATAGCCCAGGTAGGTCACCTGTTGTTGGCAAATTTGGGCCTTTTTAGCGGAGGCTCGATACCCTAGGGTCTCAAGGGCCTGTAGCAAGTCTCTGGTTCCTTCCCTACATTCCTGTTCGGATGTCGCGGCCAGCAACAAATCATCGACATACTGGAGTAGCATCAAGGCTGGATGCTGGACCCGAAAATCTGCCAGGTCTCGATGTAAAGCCTCATCGAATAGGGTAGGGCTATTCTTAAACCCCTGGGGGAGTCTAGTCCAAGTCAATTGCCCTGAAATTCCCAATTCAGGATCCTTCCATTCAAAGGCAAAAATAGGCTGGCTATCTGGGTGGAGCCTTAGGCAAAAGAAGGCATCCTTCAAGTCCAAAACTGTATACCAACAATAGGCTGGTGACAGTCCGCTTAACAAGTTGTATGGGTTGGGCACTGTGGGATGTATATCTTCTACCCGCTTGTTAACTTCTCGTAAGTCTTGGACCGGTCTGTAGTCTCCTGTCCCTGGCTTTTTGACGGGGAGTAAGGGGGTGTTCCATGGGGACTGGCAAGGTTTTAAGATCCCCTGATCCAGGAGCCTCTTTATGTGAGGTTTAATTCCTGTTCTTGCTTCCTGCGACATTGGGTACTGCTTAATTGAGACAGGTGTGGTATTGGCTTTTAAAGCTATAACCAGTGGAGCCTGTCGTCTGGCCAATCCCATGCCTCCTGTTTCTGCCCATGCTTGAGGGAAATCATTTATCCATTCTGGGTCAAGGGAGAGTTCCTTCCTTTTGTTATTTTCATATAGCCTGTATTCTTCTTCCAGACTCAAAGTTAACACATGTAAAGGTTGATTTTTGGGGCCGGCTACACGTACCCCAGATTCCTCAAAATGAATTTGGGCTTTCAATTTTTGGAGCAAATCTCTCCCCAATAGGGGGTATGGACAGTCAGGAACATGTAGAAAAGAATGAGTCACCTTACCGGTAGCCAATTGGACTTTTCGATCAGTAGTCCATCGATACCGCCGTCCTCCGGTGGCTCCCTGGACCCATGCCGACTTGTCACTGAGGGGTCCTGGGTTATGGTTCAGGACGGAATGTTGGGCTCCTGTATCAACTAGGAAGGTGACCGGCTGCCCCCCTACGTCTAGAGTTATCCTGGGTTCAGGGGGGGGCTCCTGACCCCGACCTCCCTAATCGTCCAGGGTCAAGAGAGATGTTTTGGGTCGAGGCCGAGACCCCCGAGGGTTCTTCGGGCAGTCTTTTGCCCAGTGTCCTCTTTCTTTGCAATAGGCACATTGGTCTTTTTCCACTCGGGGGGGTCCTCTTCGCTCTCCCTCCTGTCTATCCTGTCTCTGTCCTGTCACTAAGGTGGCCATGAGTCTACTAAGGTCCTTACTCTTCTTTCGATCACGTTCTTCCGCCTCTCTCTTTAGCCTTTCATCTCTTTCCTCCCTTGTCTCTCTCTTATTAAATATCTTTTCCGCCTCCTTAAGTAGATCCTGTAGGGAACTTTCCCTTAAGTTCTCCAACCTTTCCAGTTTCTTTCTAATATCCGGGGCAGATTGCCAAATGAAAGACATAGAAACGTTAGTTGCCTGCCCTGGATCTTCAGGATCATAGGGAGTGTATATTCGATAAGCCTCTTTTAGTCTCTCTAGGAAGGCAGAAGGAGTTTCCTCAGATCTCTGAATAACCTGTTTTACCTGAGCCAAATTTGTGGGGCGCCTAGCTGCCCCATGGAGACCCGCTATAAGCAACTGGCGATAAAGGATTAGGTGGTTCCTACCTTCCACAGTGGTGAAATCCCAATCTGGTCTTTCTAAGGGAAAAGCAGCGTTAATCTCATTAGGCAGCTGTGTCGGCCGCCCATCTGCCCCGCGAACATTTTTCCGAGCTTCCAGGAGGACTCTCTGCCTCTCTTCAGTAGTCAGAAGAACCTGCAACAACTGTTGGCAATCATCCCAGGTGGGCTGATGAGTAACAAGTATGGACTCAATTAAGGCAGTTAACATAGCGGGATCCTTTGAGAAAGGAGGGTTATTGTTTTTCCAGTTATACAAGTCTGAGGCTGAGAAAGGCCAATACTGAAGTTGTCCGGCAGCCCCCGTCCGTAGGGGAAATGCCTGGGCAGTAGAGTCTGCAGGGGGTAGATTACCTTCCCTTCTTACCCTTGTTCTAGTGGCGATAGGGGAAGGATCTGGCTGCTGCCCGCTTTCCCTAGGGCCGGTCTCGGCAGGGTAGGGTGGGGGCTGAGGCAACCGGGAGTCTTCGGCCAGCAAATCCAGGAGGAGGTCGTTTCCAGGGGGTAGAACCTGGGGGGCATTTGCCTTAGGGTCCTTTAGTGTCAGAGGAGGTTTAGTAACAACAGGGTAAAGGGAGGATTGGGAAGGGGGAGCAGAGGGTGTAGGAGGAGGGTGTGATGGAGGAAACAAAACAAAGGGCTTAGCCCATAGCGGGGGTTCAGCAGTCAAAGCTTCCCAGGTAAGGATGTAGGGGACCTGGTCTGGATGCCCGTGCGGGCCGGGAACCATTATCTTTGCCTTGACCTGTAAAATAAGATTAGCATTAAAGGACCCATCTTTTGGCCAGCCTACCCCGAAAGTGGGCCATTCTGAGGAACAAAAAGTGATCCAAGGTCGCTTGTGGATCTCGAGGGAGAGGTTGCTGGCGATCTTCCGAACCTCTGACCAGTGCTGTAAAGTCAAACTTAAAGGAGTGGTAACAGACTGACCCATTACTTCAAAAACACAGAGTCCTAGGACAGACAAGACAAAAACTGTGGAGACAAAACTGAAACAGATTTTCGCAGCGCGGCTTCGGCTGAAAACCGAAAGGGAAAGTTCTAATGGAGACTGGGTTCGTGAGAGTCCGGATCTCTCGTCTCCTACACAAATCACGTAGCCCTCGGTCAGCGGGGCAGCCCCAAAGGGACTGACTCTCTTCCAAGCTACGGAGGACAAATGGGCCAGGGTGGCCTTCAAAGACCACTGGGACGTCTCCCAGGGCTGCGGTCGGGAGTACGAGTTCGTCAACTCCTCCACGGAGCCGCCCAATACAAATCTAGCTAGCTAACTAGTACAAGAACAAAGCAAACGCAAGCGCAAAACACCAAAAACAGAGACACAGACAAATGCGATCGCTGGCCAGCTTACCTCCCGTCGGTGGGTCGGTGGTCCCTGGGTGGGGGTCTCCGATCCCGGACGAGCCCCCAGATGAAAGACCCCCAAGCAGGTGGGCTGTCTTTCTGTCTGAGGAGACCCCCAGAGATCAACGAGACACACGAGGGCTGCAACAGCAAGAGGTTTATTCGAGGGTTGCGGGTACCCGGGCGTCCAAGTCCTCGCAGGGAGATGGCGCCCCGGAGCTTGATGCCTAGGGGTTTTTATAGGGGGAAATTGCGGAAGCAGGCTTACAGAAGCTAACAGCATGGTTACAGGGATTGGTCAGTCCAAATAAGGCAAGGGACAAGACTTCATGACTCTGATTGGTCCACGTTGGTGAGCCGAAAATATTTTTCGTTTTCCTGTTTTTGCAACCCTTGGTTCTCGGAAAACTTATTTTTGAACGTTTATCTAGCGCAATCTTGAGGTCGTCTGGTTTTGGTTCCTGGAATTGGTTACTGTTATTAACTTCCATTCCCAGAACCCTTAGCCAGGTGTTTGTTATTGACTTAGTTTCCCAGAACCTGGCCGGGGTTGACTCACGCTGCCTTGCTTTTTATTTTTAGCTGGCTCTACTGATTTTTATTAGTCTGAAATCTGGGTAGGGGTCTTTCACTAGCTACTCAGGATCACAGTTTAAACTAGGTTGGGCAGGAAAGTCTGTCAAACTTTTTTTTTTGGCCAGACCTGGGGCCTTAACTCAGGGCCTGGGCACTGTTCCTGAGCATCTTTTGCTCAAGGCTAGCACTTTATTGCTTGAGCCACAGCACCACTTCCAGCTTTTTCTATTTATATGGTAATGAGGAATCAAACCCAGGGCTTCCAGTGTGTGAGGCAAGCACTCTATATCACTAAGCCACATTCCCAGCCCTGTGAAACTCTTATATTCAATTAACTTCCAGAAAACCAGAAGTGGCACTGTGGCTTAAAGTGGTAGAGTGCTAATCTTGAGCGAAAAAGCTCAAGGATAGCTCCGAAGCCCTGAGTTCAAGCCCAAAGACTGAGTCACAGTCTCTCCATATATATATATATGTATATATATATATATACATATATATACATATATATACATATATATACATATATGTGTGTGTATATATATGCACGTATATATATGTGTATATATATAGATGATTTGTTTTATGTACAATACAAATGTATAACCCTTTACAGTGTTATTGAAGCATATACATATACAATAAATGAAATATTAGAGCTCATAATTAAATTTGCATTATGATCCTGGCATAGTCAATGCTTAACAAATAATTGTTCAATCAGTTGATGAGTCCTTATTACTAATGTCAACACACCAAAAAAAAGGTCAGTGTAGATTAGACTTAGAAAAACTTCTTTTGACATTTTCAAAGGAAAAGATTGGGTAACTTTTAGGTGAGAGCTTAGTTAGGAAACCAATAAAATTTGGCTCTGTGGAAATACGGCAATTTAGGGTTGGCAAGCAGTAGTAAAAATGGTAAGCTCGTTGGGCACCAGTGGCTTACGCCTATAATCCTACCTACTTAGGAAGCTGAGATATGAGGATCACAGTTCAAAGCCAGTCCACACAGAAAAGTCCCTGTGAGGCTCTTCTCTCCAATTAACCCCTCAAAAACCAAAACTGGTGCTATGACTCAAAAGTAGTAGAGCACTAGCCTTGAGCACAAAGAGCTCAAGGACAGCATCCTGGCCTGGAGTCAAGCTGCACAACTGACTTGGGTAAAGGTTTCATGCATATCAAGAAGTAAGGCTGGTGAGCTGAGCTGTTGTAAAGCTTGCATCCAGTATGAGACTGTACTTAATACAGTAAAATGCTCTGAAGACATTTTAGAATCATGCCAATAAAGGAAGATTTGGTTTCTGCGAAGAACTATTTGGATATTTATAACATCAATCGTAGGCCACATAAAATTCAATGTGGGTTACAGGCAGATGATGAGAATCATATAAGTCTATCTTGTCATATACCAAATAATTCTGTGAGCCTTATTTGGCCTGACTACTAGGGAACAACGGGAAAAGACTGACAACAACATACTACATTATTTTGGACTGTGGGAGAGATTAAAAGTTCTAATTTTAGAGTAAGTGAAGCAAAAAATAAAGCTTATGTTTTGTTTAATTCACATCGACCAGGGATATGTTATTGCAAAATATAACCTTTTATAGAGGAGAAACTCAGCAAGTTCAGTTATCATACCACTATTAAGAGATCTCTGTCCTGAGTAGAAGAATACACAGAGTTGCATAGCCAAGTCCTTACAAAATTGGGGCTAGCAAATGGTATCAGGTGCACAGAAACAAGAGCATAGCATTTTCTTAAGGGGATCGTGGAGAATAGTCTACTGATTCCCACTCTTCTTACATCCCTTGAAAAGTTTGCAGAGCTAACTGTAGGCACCACATTGTCTCAGGATTCAGCCTTGTAGTCCCTCCCATTTTTTCTTTAATACCCCAGTAGTTAAGTGAGGCCAAATATCCTCACCAATGTTCTCAGGATTTGAGAAGGGGATTGAGAATAAGAGAAAGTGAGGATGAGAGATAAAATGTCCTTAGTGTCATTATTCCTGCTTCTTGTTGCTGTTGTTGGTCATGAGACTTGAACTCAAGATCTGGGTGCTGTCCCTGAGTTTTTTCACTCAAGGCTAGCGCTCTACCACTTTGAGCCACAATGCCACTTCTGGTTTTCTGGTGGTTAATTGGATCTAAGAGTCTCATGGACTTTCCTTCCCAGGCTGGCTTTGAATCATGACCTTAAGATCTCAGCCTCCTGGGTAGCTAGGATTACAGATGTAAATCACTGGTGCTCAGTAATTTATTCACTCTTACTCAAAATTCCCAGTTCCTGATTACCTCCCACTACCAGCTTCCAATTTCTCCAATTCGGGACAGCTTTCTCTTTCCAAGACATAATATTTATTACCTTGCATTTTTGTAATATTTATACTCTGACACAACCACAAAAAATGGCTAGCTGCTACAGCACAAAAGCAGCAAAGAATATATAAATATCAGGCATTCCTAATGTTCATTAAATACACCCCATGGGGTTAGAATCCCTTATTTGTCTTTCTCCTTCGCTCTAATTCTGTGTCCCCAAACCACTGTCTCTGACTGCCAAGGGAAAAATGACTTTTCTTAATCCCATTGTGAGTGGGGAACCAGTTCAAAACACTCTTAAAAATCACATGAATGACCCATAAAGTAGACCAAAGGATACGTCTTTTTTAATGGCAATTGCTCTGTGACCCTCAATTCATTTTTCTATTTCTTCCTTGAGGATACTGACAGACTCATCACCAACCACGATCTTAAGCCACCTGAACAATGTGTTCCGGTTTGTGGCTAGCAGAAGGAAGTCATTGAAATGAGGCACATAATTATTCACTGGTTTTACCCACATAAATTGACTTTTTTTGGACTTGACAGCATCTTTTATCGGCTTCATTGGCGGGCTGAGTGGAATAACAGATCTCATGAATGGAAGGAAAGTGAGCCTTTACTTCACTTTTATTATGCAAAGCAGCTTTAGTCCCATTCCTTTACATACCATCAGACACAGTGAAAAATCTTTCCAAACAACAAAAACAAGTCAACCAGACCTCAAAAAAACAAACAAACCAAAAAACCAACTAACATGCTTTCACTGTTTTTAAGAGGTCTCAAAAGTGACATAACTTTCCAGAAAGAGTTCAAGTCAAAATATAAATCTCCCCCCCACCCCCATACCGCATACACCTCAAAGGTAGGTCAACAGAAAGATGGTAGAATGCACTAACTCCAGGAGTCAGAGAATTCAATCACTTCCTCCTCCCTTCTTTTTTGTACTCTATTCTGTCCACCCCTCTCATCTCTCTTCTGTTTTCTACTTTTCACTAACCACGCACAAACTGACTAATCCAGAGGCAGTGGCAGAAAAGGGAACACATTTTTATTTTGTTTTGTTTTTGTTTAGGGAACACATTTTAAAGATCTGAAACAATCCTCAATTATCTCTTTTTATCCAAACTTCTATTTTGTATCTCATGTACCTCCTTTAACACATTAACACTTTTGATGCTTTATATTTAAGATGACCATTCTCATTTAAAAACAAAAACAATAGTTAACAAAGAAAATTGACTTTCATGTAGCCATCTTGGCTTCTTGGTGGGTAAAGGTAAAGTCCCACCCTCAGGTGATGGGCACGCCTGAATTCCAAGAGGCAGGGGAGGGGACTTGGACAATAGGTTGCTGGTCCTGCCAGAACTGTAACATGAACTCGAAAGACATCTTGAGCTCCCAGTGACCCTGCCCCCTGACCATGACCCTACTTAGCGCTCCCCAACCATCCAGCTCAACCACCCTTTGAGCCGTGCCTCAAGTCTCCTGGCTCGCCTCAGGTCACCATGGTGGCCCTCTTCAGCTCTCTATTAGAGTTGGTCTGGTTGGTTGAGATTATTTTTCTGCTCTTTCTTTGCTCTACTACCCCCATGGGTCAGTTTTCTAACAGCATTAAGTGCATTTGAGGCTGCAAGTCTTTGGGACAGGAGTCTACTTGCAGTTGCCAGCTTTTTAGTAAAGACTCCCAATCTGACCTCTTAAAGTGTGGCTTCTCTGTATCTCACTGATCAAATACCCATATAACAATAGTAATAATTATGACTATATATACATTTTATATTCTTTCCTGAGATTTACAAATTATAAACTTAACAAGTACCCAAGATCATAGTCTGTGCCATTTGGAAAAAGCTAACTTGAAAATATATATCATTTACTATGAAAAAACAAAAAGTTGTATAATTAAGAGAAAAACCCTAGGACATCAGCCATTGAACCCACAATGGTGAGCACTCACTTCTAAATGATGGTGATGATCTGTTTCTATTCAAGCTCTTTGACCCCTTTACATAAGAATTCTAGGAATGCAGTTCCTCCTCACAGGCACCGGAGATGGACAACATTCTCTATGACAAAATAGCATGGTCTAATGAGGGATAAAACATAGAGGGCTGTGTTCTTTTTGTCTCCAAAACCCAGATATAAGCTTTTTCATGCCTGAACTTTTCTATTTATACACCACTTGTGGCTTTCAATAATGGCAAGGTTAATTGACTTTCCCATCATAGTCTTGCCCCCACATTTCAGAGAAGAGAAAACTAGCTATAGCAGTATGCAAAAGAGCAGCAGGAAAAATGCTCTAGATCTTAGATAAATTGTTTCTGATGACAGGTAATTTTCGTGCGCCCTGAGAGATGTGGAGATATTGTCTCCAGAGTTAACCCTGTCAACAATAATAAACACCCTCACCATCATCCAGCATCATCATTTGTTCACCTTCCTTCTATCTGCTCTCATACAAAATGCATTATGAATTCCATGTACTTAGCCTTTTAATTTCTTTGGTAGTCCAGTGTGCTTCCTGTACATCACCCAAAAAATAACAACAGCAGTGGCGAGCACTCGGCAATGTCCTTTACCTACAACTACTTTTAATTTTTCAGTTGTGGATCTTGAACTTCGGTCCTGGGAGCTATCCCCGAGCTCTTTTTGCTCAAGGTTAGCACTATCCCACTTTGGGCCATGGTGCCACTTTCTGGTGGTTCACTGAGGATAAGAGTCTTATGGACTCTCCTGCCTGGGCTGGCTTTGAACCTGGATTCTCAGATCTCACTCAGCCTCCTGAGTAGCTGCGATTACAGGCATGAGCCGCCAGCACTCTGCTCAACTACTCTTTACTTAATTTTCACAACTATGAAGTAAATCATATTACTGCCCTCAGTTTATAGGGAAATATACTGAAGCACAGAGAAGTCAATTAATTTACCCAAGGGTAGCTAAGCTAATAGAACTTGTTTGGCTCTGGAGTCCAAGCTCTTAACAGTGCTATTCTGCCACCTACAGGCTGGTTATGAGTGGATCAACTTTATTTTATTTTATTTTTTTAAATTTCTTGGTAGGTTGTGGGGCTTGAATTCAAGGCCTGGGCACTGTCCCTGAGCCTATTTGTGCTCAAGGCTAGCACTCTACCACTTGAGCAACAGAGTCCCTTCCGGTTTTTTGAGTGGTTAATTGGAGATGAGTCCCATGGGGACTTTGCTACCTGGCCTGGCTTAGAATCGTGATCCTCAGAGCTCAGTCTCCCTGAATAGCTAGGATTACAGGTGTGAGCCATTGGCTCGACTAGTATTTTTTTAAACTAGTAATAACATATCTGCCACTTCAAGAAAATACAGTAGTCACTCAAAGAATGTTTTTAAGCCTTCATGTTTGTACTATGAGGCTCAAAGGAAACATCCACTTCAGAAAATAAGTTTTCTTATGGAGGACTAGTGGGGGGCGGGACGGGGCACTTAGGGCCTGGGCACTGTCCCTGAGATTCTTTTTTTCAAGGCTATTGCTCTACCACTTTGAGCCACAGCACCACTTCCAGTTTTCTGGTGGTTCATTGGAGGTAAGAATCTTATGGACTTTCCTGCCTCAGCTGGGTTTGAACTGTGATCCTCAGATCTCAGCTTCCTGAGTAGCTATTATTACAGGCGTGAACCACCAGTGTCCAGCTCCCAATCTTAATTATTAAGTACAGTGAAACTTTAAAATATCATCATTCTTGCCCTCAAAATGAATTAGACCCAAGAAAAGAATGTATAATTATCTGCCAGTATATAGTGCAGAGGTATGGATGTTAGAAATTATGGGACAAAACAGGATGATCGGTTACAATCAGGGGAAAGATTTAGGGGATGGGTGTATTTTGAGCCAGCTCTTGAAGGCACTTCAAAGACAATGTTTTCTCTATACTGTCCCGACTGTCACTGGATGCCAGGGAGGGGTTGTGAAGTGTCCCTGTAAAAGTAGGGACAGGTCACTTAGACTCCTTGACTTGGATAACAGAATAAGAATTTCTGGACAAATCATGATGGTTAAGAAAACTTGGCAGAGCTTTATGGAGTAAGTAAGCAAGTGGGCAAGGAGACAAGCAGACAGGCAAGCAGAAAGGCAGGGGCAGGGGCATACTCTAACAGTGTGGGTGCTCTTAAAAGAAGAGAGAGAAAATTCTTTGACATGGGGGTATTTATATGATAAACGCAGGCTCCTACTAAAGTCATGCAGATAGGTGTTCATCTTTGTTCTTAATCACTCATGCTGTTACAAGCTTACTACTTGGGCTCTGCGGTCTCTTGAGACTGACCTGAACTTTAAATATATGATCATTATTTTGGGGGCATCCTCGTTGGGAAAGAATGTACTTTGCCTTAAAACAGAAGTTTCTTTTTGAGATAATGTGTCCTGCCACATATTTAAAAACTAGTGTTTGTTCTTGAGATAAAGAATGTATCCTGGCACAAATGCTTTTCCTTTGAGATAGGCACTTTTTGTCAGGAGAAGCATTCTCTCAGGCATTTGCTTCTCCAGGACACGTCTTTTTTTAATGATGCCTTTTTTCAGTTTTTAGAGTACACTAATGGGTTGGGGTTAGCAGGCAAGGTCAGATGGAGGAAGTTGTTCTAGCTCCTTTTCCTTGTGCTAATACTGAAGCTTATGAAGGAGTGAAGGGTTACAACAGAAAAAGCTAGTGCATCTGTATTTTGAAATACAGTTTCTAAATTCCTGGCTGCCATTCACTTTATTTTCCATAGTCCATCCTGCTCATCCCCGCTGGAGGATGCAGTAAAAATGTACTGTTTTGGAACTGAAGACCAGGATCTCTGTGGACACTGAACCTGCTTGTTAATGTGGTCTTGGACTCCTGGCCTCTAGAACTACTAGAAATCTATCTATCTATCTATCTGTCTGTCTATCTATCTATCTATCTATCTATCTATCTATCTATCTATCTATCTATCTATAGGTATAGGTATATCTATACCTATTCATTCATTTATTTCCTCCTCCTCCTCCTCGTCCTCTTTTTTTTTTTTTTTTTTTTGCCAGTAATGGAGTTTGAACTCAAGTCCTTGCACTCTAACTTGCTTTTGGTTGTTGTTTTTGTTCAACGGTGGTGCTCTAGCACTTGAGCCATACATCCACTTTCAGCTTTTTGCTGGTTAATTGGACATAAGAGTCTCAAACTTTTCTGCCTGGTCTGGCTTTGGACTTCGATCCTCAGATCTCAGCCTCTTGAGTGACTAGCATTACAGGCATGAGCCATCAGCTCCTGGCTAATAAAAAAATTCTGTTCTTTGCAAATTACCCAATCTCACCTATTTTATTTTATTTTTGCAGGTCCTGGGGCTTGAACTCAGGGCCTGAGCACTGTCCCTGGCTTCCTTTTGCTCAAGGCTAGCACTTTACCACTTGTGCCACAAGGCCACTTCTGGCTTTTTCTATATATGTGGTGCTGAGGAATCGAACCCAGGACTTCATGTATACAAGGCAAGCACTTTACCATTAGGCCATATTCCCAGCCCCTAAGCTAGTTTATTATAGCAGCACAAATGGACTAAAAATAACCAGGTAGATCTTGAGGGCATTCTATTACTAAATGACAAGGGATATATGGATATTTAGGGATTCCTAGTTATATATGTCACAAACCTCTTGTTCTGTGTCTCCCCACAAATAGCCAACTGAGGCCAGAGACAAGCATGGAGCTATGATGATTTCCACTATAAATTCAAATGATTCTGCACAACAATCTCATATAATTTTTTTCTAGTAATTTTGAAGCAAGATAGATCAGGGGAAAGGAATCATGAGCAATAGCAGGTAGAAATTCAGAGACACTATATTAAGGAGTAGCTTGACTTAAAGAAAACAAATCCACATAGACACTATTTTCTTTTTGTTAATCCTCACACTCCCTCACAAACTGTAATGGTTAGTAAAAGGGGAATGAAAAAAAGAAAAAGAACAACTCTCTCTCTCTCCCCCTGACCTTGTCTTCTTGCCCAAATAATTAGTGTGCCTTGGGAAACAAGCAAGGATATCTTACAGAAATAAACTTAAACTGGAAAAATGATTCCTTTCAGCACAAAGCATGTTTTAAAATACTTATCTCAAAGATAGACACCTGTGTTGAAGGGAGCATATGGCAAAATCTATCTTTTGTTTGAAAGGATGGCCAGATATCAATGACCCAAGTTTAGTGAGCAGACCAACCTTGAAGTCTGTGGCCCAATTGATAACAGTATAACAAGAATGATAGAATGTACAATTTCTCAAAACAAAGAGGAAGGGCTGGGAATATGGCCTAGTGGCAAGAGTGCTTGCCTTGTATACATGAAGCCCTGGGTTCGATTCCCCAGCACCACATATATAGAAAATGGCCAGAAGTGGTGCTGTGGCTCAAGTGGCAGAGTGCTAGCCTTGAGCAAAAAGAAGCCAGAGATGGTGCTCAGGCCCCAAGTCCAAACCCCAGGACTGGCAAAAAAAAAAAAAAAAAAAAAGCAAAAAAAACAAAGAGGAGCATTTGTCCTAAGGTAAATTTGAGCCAAATCCCAAGCCCCATTTTTTTCACCATAAATCTCCATGACTATAAAGCACTCATTTGAACCTCTTATTGGATATGCCTACACACATAAGGGCCAGACTGAGGCCTCCTCCTTTTGGAGATCTCTTACCTGGACCAGGTCGCCAGCCATGGATTCTTTGGTGACTCTGCCAAGACAAGTGTTGTCAATTCCAGGAACAATTCCATCATCTGACCTTGAAAAAATATCTGTTTTTTACCTTCTCAAATGTCCAACTATTCTTTACCACTCTTTAAGAAGGGGGGGTAGGATAAACTGAAATAATCCCAGGAACTTCCTTTCCCTCCTACTACCAAATCTAGCAACCTAACAACCTAGCTATACACCAACTCTGTTCAGAATACAGGAGTTCTCTGTTCCTAGGGGAAATGAACATCTCCTTTTGTCTCAAAGATTAATGTAAAAGTAGGCAATGGATCTCACACCACTGTATTTTCTTTTCTGTTGGATTGTTCCTGTCAGCTTGGAAATCATTTTTAATAAATCCCTCTTTCATGAAAGTATTTGAAGGTTTGGGAAAGGAGGCAGCAAAGGAAGCACAGAGGATCTGTGTCCCCATTGTGGTCACAATTGCATGGGCTGAATCTATGTACATGATTTGGAACATTGGAATTCATTGAAGACTCACAGCTTTCATGGAGAGGCTTGGATGGTAACTGGAGTTAATTTTGGTCATTTTCCACTCAGCTCAGAAGAGTCTCCCATTTGCCACCCAGACCTTTGGCAGGCAGCATCACACTCATTCTGAAGAAGCTTTCATTCAGTCTGCAGTAATCAGGGTGGGTAAAAAAAGGTATGTCCTCCAAATATCAGGTATGTGTGCTGCAATTACTGTTTCTGATGTCAAACTGGCAGACATTAGGTAGCAGACGGCATTGTAGTGGCAGTGCTCTCAATTGCTGTCAGAACCTTTCCCATCAGCAGAGTGGTTATCAGAAGTTTAAGAAGGACTGTGCCTCTTTCCTCTATCTTCTTCATTTTTCTTCCTTTGGGAGCCACATGTTAATGACTAGGATATTTGAAAGCAATTACATATATAGAGGAAATTAGGAAGTTAATGTGTGGCCAGGGAAAGCCACAGATTCAGAAAAGACCTAAAAGCTTTGGTCTTTATCTCCTAGTGATCCTTGACATAGAGGCAGCCCAGATAGAAAGAAAGGAAGGAGGAAAAAAGGGAAGGAGGGAGGGAAGGAGGGAGGAAAGGAAGGAAGGAAGGAAGGAAGGAAGGAAGGAAGGAAGGAAGGAAGGAAGGAAGGAAGGAAGGAAGGAAAAAGAAAAGAGTAGGAGATTTGTGGAAAGAGAAAAATCTGACTCAGAGTTAGGATTCCAATGCTGTTTTGAACTGAAGAAATTATAAGATATACAAAGAAACAGGGATGTATGGCCCACTCTAAGTGTACACTCATAAGAAAGTCCGTGACAGGCTCAATTGTAGGATATGATAGATGAATACTTTAAAACAGCTGTCTTAAAAGTGCTTAAAGCAGTGGAGAAAATGTGAAGGAAGTCAAGTGAAAAATGTATGATCAACCAGGAGGAAGAAAATCCTAAAAGAAATTCCTAAAAGAAAATCCTAAAAGAAATTCTAGAGCTTGAAAACACTATAGCTGAACACTATAGCTGAAGGGGAGAAAAATCCACTAGAGGTCAAAGGCAGATTGAACCTGGAAGAAGTGTCACTGAACTTGAACATAGGGAAGTGGAGGTTATCAAGTATGATTGAAGCAGACCTACATATGAATTATAAGAATTCCAGATAGGGCCGGGGATATGGAAAAAAAAATCCAGACAAAGGAGAAATAAAGAACAGAGGAGAAAGAATATTTGAAGAAATAATAGCTGAAAACTTCCAGATTTTTGTTGTTGTTGTTGTTGGTCCTGGGGCTTGAATTCAGGTCTGGGCTCTGTCCCTGAGCCTCTCTGGGCTCAAGGCTAGTGCTCTACCACTTAAGCCAAAGTGCCACTTCTGGCTTTTTCTGTTTATGTGGTACCAAGGAATCAAACCCAGGGCTTCATGCATGTTAGGCTAGCATTCTACCACTAAACCACATTCTCAGTCCCAACTTCCAGAATTTAATGGTAGCTTGAATTGTTTTCTTTTTTCTTTTGTCTGAGACCTGGACTTGAACTTGGTATCTGACATTTATTGCTCATTGGCAAGTGCCCTACCACCAGGCCACCCTTAATGGAAGATGTGAATGCAAACATTCAACTACAAGTAGAGTCAACTCAGAGGGATACTCCCCTGCCACCCAAGGACATAGCTCAATTATTGAAAGCCAAAAGAGAATCCTGAACAAAGCCACACAAAAGTAATTTATTGCATGCAAGAGATCTTTAATAAAATTAACAGGTTTCTCAGCTTTTCATATCTCCAGTCTTAGCCTTCTGAGTAGCAAGGAGTTTAGGCATAAGCCACTGGCATCCATCTACTTTTATAATTTTTTTTTATTAGATAGCTTTTGGCAATCAAATTTTCTTTTTTTGTTAGTTTCCTTTCTTAAAATAATTTTAAACACCATGTTCAATGAAGGATAAAATTAAGTGAGCTTACATGTAAGACTAAGAATAAAGTGAGATTTTCAGAATGATCTGTACTCGATCATGTAATATCCAACCACATTAAAAAAGGAAAAATCTGTTAGAACAGCTCCTCTGTGGCTCACGCCTGTAATCCTAGCTACTCAGAAGGCTGAGATCTGGAGGATCATGGCTCAAAGCCAGCCTTTGAAGAAAAGTTCATGAGACTCCATCCTGAAAATAACCAGCTAAAAGCTAACCTGGAGTAAAGAATGCCTCCAAGAAAACAAGCTGAGCAAACCCTGAGTTCAAACACTGGTACCAGAAAAAAAAACAAAAACAAAAACTAACAAAGTCTAAACAAAACTATATATATATGCGTGTATATATATATACATATATGTATATATATACCAGACAGAAGAGTACTTGCCTAATAAGCAAACAAAAGGCCAGACCTAAATTCTGATTTCATTTTTTTTTTTTGGCCAGTCCTGGGCCTTGGACTCAGGGCCTGAGCACTGTCCCTGGCTTTTTCCCCGCTCAAGGCTAGCACTCTGCCACTTGAGCCACAGCGCCGCTTCTGGCCGTTTTCTGTATATGTGGTGCTGGGGAATCGAACCTAGGGCCTCATGTATCCGAGGCAGGCACTCTTGCCACTAGGCTATATCCCCAGCCCATAAATTCTGATTTCATTTTAAGTCAATATTAGAAGGACGAAAATACATTATGGTCATTGAAAAGTAGCTATATTTGATATTCTCTAACTATTGCATTAGGAAAAAAATAAAATGAAGCAACAAAGACAAAAGAAAACTGAAAAAGAAAAAAAGTAAGTAAAAAGGAGAGAGTTTGAAAGAAGAGATTCAGTTTTGACTGGCATTGTGAATGAAAAATTTCACTGAGAGTAGGAAATATATTAAGAAGGGAAATAGTTCTAGGCATTGAGGTTTCCTAGCCATGTGTTTTTTTCTGGGCTCAGGCACATTTTGCTCTCACACAACCAAACAACACTCTTGTCTTTTAAGTCATCATTATACTCCAATTATACTGACAGGCTAAAAGTCTATGGTTTTAATTTTAAAATAATTGAGGAATAGCTATGTATTTTACACTTTAAAAATAACCAATTATGGGCTGGGGATATAGCCTAGTGGCAAGAGTGCCTGCCTCGGATACACGAGGCCCTAGGTTCGATTCCCCAGCACCACATATACAGAAAACGGCCAGAAGCGGCGCTGTGGCTCAAGTGGCAGAGTGCTAGCCTTGAGCGGGAAGAAGCCAGGGACAGTGCTCAGGCCCTGAGTCCAAGGCCCAGGACTGGCCAAAATAAATAAATAAATAAATAAAAAATAACCAATTATATATCTTGTCTAGAACTTCCTGTGAAGAACCTAGTTTTTTGTTTGTGTGTCAGTTGTGGAGCTGGAACTCTGGGCCTGCCACTGTCCTTGAGCTCTTCAGCTCACGGATAGTGCTCTACTACTTGAGCTACAGTGCAACTTCTGGTTTTCTGGTGGTTAATTGGAGATAAAAGAGTCCCACAGACTTTCCCACCCTGGCTGGCTTTGAACTGCAATCCTAAGATCTCAGCCTCCTAAGTAGCTAGGATTGCAGGTGTGAGTCACCAGTGCCTGGCTTAAGAACCTAGTTTAAAATAATGAATCATTTAGAAAAAGCCATAATTTTTTATTTTTTATCAGTCATGGGGCTTGAACTCAGGGCCTAGGAGCTGTCCTGAGCTGTTTTGCTCAAGGCTAGAGTTATACTACTCTGAGTCACAGTGCTACTCCTGGTTTTCTGGTGGTTATTGGGAGATAAAGAGGCTCACAGACTTTCCTATACAGGGTAGCATTGAACCATGATCCTCAGTGGCGTGAGCCACCAGTGCCCAACTTTTTTTTTTTTTTTTTGCCAGTAGTGGGGCTTGCACTCCAGGCCTGGTGCTCTCCCTAAGCTTTTTTTGCTCATGGTTAGTCAAACCATGATTTTTATATACTGTTTTTTTTCCCTAGAGCTGAGGACCGAACTCCGGGCCTTGAGCTCACCTGGCAGGCACTCTTCCGCTGAGCTAAATCCCAAGCTCCTAAACCATGATTTTTAAATGACAGAGAAACAGTCATATTGGTTATTGAAATGATTTACATTCACAAAAACTGGTGACATGGGCTGGGAATGTGGCCTAGTGGCAAGAGAGCTTGCCTCGTACACATGAAGCCCTGAGTTCAATTCCCCAGTACTACATATATGGAAAACGGCCAGAAGTGGCACTGTGGCTCAAGTGGCAGAGTGCTAGCCTTGAGCAAAAGGAAGCCAGGGACAGTGCTCAGGCCCTGAGTCCAAGGCCCAGAACTGGCAAAAACAAACAAACAAAAAAAACTGGCGACAAAATGTATTAGCGTGTATTATATGTTTAATCTCAGATGTGGAATCACTTTCTTTTTTTTTTGTTTGTTTCTAATTTTATAGATAAAAAACCCCCATACGTTCACAAGATAAACATGTTTGCATAAGTGTGGTAGATTGTTTCAGACCTTTGTCGTCATTTCCTAATGTTTGCCCTACTTCGCGACTCAACCAGATCTGCACAAAGACAAAATAGAATTCTATATTAATTTTCTGGGCTATTAATGTTGTTTTCTCTAATATTTACTGAGAACCTACTTTGTGCCAAGCACAATGCTAAGGGTCTTTTAACAGATTATCCCTAAATTCTGGCATGATTTTCTAATGTAATGATACCATTTCCCAGATGAGATGAGGCAATTCACCCATTGTCAGAGTGAAGACAACATCTAAATCTATTTGATTAGATATTATGTGCCTGGGAACTTGCAATACCACTATCTTGTCCAATATATACTCTCTCTCCTGATTACTGTGCCACAAAACTGGCACAAACACCGTTTACTTTTTTTTTTTTATCTACCTTTGGGAAGTATACCTCTGGCCCATTAAGTGAAATATAAAGAATTCTCTTTCTCCATTTTCTATTATGGAAGGCAGCCTTCCTTCATTTTCTGGTTTTATGGAAGTATTCAAAGTAGATAATAAAGTTAAATAGAAATGTTCTCATTATAGGGAATCTTATTAGAATACAACTCCTTTTGCCAAATTTAATATTTGAGTAACTGATTTGAAATAGGAATTTGATGTTTTTCAATTGATGTAGAAACAGAGAACTTAATTATTCAAGTGAACTAAATGCTTTTTAGTGATGAGAGCAATTATATTTCATTGTGGTTAAATCTGTTTTAAGTCTTAGTACTGCTTAATATGTATAGTTTCTTTTCCCAAGGATTGACAGTTTATATAAATAATACATATTTTGATAAATTTAGGAAAACTACTATCTGATTCAATATGTCCATGGTCTTTCAGACCGAGTTTCTTATTTCTAAGACTTATGGAAAGAATCTTGAACTTGTACCTCTAAAATTTCACAAGTAAATAGTAACATGACCTTAGGGAATTTATTGCTTAATCTGAATCTCAGTTTCCTATTCATAATGAAGGGATAGCATTACTTATCTCCTAGGACTGGTAAGTGTTATAGCCTTCTCCTTCACTGTGACAAAGTACCTGAGAAAAATACCTTAAAGAAAGAAAGATTTAGTTTGGCTCATGAGTTCAGAAGTTTCTGTCTAGGGTCATCTGGCTTTATCACTTTGGGCCCAATTCTGGTGAAAGAGTGAGGGAGACTGCTGAGTTTAAGGCAGCCAGGAAGCAGAAAAAGGATGGTCTGGAATGAGATACACCCTTCAAAGGTAAAACCCAGCTAACCCCACCTTCTGATAGCTGGTTCAGCTATAAACTCATCAATGGACTGGTCCATTGATGAAAATGGCACCCTCATGAACCAATCACTTTCAATAGCACTAACCCGCTGGGGACCAAGATTTCAACACATAATCCTTTTGGTCCTGAATTAATATAGTGTGAAAAACCATAATGCTGCCATGATTTAAAGGAGTTATGTAACAAAAGCATTAAAAAGCCTAACCGGGGGCTGCAAAGGTGGCTTAGTGGTAGTGTGCTTGCCTAGCTTGCATGAGGCCCTGGGTGCAATTCCTCAGTAACACATACACAGAAAAAGCCAGACGTGGTGCTGTGGCTCTAGGGGAAGAGTGCTAGCTTTGAGCACAAAGAAGGTCAGGGACAGTGCCCAGGCCGAGTTCAAGGGACTGGCAAAAAAGTAAACAAACAGAAAAACCCCAAACACTGACATGTAAATAACTACATTATTGCTTGTCACCTCCACATAGAATACAAAGTTATAAGCTCTTCATGTATTTTCCACTCCTGTTTTTCTGTTTAAACTTCTTGTTGTTTTTGTTTTTGAGACAGGGTCTCAGACCAAGCTGACCTCAAAATCAGGATTCTCTTAGCCTCCCAAATTGCTGGGATTATAGGCATGAATCACTGACCCTGGCTTCCTAAGTTTTGCAAGACACACTTGGGCATGTGTGACTAAGCAACTTGATAAATTTCAGCCAAAAAGAAAAGAAAGTAGCATCCAGTTTAAAGGCCAATGTGCACAACAGTACACAATTACTGAATTTATATACAAAAATTATATTGTATACTCACCACTTGACATAGAAAAATTAAGCCAAGTTTTATGTGCAAAAATTCGTCATTGACTATTGGCATATCTTTAATGGTATTGTTCCATGAGATGAGTTTAAAAGATCTTTGCTCTGTTTTGATGACATTGGTGATGTTACAGCTCCAGTGGCTCATCCCTGTAATCTGAGCTACTCAAGGAGGATTAGACCTGAAGTATAAAAGCCAGCCCTGAGAAGAAAAGTCCCAGAGACTCCACCTCCAATTAACCAGAAAAATGCTGGCTTAGGCGGTGAAGTACCAGCCCAGTGAGCAAAGAAGTCAAATGAGAGTGGGAGACTCTGAGCTCAGGTTATGATATTGGCGGGTAATTTGCACTAAATATTTCTTAAAGCATTTCCTAGTATCTTTGTTCTTTCCCAACAATCTGTGGTCAGTACCATGTTCCTTTTTTTCACCTTGTAAGGCAAGCACCACTGTACTTGTTCCCATGGTATTTCATTTTATTGACCTGAAAGGCTTAGTCGCAGCAGAAATTCACACACAAATTAGTGGTGTCATAAAGATGAATTCCATCAAACCTCCACAGTAATTTATTTTTGCTAAATCACCACAAGTTGGCTTATATTTTGGCACACAGAAAAGAACTGCAAATCAGGTGCTATTTTTATACATGACGTAGCAGTTTTATAGCATATTTTAGACACAAGACAAAACTGTTTTAAAAAAGTAAAAATGGCTGGAGATGTGGTTCAAGTGATAGGTTTTTCAAGTGCTAGGCCCTGAGTTCAATTGCCAGTATTAAAAATAATACATTTTTTCAGACTATATTAATTCACTTTCTGTTGCTGTAACAAAATGGCTAAAGCTGAGAATGTGAAGAGAAGAGAGGTTATTGCTTGGTTTTTGTTCTGCCTCTGGTAGGGGCCTCATGGCTGATGGCATTATGATGAGGATGCATGCCAGAGAACATAGGGTAACAAGAACCAGAGGCGAGGAAAGCTCAGTCTTGCTGTGTGTGTGTGTGTGTGTGTGTGTGTGTGTGTGTGTGTGTGTGTGTGTGTGTGTGCCAGTCCTGGAGCTTTAACTCAGAGTCTGGGCACTACGGTCCCTGAGCTTCTTTTGCTCAAGGCTATCACTTGAGCCACAGTCCCCTTCCTACCTTTTCTGTTTACTTGGTACTGAGGAAGCAGGACCAGAACTTCATGCATACTAGACAAGCACTCTACCTCTAAGCCACATCCCCAGCCCAGACTTGCTCTTTTATAACAGCTCATCCTCCCTTGAACTAACTCATTTTGCCAAACCTAATTTAGCTCACATTGAGTCTTACTCCTTTAAGATTCTACCATTTTCCAAACGTTGGCACACAAACCACACACCGAAAACACAGCACACATATTAAAGTAGTTGTATGCTATTTGTGGCCCACAATTTCTTCTTGTAACTACCACACCAGAAATTAGTGCATTAAAAAATCTGCAGTGTGTTTTATTTGTAAAGGTTAAGCCACTCTGAAATCTAAACATGATTGTTTCCATAAGACCAAAATGACATTGTCTTTTTTTTTTTTTTTTTTAAAGACAGGGGCTCCACAGAAACCACTGTTGGTCTTCAACTAGTAGGGTTCATCCTGTCACAGCTTCCCTAATGCTGGGATTGCAGGCTTGCACCACCAGTGCTTTTTAATAATGAGAAAGAATGCTACAATTATGCACTGTAGTTTACAATAGGAACTTTCATTAGGATTGGTAAACCAAGAAGAAAGCTAAGATTTTTTTCACTTTTGCATCCTCCTAAAATGCCAAGTGTCAGGCTGCTGGAGGGCTCACAGATGTCGAGAATAAACCACCAGATGTCAGGCCGCTGGAGGGCTCACCTGTGTCAGCAATAAACCACCTTCCTATCCATCTGCATCAACCATTCCTAGAAGCACAAGCCTGGGACCAACTGGAACCACCCAGACTTGCAGAACCAGCCACGTGCTAACTACCACCGCTGCTGACCTAACCGCCTTTGGCCCCTGCCATATAAACCCTGCCTGAGCCAGACCCAGGGGAGACCTCTCTAATCCCGACCAGAGGGGCGCGTGGGGCGTACCCCCCAATAAACCCTCTTTCAGTCACCTCTACTTCTGAGTGCTCTCTCCCGCCTAGAACCTTTCACCAAGTATTGCTGTGCATATAAAGGATATATGATGGCTAAAAACTGGCTCCCTTCTCATTTATGAGTGGAGCTGTGGCTCAAATGGTACACCAGCTCTGACCAAAAACTCAAGTGAGAGAAAAAAAGTCCTGGGTTCAAGCTCAAGTTCTGGAGCACACGCGCGCGCGCACACACACACGTATTCCAACGGCTCCCCTCGCTTTCGGGGGTTGCCTTGAAGAAAATAGAATCTAAGCAATGGTCATGAGATTTTAGTTTAAGTCAATGGTCATGTACATAAAAATCATGCAATTTTTTTCTTCTTCAATATATAATTAGTATTCATTACAAGCAAGCAAAATTATGTATCTGGGCATGAATGTCATAAAATGAGTGCCTAGAAGGTGAGTCTCATATTCAAGAACAAAGATATCCTACGAATTGTTTTCTTCTTTCCAAGCAGTTGTGTAGGGAATTGCTAAGCAATGTTGAGACTGGAGCTGATGTTTATTAAAAAAAAAAAACAAAAACCACACACACACATTAAAAACTCAAAAACGAACGACCTTCCTCGTCCTCACTCATGACCCTATTCGCCATCTCCCACTTTCTGAGTTATTAACGGCCTCTGATTTCTCTAATCCCTTCCTGGCTGGCTTCATCTGTCCCTCTCTCGGGTTGGAGGCCTTTGATTTTCCGTAAATCCGGTCTCACGAGCCTGGAGACCTGTCATTTGTTTGGCTTGAGTGACCCCCCCCCCCCCCCCCGCTTCCTGCGGGGCGCTCAGTTCTGGGACCAGAGCAGGACTTGCTCAGAGGGAGGAGCGGGTCGACCTCCGGCTGAGCCGCCCGGGGCGATGGGGCTGGGCTCCGACCGCGGGCGGCGGCGAGGTCGAGCGGGGGGCGGGTGTCAGACGGCTTCAGGTACGGTCCTTCACCAGTCGCCGGCCACGTGCGACCGCAACACTTTGGCAATACACACCGGGAAAGAGGAGCGTAACGAGGAAGGCGGTCTCGCTCGTCCCGAGTCGGGCATTCCCGCCACGGAAGAGGGAGTCCGCGCAAGCTGCGGATGGAGGAAGAGGCTCCACTTGTTGGGTTTTTTTTGGCGCCACTTTCAAGTGCACGGGTGCGCCCCAGGATTCCCCGATGTATTCCAACGGCTCCGCTCGCTTTCGGGGGTTGCCTCATTCCTGGAACGTGGGGGCAGTGGCTACCCCCACCCCCTCCGCCCTTCTAGAAAACGCGCTGACAACCCCACGGGCCCGAAGCCCGCGTAGGCCCAGAACCCCGGGCCGGGGCCGGCTCGCGAACCCAGAGATGACTCCGCGTCGGAAACTCGGTCCCGAGCCGACGCGCGCCAGGGGTGTGGGGGGTGGGGTGTGGGGGGGTGGGGAGCGGCGCCACGTGACCTGCCCGCCTCCTCCGCAGCCATTCTTTTTTTTTTTTTTTTTTTTTGGCCAGTTCTGGGCCTTGGACTCAGGGCCTGAGCACTGTCCCTGGCTTCCTTTTGCTCAAGGCTAGCACTCTGCCACTTGAGCCACAGTGCCACTTCTGGCCGTTTTCTATATATGTGGTGCTGGGGAATTGAACCCAGGGCCTCATGTATCCGAGGCAAGCACTCTTGCCACTAGGCCATATCCCCAGCCCCCCGCAGCCATTCTTAACCAGGCAGTTCTTTCCCCCCCCAACCCCCCCGCGGCCTTCCACATTCCCTAGCAACTCCAGCGCGCGAGACGGCGGGGTGGCGGCTGACCGCAGACGGCGGTGGGTGCTGGGTAGCTCGGAGTGGAGGAGGAGGTCTCCCCGCGTCACGAAACTTCGCGCCTCTTCTCAGCAATTCACCCCCCCCTTCCTCCCGCCGCCGCCCCAATGCCACCGGAGACTTCCGCCTGGGTGCCAACCACGTGATAACGCGAGACTTTTCGAGAGAGGCGGGTCGCCCGCCGTTTACTAAGTCCAGTCTCAGGGGCTCCGCCCCGCCCGGGCGCGCCCGCTTCCACACACAGCGTGTGACGCGACGCGCGGCCGGGAGGCGGGCCTCTGCCCCGGCGCGCCTGCGCACGCGGCTCTCGCGGTGTCTCGCGCCCGGCCCCGCCCTTTCCGCCCCGCCCTCCCCTCCGCCCTGTCTCTCGGCGGCGGCGGCGGCGGCGGCTCGCGCAGCTTGTTGGCTCGCTATATATAGGGGAGAAGCGGGAGGACCGGACGGCTGGAGCTGCAGCCGGTGGCGGCAGCGGCGGCGCGGGGAGCGGCGGCCGGTGGTGGTTTCCCTCCTCGGCGCCTGGTGGGGAGTGGGCGACGCCCCCCCCCCCACCGCCAGACCCGCCAAGGGTCGTCCTTTTTTTTTTTTTTTTTAGATTTTGTTTCTTGAGGTTCCCCGGCTCCGGGCGGAGTTGCCCCCCTCGCCTCCCCCGTGCTCCTGCGGGATCGATCTTGTTTTAAATTTTCGTCCCCATCTTGTTGGTGACCTGGGTCACCCTTCGGCTTTTTCTTTTTTCCCTTTTTTTTTTTTTTTTTAAATCTTGTTTCCTCGAGGTTGTCTCCCCCCTCCCCTCTTGTTTGTGTTGTGTGTGGAAATGGCGAACTCGGCAAATACAAATACCGTGGTAAGGACGTGGTTCGGTGGCCGGCGGGGGCTGCGTTCCGGCGGCGGCAACGGCCGAACCTGGCGGGGGCGGGGACGGCGGCGGGGACGGCGGCTCCTCCGGGGCCTCGGCCGTCTTGCGACCGCGTCGCCGCCGCCGCCGCTTCCCGCCTCGGGCGGCCGGGCCGGGGGGCTTCGGGGTGGGGTGGGGTGTGAGGGCTCGCGGCGGCGGCGGCGGCGGCGGGAGGGGGGCGCGGCGGGGCCCGGGGCGCGCAGGCGGTTGGGCCCGGGGCGTGGGGGGTGGGGGGCGGGCGGGAGGCGCGCGGCCCCGGCTCCAGACCCCGCCGGGCCCAGGGAGGGAGGGGAGACGGGCGGGAGCCGTCGCCGCCACCCCGGAGGCGGCCGGGCCGCAGTCCTCGACGAGGCTCCCGAGCGGCCGAGGAACAACAGGAAAAAATAATAAGGAAAGCCGGTGCCTGGGGAATTAATTGGACGCGTCCCAGAGACCCTTGGCGCCCCCCGGCTTAGTGGCCGGCCCGTGTAACCACGGGGTGCGGGGTGAGCTGGGGTCCCGGGATCCTCTCTCCCCGGGGCCATTTTAGTGTGCTCCTTTTCAGAAAGGACGAAGGTTGAAAAGCACTTCTCTCGGTTCCTCCCGAACGGGTAAAATGGCGAAGGGGAGGCAGAAGCCCCCAATCGTACCTTCGACTAGCAAAAGCACCAAAGCAAAACAAAACAAAAACAGAAAAAAAAAATACAACCCCAGTTCCCCTTACCCCTCCCCCCCCCAAAAAAAAGTGGTCAAAGTGTCCCCGCTTTCGCCTTGAAATTTGCCTTCTTCCCACTGGTTCCCTTTGGGGTTCCTGGCGATCACGTAGGTTTGCAAAAAGCAGTCACAACCATAACCTTTTCAGTTCGCCCAACTCTTTTTATTTTTTTCCCTTTGTTTTTTTTATTATGACAATAAAACACGATTATTAATTTTTATTCTGTTTAAAAAAAAACCCCAACAATGATGCCCGGCCCCACACGCCGCCGATGAGCCCCGCGGCCAACCCGACACCGTACCGTTGTCGACTCTGGGTCGATCCATCATGGCTGCGGCCGCTTACCCAGCTTTTCAGCCCCTGAGCCTTGTGGTCCTCCTCCCTTTGGCTGCCCTGTTTATATAGAGCCATTGCCGCTCTCTAATATAGACTCTGCCAGGATGGGAAGGTGCTTTTCAGGCCTACGTCACCGCCTCTCCATTTAAACACCAGATCCGGCTTTAAATAGTGAGAGCTGCTGAGAGCGGGGCTGGGAGGTGCGTGCTCCCGAGGCGACTGGCAGGCAGGCAGGCGGGCGGGCGGACGGGCGGAGCCCGATGGATGCCTAGCTCCTTTTGTCTTCGCCTGTCACTTCGCACCCGACCGGGGGTGCTGCTTTCAGAGATCACCCCCCCCCCATTTCCCAATTTTTTTGTTTTGCTGATGCCGTGTTTTGGTTTTTTTTTTTCCCCCCTTCCTGCATTGCTAAGCAGAAAACAATGCCCAAATTGCCATCCCTGCCTTTTCATTTTACTTTTTAGATTTTAAGGTTTTTGTTGTGTCTTTTTTTTTTTTTTTAAGAGTTTTTATGATGGGACAGTCTGATTATTTCCCCTGGTTTGGAAGGTGTCTCCGGTATTGATAGGATTAAAAAAAATGCTTTGTGTATTAAATGTTAGTTACAGAGGGCTTGGGATTTGGTAGTTTTTCCATCAAGTAAGTATCCAATATATATACAGTATATATGTGTATCTCAGTGTGTTATATATGTGTATTTCATTGTGCTTTCCAATAATAACCTTGACACAAAGCTTTTCAGAGAAATAGAAAATAACCTGAGGCTTTCATATAGGATCTTAAAGCATTATAGTATAGGGAGTTGAGTAATGAGAATGAGGAAGACAACAGCAAACTGGATTTTGAAAAGTTAAAAATTTAAATAGATAATTTTTTGTTGCATCGGTTATTAACACGGTACTCAATGTAAAAATGAATCTTTAACCTTCCATAATTGTACCTGATAACTACCAGTTTTGAAAAGGAGCCTTCAGCTAATCACTTGATAAATGTCATGCCCTCTACTAATTTTAAAGTTTGGAATACTTGCTTTCTAAAAGGACATACCCAAAGTCAGGAATTTAATTTCTAAAGTGCTATTTCAAATAGTGCTGGTGCCCCACATACTTCTAACAACAGGATTTTAAGGCCTTTGCACACTGTGAAAACTGCTTTTTTTACATTCATGGTCTGTGTCTGTCTGTCTGGGGGTGTAATGGGGGGAGGACCATCATGGGACTTGAAGTCGGGGCCTGAGTTCTGTCCCTGACTTTTTCCACTCTTATCAGCCACAGCACCACTTCTGGTTTTCTGATGGTTAATTTACCATAGGAGTCTCCTGGACTTTCTTGCCGGAGCTGGCTTTGAACTTCCATCCTTAGATCTCAACTTCCTGAGTACCTAGGATTATAAGCTTGAGCCACTGGCACCGGGCACCCGGCTCATGCATTCGTTGTGTGAAATCTGCCTTTTCCTTCTTCCTTCAACCTTATTGCTTCTTAAGTGATTAGGTCTTAAAGTTCTGGATTCAGTAAGAAGCATCATAAAAACGTATTGATCAGCTAGGAGGCTGAGAGCTGAGGATTGTAGCCAGGGTAGTAAAAAAGAGTGAGTAGGGGGCTGGGGATATGGCCTAGTGGCAAGAGTGCCTGCCTCATATACATGAGGTCCTGGGTTCGATTCCCAGCACCACATATACAGAAAATGGCCAGAAGTGGCACTGTGGCTCAAGTGGCTAGCCTTGAGCAAAAAGAAGCCAGGGACAGTGCTCAGGCCCTGAGTCCAAGCCCCAGGACTGGCCAAAAAAAAAAAGAGTAGTTTTTAGTGGCTGGAGTAACTTGTACTGACAAACTCTGTTTTTAGTTATACAGACTCATAGTTCCTTAGATATCATGATAACAGTATTGTGATATATACTAATGAAATATTTATTTTTCTTTGAGGTTTGTTAATGAGAATAAGCCCTTTTGTTTTATTGGCTAGCCAGTAATGTACATTAAGCCAGCCAGGTTGAAAACTGGAATGATGACAGAGCATTTAGAAAAAAGGTTTAACATCTTGAACTCTGGACTAATGGATAAAATTTATAAGGAGGCAGCCCTAGATTTTCATTTGACATGCAAACTCCCTTTTATCTAACAGATTAAAAATAGGATGTGGGTTAGGCTAATTGCTCTTTTTCAGTTTTCAAAAAATCCATTTAAAGTGCTTTCACATGTTACTAAATTTATTCTGATTACCATCTAGAAGGCAGCTCCTCCAACCCTCTACTTTGCTTTCATTCCAAGTGTTACACACAGTAACTATAGTGACAATGGACATATATGAGCGTTTATAATTCTGTTCTGAAGCATCAGCTGGACAGGAATAGAAGGAGGAACCTTACCACTAGAAAGAGATCACTGTACCTGGTTCCTCAGACCAAGAAAGGCTTGTTTAATGGAACAGCTAGATTAAAAAAAAAATCCCCCAAAACTAGAAGTGATATGATTTCTTAAACTTTACTGGTTGGGTTGCTGGTTATTACCAGGATGATGAATATGAGACCTAAGGTTTTTGAAAATCAAAAGACTTGGTGGCAAGGTTGTGAGATATGAGTTAGACCAGGAATAATGGGAAATGTAGGCAACCATAAAACATTATATTAGGGATTTTTGACTGCAGCATGGGAAATTAGAAATAGAAACGATGTCATTTGCATGCATAAGTACTTTCTGGTACTTGATTTTATTGTAGATTTAATATACGTAAGATGTTAAATGTATTATATCATGCAGCTATCAAATCCAGAGCAAATGATATTGATTAGGATGGACACATCTTTAAAGCCTTGTACGTAGTTAGATAGTTGACAAAATAATTGGTGTTTTTAATTTGTTTGCATTTCTGAAAGCTTATTGAACATTTTAACTTGTTGGAAGCAGGCAGTGAAAAGTCTTATTTTTTTCCCCTTAAAGCCTAAATTATATAGATCTGTGATTGAAGATGTTATTAATGATGTGAGAGACATCTTTCTGGATGATGGAGTGGATGAGCAAGTCCTCATGGAACTAAAAACAGTGAGTTTTTTTTCTCTTTTAATATTCTTAGTCTCCTTCCCCTTCCCTCAAAGCCAATAATGACTGTTTCCCAGAGGATGAGCATTTGACTTTATTTTAAGGAGGAAGTATAGTTTAGTGAAGGTTATTGTTATAAATCTCAATTCTTGTCACCCATCTTCCTCTGGCCTTAGGCAAGCTACTTTGGATGTTTCATCTTCCTTAGAACATTTAAGCCAGGGATTGTAGGTAATGTATATCCTTCTATAGTTGTTTTAAGGATTAAATGTAGTAGCTATAAAAAATACTTAGCATATTGCCTAGAAATAGCATTAGCTACTATATTAGATCACATTCTACATTTTGTGGTCCAGTTACTTGGCGTACCTGTATAAGATTTTTACCTCTCTTTATTTCATCTCCTAAAATCAAGTTGTAGGGGTTGAACAAGTACCTGATAAAAGTATTTTAGATTCTTGAATTCTATTATTTTTAAAATTGTATTTACTTATTTATTTGAGTGGTACTAGGGTTTGAAATCAAGGCTTCTTACTTGCCAGGCAAGTGCTGTACCACTTTGGCCATACTTTCAGCCCCCTTTTGTTTTTAATTTTTGTATTAGTCTCATGTTTTTGCCTGGGGCTAATCTCACATTGCCATATTCCTACCTATACTTTTCATGTAACTGGGATTGCAGGATCCCACCACCATGCCCAGCTTACTTGTTTAGGTGAGATCTTGGTAACTTTTTGTCCAGGTTGGCTTCAAACTGATACTGAATTCCATTTCTAGAGTAATTGTGATAATGGGGTAAGTCACTATGCCTAGTTGAGTCATAGCCTTTATGTAGCTCAGTATTAAAGTTATAATATGTTCTATGTCTGGGACTGGTGTTTTAATCTCTTGGATTTAAGCAGAAATAGATTTGTAAGAATTAGCATTTTTGTTTTGCTGATGCTATGACCCATGAAATTATTAAACATTTTTTTTGCCTTAATTATAATAGAACAGTAGTTCCAATAGGGGGTTTCTTGGTTGACTTAATGCCCAAGACTGAAAAACCATAACTTGACTCTTAAGTAAAAGTTGTGTTCTATGAGATAAATGATCAGCTCATTTCATAACTCCAATGTTTAAGTACTTTTCTTGTTCTTATGCAGCAGGATTGCTTTAGAATTTGAATTTGGTTTTAAAAAACAAGTACTCAGTGCTGATGTTAAGGAATTTGATTGGCTGGGCACCTAAGCTACTCTAGAGGCTGGGATCTGAGGAACACAGTTTGAGGCAAGCACTTTTGCCACTAGGCCATATTCCCAGCCCCTGAGAAACACAGTTTGAAGCCAGCTCAAGCAGGAAAGTCTGAGAGACTTACCTCCAATTAACCACTAAAAGAGCTGGAAAGTGGAACTGTAGCTTAAGTGGTAGCCTTGAGCAAAAAAGAGCTCAGGGACAGTGCCCAGGCCTGAGGAGATCAAGCCACAGGACAGGCAGAAAAAAGAAATTCTGATAGCTTGATATTCTGTAATGAAGTGCCATAACACTGGAAAGATGTCTATCATTAATTAAAGTATTGCCCAAATGACCAATGTATAATATTGAAAAATCCGTTCAGATTTTAATTGAATGATAGGAAAAGCTCTTTGGAATATGATTTCTATATTTCTGAACTTTTAAGAAAATATAAAATTCCTTTCCCAGTTACTTAGCTGGAGGAAAGAGAGTTTCTTTATATACTTCAACCAGAACAGCAAAGCGAAAAACAGAGGGAAATATGAGAAACCAGCCATTTTCTTTGTTATTTCTTACTCTCAATTTTATTTGGAAAATAACTATTTTTGAATAATGGATATCTTTATTTCTAAATCAGGTAAATGTTTTAAAATTTTTTATTGTCAAGGTGAAGTACAAAGGGGTTATAGTTACATGCGTTAGGTAGTAAGTACATTTCTTGTCAACCTTGTTACCCCCTCCCTCATTTTTTTCCCACTTTCCCTCCCTAATTCCTCCCTCTCCCTCCTCATATAGTTAGTTCACAACATATTGTCTTGTAAGCGTTGCTGTTGGATTGGTTTGCCTTTTTAGGTAAGTGTTTTGTTTTTTTTTTAAGATTTTTATTTCTGTAGTTATAAGCATAGATTGAGGTAATCCACAAGCAGAAAAGCTCTTTTGAGTTTTTCAGTAATTCTTAAAGAGATAAAGAGTTCCAAGATTTAAAAAAAGAAAAATTAGGTTTATAGTTAAGAAATTTGATATTGATCTCCTTCTAAGCTGTGTACAAGTAATTGGATCATAGTTATTAATGCATGAACTTTTTTTTTGTCTTGTCCATTCAGTAGAGATGAAGAAACTTGAATTTAACAACTCATTAAAAAAAATTTTTTTTTTCTGGGGCTGGGAATGTAGCTTAGCGGTAGAGTGCTTGCCTAGCATTCATGAAACTATGGGTTCAATTCCTCAGTACCCCATAAATAGAAAAGGCCGGAAGTGGTGCTGGGGCTCAAGTGGTAGGATGCTAGCGTTGAGCAAAAGAAGCTCAGGGACAGTTCCCAGGCCCTGAGTTCAAGCCCTAGGACTGGCAAAAACTCATACTGAGGTTTGACTGAGGGCCACTTGAACTTGCTTGGCTTTAATGCTTTATTCACAGATAGTGTACTACTACCTCCAGTCCGACATTTTGCTGGTTAATTGGAGATGGATGGAGTCTTGTAGATTTTTCTGCCCAGGATGGCTTCTAACCTTGATCTTCCAGGTCTCAGCCTCCTGAATAGCTAAAATTACAGGCATAGCCATTGGTATATGGCTAATGTACCAGCAACTCATTATTTTAAAATAAATTTCATCTTTACCATGGTGATGAAATAGATTTGAGTTTAAGCCATTTGTAGGAGACTACTATAGAGTGCTAATAAATAAGTATCTGACCATGTGAATATGGGGAAAAAAGTTTGTGTGACATGAGGAAAATGTTAGGGTTATTTTTAGTGCATTGTCAACAAACTCAAGTATAAGAATGTGTGCCATGGGCTGGGGATATAGCCTAGTGGCAAGAGTGCCTGCCTCGGATACACGAGGCCCTAGGTTCGATTCCCCAGCACCACATATACAGAAAACGGCCGGAAGCGGCGCTGTGGCTCAAGTGGCAGAGTGCTAGCCTTGAGCGGGAAGAAGCCAGGGACAGTGCTCAGGCCCTGAGTCCAAGGCCCAGGACTGGCCAAAAAAAAAAAAAGAATGTGTGCCATGAGACATTAAGTTGAACAATATAAGCTGCTCAATCAGCATAAATACCCAGGGATATATATAAGAGAATAAGCTTATTGTAAATCCATGTTATTGGAATTAATGTTTTGCAGTTGGTTTTATTGATTGTCTTTGTAGTTTTGAAACTATATATGGAAGGCAGAACATTTTTTCCATCATTTTGGTGGTTAATTGGAGATCAGAGACTCATAGTCTAATGGGCTGGCTTTAAGCCACGATCCTCAGATCTCAGGCTCCTGAGTATCTAGGATTGTAGGCATGAGCCACCAATTCTCAGCTTGCTTTTGGCTGTTTTTTTTTTTTTAATCTGCTCTGCCTTATTGGGGGTGGGGGGGCAGTCCTGGGGCTTGAACTCAGGGCCTGAGCACTGTCCCTGGCTTCATTTTGCTCAAGGCTAGCACTCTACCACTTGAGCCACAGAATCATTTCTGGCTTTTTCTATATATGTGGTGCTGTGAGGAATCGAACCCAGGCCTTCATGTATGCAAGGCAAGCACTTTATCACCAGGCCATATATATTCCCAGCCCCAATCTTCTCTGCTTTGCACAACAAAAATCTGGAGAAGTCCCTCCGCCCCCATCTAGTCTGAATAACACAAGAAATTTTATTCAAAAAAAGTAAGTTGTCTTTGAAAACTTAGATATCTTCAGTTTGATTTTTTTTTTTTAACTACATTTAACTTTTTTTTTTTTTTTTTTTTTTTTTTTTGGTTAGTCCTGGGGCTTGAACTCTGGAAAAGCAGAACTCTACCACTTCTGGCCTTTTTGAGTAGTTTACTGGGATTAGTGTCTCACCGACCTTCCTGCCTGGGCTGGATTGTTGCCTGAGATCCTCAGATCTCAACTTCCTGAGTAGCTAGGATTACAGGTGTGAGCCATTGGTGCCCAGCTACATTTAGCTTTTTAAGTATACAGTCATAATGTCATAGAGTGACATTAACATTACGTTTAAAGAGTAGTTTTTAACGATAAAAAGTATAACTTCACATTACTAGGGCCTACCATACCACAATGCTTGGCACATGTTGCTGGCTCCAGAATCTATTTGAAAAATGTAACACACACACATATACTTTTTTGGGGGGAAGGGTAGAAGACTAGGACTCAAACTGATATCTGATGCTTTATGCTCATGGCATGCATCTGACCCCAATATTTTGTTATTTTTTAAATGAAGCCTAATCTTTCCAGAGTTGTAATAGGGTTACAGTGAAAACTTGTTAGAGTAAGATGAATATAATTTTCTGCACTAAATTTCTTCAGGAACTTATTAAAATTTCCAGAATGTGCCCTAGATTTAACAGCTGCATACCCAGTACTTTCTAATAGATCTTTCTGTACCAGTGGGAATGTTCTCTGTGATCTTTATTAAGGTAGTTATTAGCCACATTTGAAATGTGGTAGGAGGAACTGGGAATTGAGTTTTTATTGATTTTAGTTCATTTAAACTTAAATCAGTACATATGGCTTTGAACATTATATTGGACTGTGCAGATTTAGACATTAATAAAATGAACATGAATTTTTTATCCTATTATTTTGTAATTCATGGAGGACTTAGCTGTAATTTATCCCCATCCTTCTTTTTTGGTCATTTCACAAATTTATCAAAAGTAAAAGAAAGTAGGTGCCAGTGGTTCATTCCTTGTAATACTAGCTACTCGTGAGGCTGAGATATGAGGATCACAGTTTGAAACTAGCCTAGGCAGGAAAGTCTGTGAGACTCTTCAATAAGTAAAAGTAAAGGATGTGATCGTGAAGTCGATTGTGATTAAGATTCATGGTGAGAGTTTATTAATTTAAGAGTTAACTTAGATACTATAGAAAATGTGATTTAAAAAATTAGCTAAGGGCCGGAGTATGTGGTAGTAGTGGTAGAGTGCTTGCCTTGCATGCATGAAGCCCTGGGTAACATAAGCAGAAAAAGCGAGAAGTGGCGCTGTGGCTCAAGTGGTAGAGTGTTAGCCTTGAGCAAAAAGAAGCCAGGGACAATGCTTAGCCCCTGAGTCCAAGCCCCAGGACTGGGGGGAAAAAATTAGGCAAGTGCTGCTGGCTCACAGATGTTATCCTATAGCTGCTCAGGAGGCTGAGATCTGAGGATTGTGCCAGGGGCAGGAAAGCCTGTGAAACTTATCTCCAAGTAACCACCCGAAAACCAGAAGAACTGTTGTTCCAAGTGGTAGAGTGTTAGCCTTGAGCTAAAAAAAAGCTCAGGCAGTGCCCAGGCCCAAGGAACACAAGTTCAAGCCCCAGGACCACAAAACAAAACAAAACAAAAAAAACAAAAATAGCCACACACCAGTGAATTGAGCTTATAATCCTAGTTACTCATGAGGCTGAAATGTGGGGCATCAACAGTTTGAAGCCAGACTAAGCAGAAGAGTCCATATCCAAATAACCAGTAAAAGGTTGGCCTGAAGGTTTGGCTCAAGAGATTGAGCTCTAGCTGTGAATAATAACACTGAGTGTGAGGTCCTGAGTTCAAGTTCTGGTACAGACAAAAAAATACTCAATTAATTGAGTTTATTTCTTGAACTACTATAGTCCTTGATGTATAAACTGGGAGATGGAGAAGATAGAAAATACAGTTCTATCAATAAATCCATATTTAAATGTAAAATATATTTTGGGTTGGTAAGTGGGTGAGAATAATAGTCTAGTCTCTTCCAAGTGAATGATAAAATCATGCCAGGACATCAGGTCCACCTGTATTTAAATAGCTGTACCATGTGAAATACAAAATATGACCTATTGTTACTTTTATTTAGCTTATTTATATTTTGTTGGTCATGTGGCCTAAACTCAGCCTGGGCACTGTCCCTGAGCTCTTTTACTTAAGGCTAATGGTCTACCACATTGAGCTTACTACTTCCAGTTTTTGAGTGGTTAATTGGAGGTAAGAGTCTCTCTGGGGCTTTGCAGCACAAGAGCCTTCCAACCACAATCCTCAGATCTCAGCCTCCTGAGTAGCTAGGATTATAGTTGTGAGCTACCAGCGTCTGGCTGACGTTGGCCCTTTTGGTCTTTTGGATTGTTTAAATGGTTTCAGGGGCTCTGTCTGTTCTTCATTGTTGGATCTTAGCAGTATTACTGACTTCTGCCCACTAGATGCCAGCAGCACTATTCAGTTGAGATCAAACATGTCTCCAGACATTTGCCACAATTTAGGGAAATGGGGGCAAAATCACCCTCCAACTCGGCTGAGTGTACTCTAAACGTACTTAACATGCTTTATGTGAATACCTGGAGTATAAAGTTGAATGATCAGTCTAGTTTCTGCTTCATGTGCTCTTTGGGAAAGTTAGGTTTCCTAACATTTTTAGGAAATCCTGAAATGGAATTATTTATATATTTTGTTCAGCAAATTTTTGTGAAAGGAGAATCCGTTACAGAATTTTTAGCCTGGCATAATGCCAAGGAACAACATGTTCACATTTTATGGATTAGAAAATATGCTCAGATTGTATTTGCAGGAGGATATTTAGCTAGTAAGCAATAGAAATGTGAATGTAGGCCTTTTATCTTCTGTGACATTTACAAAATTTAACCTAGTATCAAGGATGGCTCAATAGTTGTGACTAGATTTTGGATTGGGGAGGTAGTTCTTAGAGTCATTTATGTGCTTGGAGAACAATAGTATAGTGTAGAGCTCAGTAATTTAGACGAGAGCTGGTATTTAGATTAGCAAGGTATCTACAATAAAAAATTCATAAATGAGGTCCAACCCTAAGATGCTGTAGTTAGACTGCCTGGCTTGACAGCCTACTATTACTTGGTGTACTTTGTTTATTTTTGTTCCATAGGTTCTTTTTTCTAATAAAAGGAGATAATAAATTCCATTCTATACAAATGCTGTGAAAACTGAATTGGCCTATATAAAATACTGAGAAAGTACAAAGAACTCAATGCATTTTAGTTATTAATAATGTCTACTTAGCATGTTTATAAAAGCAGATCTTAATCATGTTGGAATCATACAATAAGTTCTTCGTGTCAGTTTTAGAACCTGAAGAGGAGAATAATTTTTGTCAGGTTGCTTCATGATCTCTCTTTTGTTTGTGTGTGCATGTGTATGTGTCTGTATGTGCACACGCTAGTACTAGGGCTTGAATTTAGGACCTGGGATTGGTCCCCTGAACTTTGTTGCTCAGGGCTAGTGTTCTACCACTGGAACCACAGCTCCACTTCCAGCATTTTGGTGGTTAATTAGATATGAGTCTCATGGACTTCCTTGCCCAGGCTGGCTTCCATCAATTCTAAGATCTCAGCCTCCTGAGCCACTGTGAGTCACTGGCCCTCAGCATCATCATTAGTTTTATCCTCAGTACATTGGAAAGATCGCTCTCTAGTCACTAGACTAGTTGAAGGCAATAAAAGTTTAGAAAATTTTGAGGGATTGGGATGCTGCTCAAAGGTCTTATTGCATGCTTATAAGCATAAGGATCTTGTTTACTTCCATCAATCCCCACCAAAATTATGGTTAAAATATAGTTTCTTCTTAAAGCACTAGCTAATATTACCTTTTGATATTAATTTGACTCAAACTAAGTTTTGTTTTAGAAAAAGGAGAAACAAAAGGTTTGGGTGTTAGATTATTTGTGAACCTAACCTTATAAAATGTCTTAATGTAATGTGTTTTATTAACCTACAAATGCTTGTTTTGGTGATGTGCTGAGTTAAAAGTCCACTTTACAGTGATGAGCTAGAGACTGTTTGGGCTCTTAGATAGTATTACTTTTTTGTTGTTGTTTATTTTTGTTTTTGCCAGTTGTGGGGCTTGAACTCAGGTCTGAGCACTGTCCCTGGGCTTCTTTTTGCTCAAGGCTGACACTCTATCACTTGAGCCACAGCGCCACTTCTGTCTTTTTTCTGTATATATGGTAGTGAGGAATTGAACCCAGGGTTTCATGTATGGGAGGCAAGCATTCTACCACTAGGCCATACTCCCAGCCCCTAGTACTTTGTTTTTACAAGAAGTTTAGTAGTTTTTTAGTCTGGGACTTTTAGAAGCCTAGATTTATTAGCTGGAAGTGAGTTTAGAAGTAATCTAGGGCTGATAGAATGGCTCAAAGGGTAGAATACTTACTAGCAAGTGTGAGACCTTGTGTTCAGGTGCTAATACTGCCTGCTGAGCACTCCAATGGTTAATTTTTCTTTCCTCCCCTTCTTCTTGGTACTGGGATTGGATCTCAGGGCTTTGTGTTTGCTACACAAGTATACTACCACTTTGGCCATGCCTCTGGCCCTTTTCAGTTTTTTTTTTTTTTTTTTTTTAAGAGAGTATCCTGTTAATGCACTAGTGGGCCTGGACTGCAGCCCTCCTATTTTATGTTTTCTGTGTAGCTGTGGGGAGGAGATAGGCATATACCAGTATGCCCAGCCTTTTCTGTTGGTTGATAGGGAATCTTGCAAACTTTTTGCCTAGACTAGCCTCAACTGTAATTCTCCCAGCCTCAGCCTCTGAGCTGAGGCTATTGAGACCTGAGCTATTGTGCTCAGTAAATGATTTCTCTTTTTTAGGGGAGGAAAATGGCCAAGAGAGATAACATTATTTGGCCACATGAGTAGTAGCCAAACCAGAATTAACTGGTTTTTGGTTTTTCAACTTCTGGTATACCAGAAGCTCTAATAAGCCTAGCTTTTATTAAACTTTTTTGCTAGTGATAGTATTAATTGGAAACACTGATAACAAAGTATAGCACATGTTAATTTTCAACAATCATGAATAAATACAGTTACTATACCTAAATAGATTTTAGAAGTTTCTAAATACAGGGCTTGCTAGGGAGATTGCTTCACTATGAAATTGACTTGTTAGTTTACTTTTTTGATAAACTGTTAAGAAGGTGCCAGAATTCTTACTAGTGTGTAGAAACTAGACAATGTCTATACCAGGAAATGGTCAGGAGATTTTTTAAAAAATAATATTTTTATTATCTTTAAGTAGTTGTACAAAGGGGCTGGGAATATGGCCTAGTGGCAAGAGTGCTTGCCTCGTATACATGAGGCCCTGGGTTCGATTCCTCAGCACCACATATACAGAAAATGGCCCGAAGTGGCGCTGTGGCTCAAGTGGCAGAGTGCTAGCCTTGAGCAAAAAAAGAAGCCAGGGACAGTGCTCAGGCCCTGAGTCCAAGCCCCAGGACTGGCCAAAAAAAAAAAAAAAAAAAAAAAGTAGTTGTACAAAAAAGTTGCCATTCACCAAAGCAGTTTATGAATATGGTGCATCTCGATCAAAGTCACTCCTTACAACATTCTCACTCACCCCTCCCAACCTCTCCTTCTTTCCTCACTTATCTTAATTTTAGGTTATATATTGAATTTTTTTGTCATTTAACATAGCAGTTTATGCAATACGTCTTGATCCCCTTTCAACATTCCCCCCCCCCCCCGCAATTTACCCCTTCCCTTATGTTTCTCAATTCTGTGGCATATACAGTTCTTGCCTGCATTTCCCCCCTTCCCACCTTCATTCTTCTACTTCTCTCTTTTAAACACCCATTTATTGGTACTTATTTTTAAGCCTCTGAGAGGAAACTTAGATGATCTGATAGAAACCTCAGGTGAATTTAGCAGTATCTCAAGAGTAGATTTTGGAGGAGAAAATGAAGTATATATAAAATTATTAAGTCATTTTATTTGCGTTCTTAAAAACACAATCTTTCACTTTCTTGGGTAATTTAAATTAAATACTAAACCCAGTGGAGAGGAAATGTTTTAGGGAGAGAGATTTTTTTGGGGGTGGGGGTGGGGGGTATACTGTACCTTGTGGTAAAATGATAAAACACAGGTTGAGTATCTTTAAAGCATTTGTGACCAGAAGTATTTTGGATTATTTAAAGAATTTGAACATAGCCCACCTTTTGTGAATAAAAAAAAGACTATTTGGGTATATATGTTTCATATATAAATAGCTTGAAGATGCTTTTACATAATATCTTAAGTTTGTGTACAAAACAAGGTTTCATGGTATGGAATTTTCCATTTGTGACATGAGGTCAGCACTCAGTTGCAGATTTTAGAATATTTTAGACTTTGAATTATTGAATGCTCCGCCTATAGATGTGGCTAAACAGAATATTTCTAGTCAATCCCTGGCGTAAAGGAAGGAGAGAAATATTGAGATGTATGGAGGGAAGTTTCTTTTTTCTTATGTGTAAATTGAGAGATGGGAAATTAGGCTTTAGTTGTCTTTGTTTCTCTTTTTTCTAATCAAGAAGATGAAGTTAGGTTTTAGGGGAAATTTTTATTAAATCTTCATAAAAATATTTTATTTTTATGTTACAAGAGATAATCTTGGATTTCTAAAAAATGCTAAATAGCAGCTTTCAATTAAGGAGTTACTGGAGAAAAATTGTTGGAGATACAAGCAAGGAAATGATTCTTCACTAATCTAAAGTGATAGAGATAGGATTTGATTCTTCAAGGATTTATTTTCATTATTTATGCTTAGATCAAAGAAAAGGTAACTTGTGTTTTTTGTGGTTGTATAGTTTTAAAAATGGAAGAAATTTACAGATAGCTAATGAATATGTTTTGTCCATATGTCCAGAGTTATTTTGTCTTTCACTGAGAAACCTTTAATGTTCTTTATCTTAGTTATGGGAGAATAAGCTAATGCAGTCTAGGGCAGTAGATGGATTTCATTCAGAAGAGCAGCAGCTTTTATTGCAAGTTCAACAGCAGCATCAACCCCAGCAGCAGCAGCATCACCACCACCACCACCATCAGCAAGCTCAACCTCAGCAAACCGTACCTCAGCAAGCACAGACCCAGCAAGTCCTTATTCCTGCATCACAGCAAGGTAAGACTGGCTTTATTTTCCTTTTGTGGCTTGAAAATTAAATTTGTGATTTGAAAGAAAAAGGATCTGCGTTTCTTCTTTTAAAAGGATAATTTGAACTTTTTTTTTTTTAAGACTATATTGGGGCTGGGAATGTGGCTTAGCTGTAGAGTACTGGCCTAGCATGCAAAAAGCACTGGATTCAATTCCTCAGCACCACATAAACAGAAAAAGCCAGCAGTCACACTATGGCTCAAGAGGTAGAGTGCTATCCTTGAGCAAAAGAAGCCCGGGGCAGTGCTGAGTACATGAGTAGAAGCCCCTAGACTGCCCCCCCCCCCCAAAAAAAAGACTGTGTTGGCTGAGTTTGTTTGTGTGTGAACAGGTAATTCCTCAATGGAAAGCCTAAGATCATATTCAAAGAACTTGTATGATTATTTTGAGAAGGCTCTATTAAAAGTGTATTTACTAAGTCATCTATAGAGATTTATTTAATAAGGGCTTCACTTTTTTATATGATAAAGTAGTTGTCTACTTTTTTATGAGACATGTTCTTTCAAAGACATTCTATTTTATCTATATATTAAATACTGGAGGAATTTTATAATTTTAATCAGAACTCAGTCCTACAGTCATTTATGTAAATATACTCGACAAGATTTCTTTTAAGCAAACAGACATATAACAGCTTAATTTAAAGTAAGACTAGAACCTGTTTTTGATTATATCCACACTTTGCAGTGTTCAAGTCGCTTTCATTATTAGCCCCTCATAGAGAGTTTATGAAACAGTGTTTAGCTCCATTTCACAGCTAAGGAAATCTGAGCCTTGAAAAGACTAAATAAGAATCTTGATTCATTATACGTTCCAAGGGTTTTTCCATGATAGGTTTCTATCCAGGTACAGAATTTCCTGGTATTCTAATTCAACGAGTCTGTATTATTACTGGAAAGAATTATCTAAGTAATCTTTAGTTGCCCGTTTGTCTCACCTGATAGAGTGTGTGTGTGTGTGTGTGTGTGTGTGTGTGTGTATAATTAATAGTGATATATGGCAGATAGGTCTGTTTGGTCTAAAGGTCTGTTTATATCAATAGGACTTTTAATACCCAATTTTAAAGCGGTATCTGTGTCAAATTGTTTTGTTCTTTTCATCTTCTTTGATGACTGTTCCTCCTATTGTCGTTAGTTTTGGCAGTAGGATTTTAGGTCATCATAAATTAAAGTTTGATTTTCTTCACTCAGAGAATATTAAGGTAATGGGATTATCTGTGTATTCTCTGAAATTTGCGGAGTCAAACACTTAATTCCTTTTCACACTGTATTTTTTAAACAATTGATGAGAATAACATAATTTGGTAATTGTCAAGCTAAGAGAAAAGGACTGTAGATTAATAGTTTTAAGCTTGAATTTACTCCATTCCAATAGTAATACATTATATTGTAAAGTAGTTAATTCTGGGTTTGACAAGTAAGGCAAGGCTAAATTGCATTAGAAGATTTCCAGATTATTTAGGAATGAACAGAAATGTGTATGTTTAAATATTGTCTCATCATTTTGAGTTTCCAAATTCCCTTGTATCCTTAGGTATTTCCATACTAATATATACTTATATATATTAATATGTTATATAGTACACACACAAACACACACAGCCACAGTCAGGGGTCTTGGACTCAGGGCCCAGTTACTGTCCCTGAGCTCTTTTGCTGAAGGCTAGCACTCTACTACTTTGAGCCACAGCTGTACTTCTGGTTTTCTGATGGTTAATTGGAGATAGAGTCTCAGGGACTCCTGCCAGAGCTGGGTTTGACCCATGATCCTCAGATATAAGCCTCCTGAATAGCGAGGATTATAGGTGTGAGCCACCAGTGCCTGGCTCCATGTATATATTTTTATTGTTTTCCAGTGCCAGTGGGTATATCATACTATTTTCAACACATTTAAAACTTTCTGAGGGGCTGGGAATATGGCCTAGTGGTAAGAGTGCTTGCCTAGTATACATGAAGCCCTGGATTCCATTCCCCAGCACCACATATATAGGAAACGGCCAGAAGGGGCGCTGTGGCCCAAGTGGCAGAGTGCTAGCCTTGAGCAGAGTAAGCCAGGGACAGTGTTCAGGCCCTGAGTCCAAGGCCCAGGATTGGCAAAAAAAAAAAACAAAAACCCCAAAAAACTTTCTGAGACATCAATTTCTTAAAAATTATTTAAATGTCTAAAATATGAAAAAAGCATTCTGCATTATATTACACTCTTGTGACTATGAAATAGCCTAATGGTGCTTGTTTACAAATGTACTTATTTTTTTTCTTTGCAGCCACAGCACCACAAGTTATTGTTCCTGATTCTAAACTGATACAGCATATGAATGCATCAAGCATGGTAATAACTAAAAATGCAACATTAGGTCAACTTTAATTCTTACAAAAATAGTGACCATACCTAAGTATGTAATATGTCAGCATCTTGAGGATTATTGAAGACCTGAGCAAAACAGCTACAATTGTTTTTTTTTTGTTTGGTTTTTAAATTTGCTGAAATTGTATTTAGCAGAAAATTTAAAGTTCGGTTATTTTTAAAGATAGGTTCTCGCTTTTGCCAGGGTTTATCTGGAATTTGAGTTTTTGAGTGTTTTATTTATAGTTCCTACCATAGCCTGGATATCAGATACAGACTACCCTACCTAGCGTTTTTCTATTGAGATGAGGTCTCCCTAGGAATCCAAGTACCTAGTACTAAAGGCATGAGCCACTGGCATTTAGTCCAAAATCTGAAAACCTTTTGAGATTACAAGGGGAAAATTATATAGTGGTGCACATGGCTGTAATTACAATGCTTGAGAGACAGAAGCATGAGCATTGTGAGTTTGAGACTAGCATAGTCTACATAGTGACACCTTTCTTAACCTCTTCTCCCCAAACAAAAACACTTAAATACAAGCATACGTGAATTTTGTGTTTAGATAGACCTGGTTCCATCCCCAAGATAATTTTATTATGTCTATGCAGATATCTCCAAATCTGAGAAGTATCTGAAATCACTTCTTGCTCCCAGCATTTTGATTGTATTACCTCTGAAGATTTGCCAGCTACACCCTAAGGGAAATCTTTATATATAGGTGTTTTATGTGGACAACTATTGGTTCTGGTAGGAATTTAAAATGAAGATAATTGTAATTTTGCCTTAGTGTGTATTTTAACTGAATACAGGCATAAACATTTTTATGTGTACTTTATTAAAAATGTATAGGGTAGTATGAAGATATAAAGGATTGGTATTTTAAAGAATACCGAGGGGCTGGGAATATGGCTTAGCGGTAGAGCGCTTTCCTTGCATGCATGAAGCCCTGGGTTCAATTCCTCAGCACCACATACAAAGAAAAAGCCAGAAGTCAAGCTGTGGCTTAAGCTGTGGTAGAGTGCTAGCCTTTAGCAAAAAGAAGCCAGGGACAGTGCTCAGGCCCTGAGCCCAAGCCCCAGGACTGGCAAAAAAAAAAAAAAAGAATACTGAAGTGGGAGGAACAAAAATAGCTGTGAAATTTTTAGGGTATGTTCTTGGTATCTGTGGTGGGTGTAGAAGGGGGAGCCAAACAATTACACTGCTTTGTTTTATTGCTTGTAGTGACTACATAAGTCATTAGGTAGTCTTGTACCAGTTGATTTCATTTTATCATTAGGACTTCATATATTCCCAACAGAAATTTTCCTGTACTATTTAGATATGCTAACTAAGATTGTTATGTATGTTTGTGGTTTTGATTCTTTTTCTCTCTCTTTTTTTTTTTTTTCAGAGTGCTGCTGCTACAGCTGCTACCTTAGCACTGCCTGCAGGTGTGACTCCTGTTCAACAGATATTAACAAATTCTGGTAATTAGGAATAAGAGGGCTTTATTTAAATATTGTTGAGCAAATTATACCATTTAACATTTAGTTATGATTTGTCTTTATTGTAAGAGGAACAGTTTTAGTTGGATTTCTGTTACCATTTGGTTTAGATTATTAAAGCTAATCATTATTGAGGATGCAGTAGCAAAGATGAAAATTATTCTTGAGCTTTTGATCTGTGAATCACTCTATTGAAGACCTTCAATTTTACATAGAAATACCTAGTGACTGAATTTTTTGTACGAAACACCTTTATCCTGCCAAGTGACTTACACTTGAGTCAGTTGAACTAATTGGTGATACCAAATCACATCATGCAAATTTAGTGTATGTTATTATACATAGCCTCTGCATTAAACTTTAGTACATGACTTTTGTTATTAGCCTAGATTTTAAATATTTGCTGTAAAAATCTTATTTTATAGTTAGTTTTATTAACTTAAATTTATAGAGAACAATTAGGGACTGTGTCACTCCATATTTGACTAACATGTAAACAAAAAACTTAATTTAATTCAAAAATTAATTTGAAAGTCACCTGAGGCAACTGGTTGGGAAGTTGTTTCTGAATATGTAAACCAGACATACATCTAGTGTTAGGTGGTAATCTGTGTCATTTGGTTTGGTAAACTTTTATTGCTTTTTGCAATTTTGAAGGAGAGTACTATGATGGTTTTGCTTAAAGTCTATACATGTTCTGTTACACTTGTTTCTCTAAAGCTTTACAAATGAATAACCCTTAGTACTTGGATCATTGTGATATGACTGGTGTTGAGCTTAACTGAGTTCAAACCCAAGTACCATCCAAAACCCCAAAATGAAGCAACTGAAAAAAAAGCTGAGCACACGTGGCTCATGACTGTAACTTTAGTTACTCAGGAGGGTAAGACCTGAGGATTGTGGTTCAAAGCCAGTCTGGACAGGAAAGTCTGTGAAACTCTTTATGTCCAATAAAATACCCAGAAAAACCTGAGACCCTGGGACTGTAGTGGTAAAGTGCTAGCCTTGAGCAAAAGAAGCTCAGGGATAGCACTCAGCCCGAGTTCAAGCCCCAGGACAACAAAACAAAAAAATATTATTGGAATAACAGCTAAAGAATGATAGTATATATATATATATATATATATATATATATATATGGGGGGAAAATCCCAGATACTTAATTATTTTAGTGTGTTTAGTGTGTTTGAACATGCAGGGTAGTTAAGATAATGCATATAGTTAAGTTTGTATGGATGATAGTCCTTAATAATATTGTTAGACTTAGAACTTGATGAGTTCTAGATTCTTCAGTGGTTTAACATTTAATATTAACATTTAATATTAATTCATGTGTTTTGTGATTATAGCTAAGATGGTAACATAGAATATTTGCCCTTTTTCTTTAGGTCAGCTTCTCCAGGTGGTCAGAGCAGCCAATGGTGCCCAGTATATCTTTCAGCCTCAACAGTCAGTAGTTCTACAACAGCAGGTTATACCACAAATGCAGCCTGGTGGAGTTCAAGCTCCTGTTATACAGCAGGTAAAGGAATTTCAATTACCATTTCCATCTTTACGTGGATTCCTTAGGTGGTTGCCCTGGCTTTTTCCACAGTTTTATATTTGCAAAACTTTAGACTCATCTCCAGTACTCAGAGTTGTTATTTTCTGCTGTGTGTCTCACAGCATAGTGTCCATTCAGCATGTTTTTAAAATTAAAAGTATTAGCATATATTAAAAGTATTGGTATACATTAGCTGTACAAAATGAGAGGTTTTGTTATATTTTTGTACATGCGTATATAATAGTATGGTTCCTTTTTTCCCCTGCGTCTTTGCCAATATTTGTTGTTTGTTTTCTTGGTGATAGCTATTGTGGCTGTGATGAAATCAAATCTCAGGGTTACTTTTATGGCTAAGTATGTGGAACACCTGTTTGTACAGTGTTTATTGGCTATTTGTATTCTCTTATGGCTTAATTCTATATATTTCATTTGCTCATTTAATGGATTGTCATTGACATTTTAGGTTAAAAAAATACATTTATTTATTGTCATAGTAATGTACAGAGAGGGTATAGTTTCATACGTAAGGCAGTGAGTACATTTCTTATCAAACTTGTTACCACCTCCTCCTTTTTTCTCCCACTTTCCCCCATCCCATTTTAAGTTTTTTTTTTCCTTTTGGTCGTGGGGCTTAAACTGAGAGCCTGGATGCTGTCCTTGAGCTATTTTTTTGTTCAAGACTAGAGCTTTACCATTTTGAGCCCCACAGTGCTCCTTATGGTTTTCTGGTGGTTAACTGGAGAATAAGAGTCTCATAGACTTTCCTGCCTGGGCTGGCTTTGAACAGCAACCCTCAGATATTAGCCTCCTGAGTTGCTAGGATTACAGGCATGAGCCACAGATGCCCAGCTGATGTTTTAACTTTTAGAGCTGTTTATATATGCTGAATATTAATTCTTTGTCTCATAAGTAGCTACCAAAGATTTTCCTTCCTTTTACACGTTGTTACGTTGCTCTAATAATGGTTTCTGTGATGCACAGAAGCTTCTTGATCAGATGTAACCTCATTTTTCAATTCTTGTTCTTACTGAGTTAAATCAGCCTGTTCAGCAAGTCATGACTTATGTATGTCTTTGTTTTCCCTTTGTATAAAGTTTCAGATAGTAGTTTAAGGTTTTGACCCATTTTGAATTGATTTTTGTATAGTGTAACAGTTAAGAACCTAGTTTCAGTTTTCTGTGTGTGGATCTCCTAATTTTCCCAGCATCATTTGTTTTAAGTTGTCTTGGGGCTGGGAATATGGCCTAGTGGCAAGAGTGCTAGCCAGTATTACTGTTTTTGTTCAACATTGCTTTGGCTTTTCTGGACCTTTTATGTTTCCATATGAATTTTAAGATTGCCTTTTATGTTGTTTTTGGTAATATGGCTATTTTTACTGTTCTACTGATCCAAAAACATGAGAGGTATTTCCTTTTTCTAGTACCTAATTTTGAGAGTAGTGTGAATTTATTTCTAAGCATAGTTATTTGATTTATAGAAAAGCTATTGATTTTTTTGTTGATTTTTGTAGCATGCTACTTTGCTGAAAGTGTAAACTATTCTTTGGTCTTTAGAATCTCTGAAGTATAGGATATCTTCTGTGAGGAGATAATAGGAATTCTTTCCTATTTCTATCACTTTTATTTCTTTTTTCTTGCTTTATTGACTGGTTAAGAATTTAATCACTCCTTCAAATAAGAGTGGAGAAACTAGACAGCCTAGTTTGTGACATTGTTCTTTAAATTAGAATAGTGCTTTTGGCCTTGAATATAAAAATTCCCTGTACTTGCTCCAGAAAAACCACAAAGAGAAAACCCTGGCTATTCTTAAGACACAAACAGAAACTCAGGTGTAACCTACTGGGAAGGTTCACTGACTATGCCTTGTTTCCTAAGCTAAGCTTAGTACCACAGAATTAGTGGTACACATAATTAGTTCTCACAGAATTAGACAGGTTGAATTTCCCTTATCCAGAATGCCCTAGCATGAGTTAGGTGTCAGATTTTGGAGTTTTGAGGGTTGAGGATATTTTGTAAATACCAGTTGAAATCCTTAAACCGAAAAATCTGAAAAATACAAACATTTTTCAGATCAGAGTTGTGTGGCTTGGTACTTCTATTATATCTTGTCCTTTTGAATTAGTGTTATAGTTGTTTATTAAACCATTAATCTGTAAATTTCTGAAAGGAAATGTTTTATTTTTGCTTTTTCTTTAATTGTATGCCTGCAACTAAACAGCACTTGTAATTTAGTAATAATTATTTTGCAATTATAATACATACAGCTCATATTTGTTAATGTATTCTTTTCAAATTTAGGATCTTAGAATGAAGAACCTGGCAGGAATTTTAGAGATTATGTTTTCAATCGTGGTTTGCATGGTTTGTGGAATTGTAAATTAAATCAATACCTTTTATCAGTCAGTTAAATGTTTTGAGGTATGGATTAGACATTTTGCTGGTTATTTTTGGAGATGGAATTTTGTGTACTTTTCTGCCTTGGTAGGCTTTGAACTGTGATCATCCAGGTCTCAGCCTCCTGAGTAGTTAGGATTATAGGTGTGAGTGACTGGCCCCTCTCCCCCATAAGCATCAACACACACATGCACACACACACTTTTTTTCCTTTTTTCTTTTTTGTTTGTCCTGGGAGTTGAACTCAGGGACTGAGTGCTGTCACTGAGCCTGAAGTAGTTATCTTTAGAAAACCTTTTTTTTTTTTTTTTCCAATCCTGGACCTTGAACTCAGGGCCTGAGCACTGTCCCCTAGCTTCTTTTTGCTCAAGGCTAGCACTCTGCCACTTGAGCTATAGCGCCACTTCTGGCCATTTTCCGTATATGTGGTGCTGGGGAATCGAACCCAGGGCCTCATGTATATGAGGCAAGCACTCTTACCACTAGACTATATTCCCAGCCCCTCTTTAGAAAATCTTTTTCTTTCAGAAACTTGAATGATAAAATGGAAATTTTAGTGTGTCAGTGCACTATCTAAACATGGCTTTTTATGTTTGGCATTGTTAACTATGAAAAAGTGCCATTTCTGGTGATTCTTTTAACATTTGGGCCAGCTACTGTTTACCATACTTAATCCTTCTAATATGCATTTTTTTGTAAATATGATTTTTTTCTTTGTTTTTGTTTGCTTTAGGTCCTAGCTCCTCTTCCTGGTGGGATTTCACCACAGACAGGTGTCATCATCCAGCCTCCGCAAATATTATTTACAGGAAATAAGACTCAAGTCATACCTACAACAGTGGCAGCACCCACACAAGCACAAGCACAGATAACTGCAACTGGCCAACAGCAACCACAGGCTCAGCCTGCTCAGCAACAAGCTCCATTAGTGTTACAAGTTGATGGAACTGGGGATACATCATCTGAAGAAGATGAAGATGAAGAAGAAGACTATGATGATGATGAAGAGGAAGATAAAGAGAAAGATGGAGCTGAAGATGGGCAGGTGGAGGAAGTAAGTTTCTAGTGACAGACTTGGAAAAAGAAACTACTCAGTCTTGACCAGTTTGATATGCCAAACTGGGAAATTATATTTCCTTTTTTTCAGAGGCTATTTGGTGTCATACAACATAAGATTTTTGTCCTATTTGTACTACCATTTTAAATTTTTCCTAGCTATATTTACCTTTAAAAGAAAATTGTTTCATATAGATGGTAATAAAAATGTATGTGTACCAAGTTAAATTGTATTAATAAGGATAGAGGAAACAAAAGTCATTTCAATTCTTTGGCTTATGTATTCATAGTGATAGAGTAGAACAAGTAGATGTAGTCAATCTTTTGCTTTAGTAATTAAATAGGTAAGACAACATTTGAGGAGAGAGGAAATACATGAAAACTCAATGAGCAGATTTATTCCAAACCTTTTTTTGGGGGGAGGGGAGTGTCATATTCTGTATTAGTTTCTTTGCTTTTTTTTTTTTTTTTTTACAGCACAGGAATATAATTTTATTATATCTTAACTAGAAGCAGAGTAGACAGCAAGCTCATGAGATAGGATTAATTTTTTTAAATCAGGCTTCAACAACAATAATCAAAAACGAGCCTTTACTGCACAGATATTTTGGTCACTATTACAAGCTCCAGGTGCACAAAAGCCAGCAGCATAAAGTAAAATAAAGATAATGACTTAGAGAATTTCTGATATATCAGAATCACAGATCTCTGCATTAAACCATATCCTTGCATTGTCTTCTTAAACATTGAACAATTTTTGTTATTGTATTAGTTCTTTTTTTTTTGGCCAGTCCTGGGCCTTGGACTCAGGGCCTGAGCACTGTCCCTGGCTTCTTTTTGCTCAAGGCTAGCACTCTGCCACTTGAGTCACAGCGCCACTTTTGGCCATTTTCTGTATATGTGGTGCTGGGGAATCGAACCCAGGGCTTCAAGTATACGAGGCAAGCGCTCTTGACACTAGACCATATATCCCTAGCCCCTTGTATTAGTTCTTAACTTTTCCTGTCTAGTGTCTGTCTGCTTCTAGAAGCTTATTGATGTCTCTGTTTTCTCCATTGTCCAAGCTTACTTTTGCCCAAGGTGAAACTTGTCCCACCACAATTTTTTTTCTTTTATGCTTTATTTTTTGTCAAAGTGATGTACAGAGAGGTTACAGTTGCATACTTTAGGCATTGGATACATTTCTTGTACTGTTTGTTACCTCCTCCCTCATCCCCCCTACCCCCTCCCCCTTCCCCTCTCCCCCCATGAGTTGTTCAGTTGGGTTATACCAAACAGTTTTGCAAGTATTGCTTTTGTAGTCATTTGTCTTTTTCCCATCACAATTTTTATCACTCACTGTGTTCCTCAGCATAAAAAGTGGCCTTTTTGACCTTCTTACAAAATAAATTATTTAAATCTTTTAAAAGGTTATTATTAAACATTGACTAAATACAAAAGAATAAAAATGTTTGAAAATCGAAATATCCTGGTATCTACCATCTATTTTTTTTGTTTTGTTTACTGCTTGACATTTCCTGGGCTATCAGTGTATCCATGCCCATAAACTTAGTGTTTATCATTAACTTGCTTTTTAACAATGTGAATATTTTCCTGAAGAGTATATTTTTAGCTTTGCTGGTCCGTTTAAAACATAAATGGAATAATTCTTTATGTATCTCCCTGTATGTTGGGTTTTTTACACCCTAAAATAATATTCCTGAGGTTTTTTTAAGCTGTTGTATATAGCTATAATTATTTTTACTGATATACCATAATTGATTTATCCTTTTTCTGATCTGATGGACATGACTGTTACTTTAGGGGTTTACTGTTACAATTTAAAATATTCTTGTGTGTGTCTTTGGAGGATACACACACAAGAGTTCTCTTTGAGTGTTGTATATAAACACCAACTTGCTGGATCCCAAGGCATGCAAATTTTTTTTTTAAGGCTTGCAAATCTTCAGCTCTATAAGGAAATGCCAAATTATTGTACTGATTACATCTTTGCTATTTAATACATAGTTGTTGAAAATGTCAATACATCTTCACCTGTTCCTGATATTGTCAGGTTCCTTAATTTCTACCAGATGGTGCATAGAAAATAGTGCCTTGTTTTTGTTTTAATTTCATTAACTACTGATAAGTTTCAACTTGTTTTCATACATTCATTTGTTACTGTACTTTAGTAAGTGAAAGTGTACATTCAGGTCTCACGTCTGTTTAGTCCCTAAATGTTTTTGTTGTTTTTTGGCAGTTCTAGGGATTAAGCTTAGGAAATCTTGCATGCTAGCTAGGTAAACTGTATTGCTGAGCTCTTCTCCCAGCCCTATGTACTTTTGATACTTCCTTAAGTGACCCAGTTTTAAAAATTTATTAATTACTTTTCTACTTTTTTGCTGGTGGTTTATAGAACTTCTAATACTCATTGTTGACTCTGACACCTTTCTAATGTCTTATTAATTCTAATAGTGTTCTTGCAGATTTTTACATGTTTTCTATGTAGATGGTTATATCATTTCTGAAAAATGGCAGCTTTTCTTGCCTTACTGGTTACATTCTTGAAAAACATATTGATTAGAAATGAAGAATCAAGCCAGGGAGGTGGCTCACACCTGTAATCCCAGCTACTCAGGAGGCTGAGATCTGAGGATCACCGCTTGATGCCAGCCCAGTCAGGAAAATCTGTGAGACTTTTACCCCCAGTTAACTACCAGAACAGCAGGAGTGGAGCTGTGACTCAAGTGGTAGAGCCTTGAGCAAAGGGGCTCTGGTAGACTGCCCAGGTCCTGGCCCCGGAAAAAAAAAAAAAGGAATGAAGCATCAAATATTTGCTATTAAGTGTAATATTTGTTGCTAATACTTTGTGCATATCCTTTAGAGAAGCTTCCTTCATAATAAGCTAAGAACTTTCCTTGGTTTATTAAAACTATAAGTAAAAGTTGAATTTTTATTAAATACTTTCAGTGGTTATTAGATAATATAGTATCTTACCTCTAGTCTGTTGTTTATGGTGAATTTCATTAATTGGTATTTATTTAAAAGCAAACCAGTTTTGCATTGCTGGAGTAACACGACTTGATAATTGTGTTTTCTTTTTGTAAATGTGTGTCTTCATTCAGAGCTTTATATCTATATTCATGCATGAATCTTCTCATTCTCTTTTTGCCAGGCTTTCAGATTAATACCCTAACTGGTGCTCCTTACTTGATCCAGTATTCTTTCTTTCTTAGGTGTTTTGTTCAGGTTAATACTGCCCTAACTAGAATTTCTTACTTGATAAGTCTGCCTGCCTATCCTCCCTCCCTCCTTCCACCCTCCCTCCTTTCTAGATGTGTTTGTGCGGACACATGCACACCTGTGAGTGTGCCAGTCTTGGGGCTTAAACTCAGACTATGCACTGTCCCTAAGCTTTTTTGCTCAAGGCTAGCTTTTTAATACTTGAATCACCGTTCTACTTCCAGCTTTTTGGTGATTAATTGGAGATAAGAATGTCCAGGCTGGTTAATCTGAAATCCTCAGATCTCAGCTTCCTGAGTAGCTAGGATTACAGGTTATGAGGCAACTGGGCCTGGGTCAAGTATTGTTTCTTTTTGAAGTTGATCTGGCAAATTATTTTTTAAGACTTCCTGGATTTTCATCGATAAAGTTAACTTTAATATTTTTAATGCACTAAAGTAAGTTAAAAGTAATCTATAAAGTGGGAAAGAATACTAGCAATTTTTTTTTAACAAGAATCCAGTGTCTATAGAATGTATAAAGAACTCTTACAGCTCAACAATGAAAAGACAAGCCCAAAATGGCTAAAGATGAGTGCAGCTACTCACACCTGGACTACTCCTACCTGCTTGAGATGGGTAGGCAGAGATCACTAGGCTGTACATTTGAGACCAGCCTAGGCAAAAAGTTAGCAGGACCCCATGTCAACCAATAAAATAAGCTGGGCATGATGGTATGGTTCGTCACTTCCAGTTACATAGGAGGCATAAAAGGAGGGTTGAAGTCTAGATCAGCCTGGAAAAAAAGGAGGATCCTATTCAGAGCACAACTAAAGCAAATGAACTGGCATTGTAGCTGGTGATATGGTTGGGGACATAGGTCGAGAGGTTATGTGAGGTCCCGAGTTAACAATCCCAGCACGTCTACTGAATAAATGAGTGATAGCCAAAAGGTTTAAATAGACATTTTCTAAAGATTATATGCAAGTAGCCAAACAAGTACATGAAAATGAAAGATGTTGAGCATCATTAGTCATTAGAGGACTGCAATACCACAGTGAGATGCCACTTCATACCTGGTCAGATGACAACAATCTAAAAAGAAAAGACATCTTGTGAGCCAGGCACAAAGTCTGTATTTTGTATAATTCCATTTATATGAGATGTCCAGTGTAGACAAGTTGTAAACCGACATAAATTAGCATATTGGTGCTTGCCAGGAGACAGGATAAAATAGTGATTGCTTAATAGGTAAAGGTAAAATTTCCTGAGATTAATTATTGAAGATAGTTAACCTTGTGAATGTTACGAGTACAACTGAATTGTACACTTTGGGTTAAGATGGTTACTTAAGTGAATTGTTATTACTCTTTTTTTTTCATTTTAAATTGATTTTTCATTTTACCTCATATTTTTTTCTAATTTGGATAAAAGAATATATGTTTGCTTTTACCTGTGTTTGAATAAGCATAGGCCTAAACTTAGTGGCCTCTTGTTTCTTTTCTTCTATTTTGTCCAGTCCTTTTCTCCATTAATTAGGAATCTGAGTTACAGCTTTTGTCTTATCATAAATGAGTGATGCTTAATGTACTTGGTTATTTAAGTCAGGTTTTATTTTTATTTTTAATTCAAGAGATTCTTTTTCAGTCTTAAATTGTATGCTTCTGCCATAACCATCATAATGATGAAAATTTTAATTTGTATTCAGAGAACTCATCCTTAAACGGTGAAATCTCAAGCAGATTGCTAGTCTGCTATGTTTCCCTCTCCCAGTTTTGCCAGTTTTCACTTTTATTGTTGTTACCTCATAAAACTTTTTGTTTTCAGGTTTCTTAAATAATTACTGTAGAAAATTACTTTCTGGTATAAAATCCTGAATAAAGGAAATAAAGTTGAACTCTTGAAGTTATAGTCCTTAACAATTGTAATTGTATTTAATTTCTTGCTGAAATTATATTAGCCTGGCAAACCTAGAATACCAATTGGTTAGTAATAGATTTATTGTGTATATAAGTATACATTTGTCATTTGGTCACATCATAGTCATTGTGTTGTTTATCATTAAGTGCTAGATGGACTGCATGGGAGATACGGTTATAAATTCTCTTTATTTGTAGGAGCCCCTCAATAGTGAAGATGATGTGAGTGATGAGGAAGGACAGGAACTCTTTGACACAGAAAATGTTGTTGTATGCCAATATGATAAGGTAAGGATTTCATCTTCAGATCACCAACATTTTCTGTCGAAATTTCTTGAAGCCACTTTTTTGGTCTCATTGAAACATTTGGGCAGGTACTTCTATTTTTTTTTTAAATTACCGACACATTGTTATAGTTTTATGGACTTTGAGTAATATGGATAAAACAACTTCTTTATAAAAAATTGAAAAATAAATAATGAAATGGAGAGAGTTATGATCATTTTTCCATTTGGACTATCTCAACTTGTAAACAGTTTTTTTAGCTCCAACTACTCAAAACTAAAAGGGTAATTAAATGTCCAACTTTGTTTTTGTTACTAAGAAGAGGGACAATAAATAGAACTGAAATCCAGTGAATGTTAGGTTTTATGAAAATCACTTAAAATTTATTTAGCTTTGCCATACTCTGATACTATTAAGAAAATTTTAAACAAAGTTTTATGGGAACGTGTGTGTGTGCGTGCGCGTGTGTTGTTGTTGGTGGTGGTGGTGGTTATTTTGTGCTGGTACCAGGGCTTGAAGGTTTGAACTCTGAGCCTCTCACTCTTGCTCCACTTTCTTGCTCATAGCATTCTACTTGAACTGCATATTCATTTCAGCATTTTTGCTAGCTAATTGGAGATGAAGTATTGCAGACTATTCTGCCTGGGATATCTTCAAACCTCAATCATCTACTTTGCAGTTTTCTGTATAGCTAGGGTTATAAGTGTCAAGCCACTGGTACCTGGTCACTGTCCCTGGGATTTTCTGCTCAAGGCTAGCGCTCTACCACTTGAGCCATAGCTCCATTTCTAGACTTTTGGTGGTTAATTTGAGATAAAACTCTCATTGATTTTCCTGCCTTTGGCTGGCTTTGAATTGTGATCTTTAGATCTCAGCTTCCTGAGTAGCTTGACTTACAGGCATAAGCCATTGGTGTCTGTCTGTATTCCCAATGGTGCTTTTTCTTTCTACTTAAAAAGAAATGATTATTGCATATAATAAACAAGATATTTACATTGGAATAAATTTTACTTTTTAACACATTAAATTGATAACATCCACTTACATTTTAAATTCAATTTTAGCAGAGGTCCTTACCAAATGCTGAAAACTAACAGGAACAATTGGATTCTGTTTGTAATCATTAATTTATTCATTTAGCAAATAGTTTTTGAATACCTATGTCTACCAGTCTGAGCCCTGGAGCTGTAGTCATGAACATGCAAAATGCATGAAGCTTAAGTTTATGTTGCTTTTAAATAAATGAATATGATAGGTTGCTATGCCAGTTGTAAACAGATCTGTAGGGAGAATGCTAAATACAACAGAATTTCTTAATTAAAAAGTAAAACTGGGGCTGGGAATATGGCCTAGTGGTAAAGTGCTTGCCTCATATACATGAAGCCCTAGGTTCGATTCCTCAGCACCACATATATAGAAACAAGCCGGAAGTGGCGCTGTGGCTCAAGAGGTAGAGTGCTAGCCTTGAGCAAAAAGAAGCCAGAGACAGTGCTCAGGCCCTGAGTCTGCGCCCCAGGACTGGCAACAAAAAATAAAACAAAAGAAAAAAAAAATAAAACCAGGCCAGTGGTGTTTACAGAATTAAATCAATAAAGTTATTGAGTGTTTATAGCATCTGCTTTTATGACCTATGCCTTTTGATTGTTAATACTCTATACTATGAGCTTTATAAAACATGTGATTTATTTATACACATAGAGCAAGAATGTGAGGTTAATATAGCAGATATCAACAAATCTTTGTCATGAAGTTAGATGGGAATTGTGCAACCAAATTATTCAAAACACAATTTTGTGATGAAAATGTAAACTTTATCAGGCAAGAAGCGAATGTCACTGAATAAAATTTTTTTTTTAAGTTTTTTTTTTCTATTGTAAGGAAATAGTTGTGTGCGCCTTGGATATAAACTGAACACAAAATATATTAAAGATTAAAATTGGTTTGGTTTGCTCCTAGATACATTAATGTGTTAAGCTAATAAATTGAAAATAACTTTAAATACTATGTTGAAAAATAAAAGTTTTCAGGGTCTAATTTTAAGAGTTAGATTGAATACTACTACTTAGTAGGATTGATTTTTTTTTTTTAAGCCAAAAACAGTGTGTCTTATAATTTGTTAAATGAGGTTGAATGTACTTTGAGTCTCCTTGAATTTTAGTTTTAATTTTGAAGGCTAATCTTTAGGATTTCAGTGAGTCAATTATATGGAGATTACAGGAAGGATAAGAAGGCTTCTTGTTGCCAAGTCACAATCTTAGTTAAATGCTAATGATATGGCACAGAAAATAGATAAGAAAAGGAATGTTAGAGCACTTGGTGAAAATGATACAAAATATAGAGCCTTCACCTTTGTGTATAGGTAATTCTGCCTTGACATATTTTTCATCAGGAAGTTTAAGAGGCCTTCCTGTTTATATTTGGAAAACTCCTTCATAAAGGAAAGTAAATGAACTGCTTTGCAAATTACACTTTTCACTTTGTTCAAATAAAAATAGAGCTTTAACGTGGTTGGTTTAGATCAGAACTGTAAAGAGACCACTTAATACATGAGTCTGGTTTAACTTTGTTGTGCTGTTTTGTTTTAATGAATAACAAAAGTGCGAATTTAGAACAAAAATATACATGATTTCCAAATACATGAAGAATTGTTTGGTTTAGTTAAGTCTCAAAAATAAGTGCATTTTAGAGAAAACATTTTATTTTAGTAAGGGTAAAATACAAAAGATATACAGGGAACTGTCCTAGAAAATGATAATTTACAGTTCTCTACTCTTACTTCAAATCAGTTGAGCAGACACTGAACAGCCATTTGCCAAGAATATACCATAGAGAGTGTTTGCAGTGGTAAGCGAAGCTTACAATTGGATCTCAGAAAATTTTTTTAGTCAACACATTGTCATATGAATACTTCCATATTGAGTCTTGTGAGAATTGTGTTTATTTCAGTAAAGTAAAACTGTATTTGAGTTACTTGTAAAAAATTCTGCTCTAGTGAATACATATAATATACTGTATAAGAATACCAATTATATAGAAATTATGATGACAATAATTATTGCCAGTCCTGGGGCTTGAACTCAGGGCCTGAGCACTGCCCTTTTTTTTTCAAGGCTAGCACTCTACCACTTGAGCCACAGTGCAATTTCTGGCCTTTTCTATATATGTGGTGCTCAGGAATCAAACCCAGGGCTTCATGTATATGAGGCAAGCACTCTACCACTAGGCCATATTCCCAGCCCCTATATAAATTATTTTTAAAAACCCATTTAGTGGGCTGGGAATATGGCCTAGTGGCAAGAGTGCTTGCCTCGTATACTTGAAGCCCTGGGTTCTGTTCCCCAGCACCACATATATGGAAAATGGCCAGAAGTGGCGCTGTGGCTCAAGTGGCAGAGTGCTAGCCTTGAGCAAAAAGAAGACAGGGACAGTGCTCAGGTCCTGAGTCCAAGCCCAGGACTGGCAAAACAAAACAAAACAAACAAACAAACAAAAAACCATTTAGTGAGTGATTATGTCAGAGTCACCATCCAGCTTGATTTTGTCATTTACTTTTTGTTTTATAATATCTTATGTTCTTTTAATTTTGTTTTTGTTTAGATACACAGGAGTAAAAACAAATGGAAATTTCATCTCAAGGATGGTATCATGAATCTTAATGGAAGAGATTATATATTTTCCAAAGCCATTGGAGATGCAGAATGGTGAAGAGTTGTTTCTTTTCTTTTATAAATAAAACAAAAGAAACTTAAAAAAATTTAAAGTGGATGCTTTGAAACTTGGACATATATCAACCAAAACTTCACTTCTGCATGTCAGCAAAGTGCAAGTAGAAACAAAGCTACTGGAACAAAGATAGACCTTGACAACATAGACACTACTTCTAACTGGCAAGCCATGGAACTGTAGCACCTGGGTTACTTGGGGTGGGAGGGAAGGGTTTTGTGTAGGAGAACCATAATTGTCAATTTTAAATACAGGAACCTGCCACTGGTAATTAGCATGTAAAGCTTTGTCTATATACCTTCCTCCAACTTGGGCTCAACCAGAAGTTGCTTGTTGGAATGAATTGAAGAAACTTCCCTTTTGATAGATTGAACTGAAACTGCTTATTGTATGTGGTTATATTTGGTAAAAATGGAGTGTGAGCTTTTTACAAAAGGGCAAAATTATGGTGTTGAATTTTAATTCACTTGTATAAGAAAAAATTTAAAACTCATAATAGGTCTTAACTATTTTTACTTGTTATTTTCCCTCAATAATATATACCTCTTCTTTGCTTTATGAAACATCTATTTAAGATGTACAGGAAATAAGTGATCACAGTTTGGAGACAGTTTGACCCAGAAATGAATATTTTAATTAGGTTTTCATACTTGTTAAATATAATTTGAAGACTTAGGTCTTATCTGAGTTGAATGGAATTAAAATGACAACTTTAATTTCCTTACTAAAAACTTGTTTTTTTTTTCATATTTCAAAATGAAGCCCCATATTGATTTGTCAAGAATACATTTTTATTTCACAAGGGTACTATCTAGCTAAAAATTAAATAGACATGAATATATGGAAATTTTTCTTGGGTGGAAGTGTGTGCTTACATATATAGACATATATGGTCTTGAAGTGAAACTGTCAGATGACATTCTGTACATTAAAGCATAAGGGCAGGTGATGAGGATCTGAATTTTTATTAAACAATTTAGTAATTACAGAAGTTTCTTGTGTTTACTAGTAAAGAATGTAAGAAAACTATTATTTTAATTTAACAACGTTTTTAAAAGCAACTTTGTAATTGAGGGGGGAAATAGGGGTGGGTAGAGGGAGGTGGGCCACTAAGTACATATTTACCTCTTTTTAATTGGGTGGCCCTTCCCGGCCACTGATAATACAGACTCTGGCCACTGATAATACAGGCTCCAGTTTGCACATTGGAAATAATAAGCATATACATTTGACTTGTATATTAAAAATAATAGAAGTTTAATATTTATATTAAGAATGGTTAACTATTTCTGCAATAGACTCTAAAGAACAATGTGGCATTGCTGTGTTCATTGTGAATCAGCTGCCTGGGAGACCTGCAGCAACACTCACCTCCACCTTTTTGTTTTTAGTGACAATTCTGCTTTCCAAGTGTTTTGACAAAATTCTCATTATATATATATATATATATATATGTCTTCCATTTGCCTTTATGTGTTTCTTAGGATCAGACAAACACTTTATATTACCAAGGAGAAAACTGAGCTATATAGTGTTTCTTACGCTGTTTTAATGAAAGTCATCAAATATTTTCAACAAAAAGCTATTCAACTTTTTCTTTTTGGCCCACTTTCCACCTCACTTGCCAGTTTGTTCTCTTTAACTTACATTCAAAGATTGGTATGAACGGTATTATCTAGTATGCTAGTAGTTATGTTTGACATAGATACCATAACTGCTAATAGTTTTAATTCTGATTATTCACTTTGCTTTCTGGAGTGATGTTTGTTACCACTCAAAGCACACACAGTTTTATTGTTTATTAAGACTGGGAGGAGGGAGTAAAAATGGAGAAGTTGTGTTGTTCATTTGTCCTTCAGTATAGTTACTGGTAGGTTTATAATTACTCAATGAAGAAGTCAGTGACCTAAACTACCTATGAAAGTTTAGCAGTGTTGCTGAAATGAAACTAGTTATTCAGTAGTTGTTAGCTACTGAAACTTGATAGTCAGCACATGGCTTGGGCCCTTTTTGTAGATAAACATCCATATTCATAGTAGCGTATTATATACTGGCCTGTTTTTAAAAGCTCTTATTTTCAAACATGAACAACCACTGCTTTCAGAATGACTCACGAGGCTTATTTTGAAGCAGAAAATAGCCATTTGTATTTGCACCTGTGTATTAATTATAGCATATTTGGCATATTAATTATAGCATATTTGGCAAATGCTTTTGTCTGTGAAAACTAAGAGCTGGTTCAAACAACACTGCATACCAAATTGTGCTCTTATATACTATTGCATTGTATTCCTTTTTTTCTTAAAAAAAAATCTAAAGTAGTTTGTATTCCTTTTTAATCAAGAAGTGTTTTATTTTTATGATAGTTTCTTTTGCTGTGTGAATGTCACTTGCTTTACATTTTAAGTAATGCTCTTAATATTATATATTATATTTACATCATTTCATTAGTTTCCATTAAGATGTCATTCCTTTGAAAAGGCAAGGGATTCCCACTTTGAAAAATTTAAGATGAAAGTAGCAAATTTAGCCAAAAGAGAGACATAATTCAAACTTGATATTATGGAAGTAAACAATGGTTTCAGATGATCTGTTGAGAGCTGCACAAAAGGTGATGACACCTTTTACATAGAAATAAAGTGCTAAGGAAGACGTATACCCAATTACTAAAGTGGAAATGTGTGCCTTTCAGTATAAGAACTTCCTTGGTGGTCTTGTAAGTCAGACCACTTGAATGCCTGAGAGCGCTTGTCATTTCTGTAGAGTTGCCACATGTGCTAACACCACTCTAATGTGCAATTCATTTCTAGAGTAAAATGTCATGATGAGGGATCTTTTTGGGGGGCTTTTATATTTTTTGGAATGTTCACATTTCTTTGTTAATTAAATGTCATCATAAATCACATTTATACTGCTGCCTTTTTAAAAGTAAAAGCCACTAATGTTCTGCTATTGCCTCAAGATTTGAGCAATGTGTACAGTGGTTAAAATGTGTTTTTGAAAAGCATAATACATTCTAGTATTAGAAAATGACAAAAACATAATGGCTTTTTATATAAAGACTTTCTTTTCTATATTGAAAATCAAGGATTTTTTTTTCTGGCTTTTATGGAGGAATGAAAGGAGTTGTCTCCCTGTAAGTAATTTTTTTAAATTATTATAGCAATAATGTCACCATTATTATCAGAGGGTAAATGCTTTGTGTAGGAAAATGCAATTTTTTTCTTTGAAGTTCCCTTTATAACATTTTCTTCTATTTGAGAAAATTTCTATATTTTCAGATAATTTCATCTTGAGCTTTTTTGAGCTTTTGTGCAATGTACTATTTTACTGAGCTCTTTATTTTCATTTCATTTCATATATCTGTCTCCTACCTACCTACCTGTCTGAATCAACTCTAGCACATTTTTAATTTGTTGGTTAAAATAGTTATTTTGTAAATACGTTTTCTCATGAGTTTATGTTAGTTTTGCATTTAATCTATTATGCTATGGAAATTATTCTGAAGTTTATATTCTTCCCTTTTGAAGCCTGCCTTAGACTTTTTGTCATTTTGTGTGGTTAAAGGAAGAACACACCAAACTGAGTATCTTTGTTTATTTTGAGGAACAAAAACATTTTCTTTTAAAGGAAGAACTACATTGAGTTAGTCACTACTCTTTCAGGCAAGTTTTCTTAAATCAGTCCAGTATGCATCAGGGCTATCTATATCTTGTGGGGAGGAAGCTAATCCTTTTTGCTGTTCTGAGCTACTATTGTCAACTGCTGTTGTACATACATACTGTTATGTGTAAGGGCGTAAATATATTTATTATGTTTGTAAAATTCATTCTGTACAATTGCAGATCAAGGTTGCTCTTCTATGATATATGGGACATTATGTTTTAAAGACCATCTTGGAATACAATTAGAGAACTTAGTATTTTGATGTACTAAGACCTATTTTAAGTTTAATATTTTACCTTTGCAAAAACTTTAATTAAAGATGTTATTTAAAAAAAGTAATCCCGCTTGCTTTGCTTATGAGTCTATGACATTGTTATATAGATCACTGAATAAAATTATACAATTCAGAAAGGAAAATGGTTTACTTTGCAAATAAGGATAAGTTTAACAAAAATATAAGTATCATTAAACTCTACCTCTAATAGGCAGGTTGGGATTTCAGTCTAAATTACTAGGCTGTTGCAGATTTTTAATAGCTTTCGAAGCATTTTTTTTTTAGCTCCATAGGAATTTAGGTTGGTCTAAATTGACACCAACTAAAGTAAATTAAAAGAATCAGCATATTGTTTTAAATGAATATTTTTATTCCAAAGCACAGGTTTCTAAAGATAAAATTACTCAAGAAGGTTATGTTATTATTATTATTATTATTATTTTTTTTTTGCCAGTCCTGGGCCTTGAACTCAGGGCCTGAACACTGTCCCTGGCTTCTTTTTGCTCAAGGCTAGCACTCTGCCACTTGAGCCACAGCGCCACCTCTGGCTGTTTTCTATATATGTGGTGCTGAGGAATCGAACCCAGTGCTTCATGTATACAAGGCAAGCACTCTTGCCACTAGGCCACATTCCCAGCCCTATTATTTTTTGTTCAGCTAAGTCTTTTTCTCAAGAGTTTTTAAATAATTGGCTACTAGGAGAATTCAATTATTGAAGTTTATGTTATATGTTGAATATATTTTGGGCTATTTTAGAAGGTATTAGGTATTTTAATTTGATAGTTCAAATAAATCATTCAGAGCTTACTTGGTAATTTTTAATCTTGTTACAGACTATTTAGAAAAACATGCAAGTTTTATCTACTAAACAAATCACAAGATTTTATGTATTGTCAGCAAATCTTTTCAGTTTAATTCAAGCTTCTTCATTATGATTCTTTTTCTTTTTGCCAGTCTTGGGTTTTGAACTCAGGGCTTGGGCACTGTCCTGAGCTTCTTTTGAGAAACATTTGCATAAAGTGACCAGTAGAATTGACTGTTTTTGTTTTTGTTGTTTTTAAAGCAAAAGAATGTGTCCTGAGTAAAGAAGGTCAGTGAAGAATGTGGTTGAGCAAATTGGGGAGAGAGAGAGTTGATGGAACAGTGGATCTTGCTACAACTGGATGTGTCAGGGAAGTGAATGGGAATAGCAGAGGGAGACAGAAGATTTTGTGCTTTTTCTTTTTTAGCTGAAAAAGATGAACGAAGTTACATGTCTAAATTTGTCAGCTGAAGATATTATAAAACTTTCCCTACATATCAGCTCATCATGTCTACCAAATATATTCTGTGTGAAGTTTGGGGTACCACACTGGTTCTGATACACACACACACACACACACACACACACACACACACACACACACACACAAATTTCATTTTGAAAAGAACCCACTGACTTAGGTTAAGTTGGAACATTTCACACTAATGCTGCCACAGTTATGATGGCAGTGCTAGCTGGGAAGGGCTACAAAAACCAAAAGTCCATCTAAATTAGTTGGAAGAGAAAAAGAAAGGCTTTTTATGAAGGTTTACTTTTAACAGGAGGCACAAGTGATTTTTTTTTTCCTTCTCAACCAGTATATCTTACCTGTTTTGCTTGATGTAAAGCAGAACAGAGGGCAGTCTATTCCACTGCATGGAAATACAGTGGTAGAAGTCACTTGCCTTTGCATCCAGAAATGTAACAAATTCTCAGACATGGGGCTGGGAATATGGCCTAGTGGCAAGAGCACTTGCCTCGTATACATGAAGCCCTGGGTTCGATTCCCCAGCACCACATATATAGAAAATGGACAGAAGTGGTGCTGTGGCTCAAGTGGCAGAGTGCTAGCCTTGAGCAAAAAGAAGCCAGGAACAGTGCTCAGGCCCTGCGTCCAAGGCCCAGGACTGGAAAAAAAAACACACACAAAAAAACCCAAAAACAAATTCTCAGACATAGTCATTGCTTAAGCCTAGGCTTTCAATCTTAGATCCTGAAACAAAGCTGTAGGATCAGTTAGAAGTCCTACCTTCTATGTGATAACAGTGACTATCGGGTGAGCGTAATAGTGGCAGCCTCCTAGGCAGAGTTGCTTGGCTGTGGCCTTACTTTGCCTTGCTTTTTCAGTTTTCCCAATGACTGCAAATTTCCCTCCTAACCAATTCTTTTTCTATGTAAAACAACTCATTCTTTGGTTTGCAATTAAGAAATGTGATATTCCTCAGTTCATCTAGGAATGAGCCACCCTTAGCACTGAGTTGATATGAAAGGTTTTTAAATCACAAAGTACTATCCCTTGCAGACCCTGTCCTGTGCTTACATATTTGAATAGTCTGCAAACACTTCACACTTACTTGTTAGTAATATATGATTGTCTTTAGCAAAACTCAGGAGCCAGTAAGATGTCTTAAGTATTATCTTAATCCTTGCTTTAGGATCTTTCCTTTTCCTATTGGGACCTACTTCCCCTATTTAAAATTTTTACCATGTAAGAAAGACAATTTTTTTTTTTTTTGGTGCCCATCCTGGGGCTTGATCTCAGGGTCTGGGAGCTCAGCTGTTTTGTTCAAAGCTAGTACTCTACTATTGAGCCCCAGCTTCATTTCTAGCCTTTTGGCAGTTTATTGGAAATAATCTCACAGACTTTCCTGCCTGGCCTGGCTTTGAACTGTGATCCTCAGGCCTCAGATCCTTCTGAGCAGCTAGGATTAAGGTGTAGGCCACCAAAACCCAACCAACAGCAATGTTTAAAATGAGATCTGTTTCAATTAAAATTGTGGTTGACTTATTGTACTTGAACATAATGAAGTTTCAGTTACATTTAAGCCCAGTATAATTTATCTATTTATTGCAAAAATACTTGAGAACCTGCTATGCACACTGTGACAGAGTTCCAGATTGAAATCCAGTAGTGTAAGTGGAATGCATGGTTGGGAGGGGTGGCTAATTCAGTTCAAGATTCCTCTTCCTGGGTTATGCCACTGAAGGTCCTCTTATAGGAGATGGAGGAACACAGATGATAGAAAGTTATTGATGTCTGCAACTGTCCTAGGTACACATCAGCCTGCTATTGGTCCTTCCATGCAAAACTTCTCCTTTCTG